>NW_024545274.1:0-460861 GCF_900519145.1 Ustilago hordei | reverse complement strand
ACCACCATCCACCCTCCTTGCCAAGATACAAGGGTTTGTCTCCAGCTTTACAACCTTTTCCGAACCATAACTATAACCCTTCAAGAGCTGACAGGTGAATATGTCGGCGCCAGCTGAAGGACCTAAAGTGCTCCTCACTGGAGTATCAGGCTTCGTAGGATCTCATGTCCTCGACCAACTCCTAAAATCCGACCGCAACTACCATGTCACCTGTGTTATTCGATCCAAAGCCAAGACGGAGCCCTGGCTATCTCGCCAATTCGCAGATGAATTTGGAAAACGCATTCATGTTGTCCAAGTCTCTGACCTCCTCGCTCCCGGTTCTCTCGACCAACCCGTGCTGGGCAAAGACTACATCGTCCACGTAGCATCCCCTTACGTCCTCAAAGCATCCAATAACAAACGCGATATTATCGACCCAGCCCTCAAGATGACGCAAAACGTCCTTTCAGCAGCCTTAAAATCTGAACAAGCTGACAAAACCGCCGGTCGCAAACCTCAACTCAAGCGTATCGTCCTCACCTCCTCTTTCGCTGCTATTCTCAACCCGCTTCGAGGTATTGAGAAAAGAGACTACACGTATACGGATAAGGACTGGCAACCGATTCAGTACTCCTTTATGGGTTATTTCTACTCTCCCTCGCCTACCTCATTTCTAAAACCCTAGCGGAAAAATCAGTATGGAACTTCCTCGACCAGCACAATCCTAGCTTTGACGCTGCAACCGTCAACCCACCACAGATCTACGGCCCCATCATTCACCAAGTCAAATCCGAAGAGGCTATCAACACCTCTTCCGCCGAACCCTGGAAACTTTACAAAGCTGGTGGACCCAATGGAGATGGTAAATTCCAGTGGAAAGCTTTTGGTCGTTCTGCGATGTGCGAGACGTAGCTGAAATCCACGTCAAAGCGTTGGACAACCCAAAGGCGTGCAAGACGAGGTACGTCGCTTGTGGTGGAAGTGTAAGCTGGCAGCAAGTGGCCGATGAGATACATGATAATCCAGAGTATCCACAGGAATTGAAGCATCACATTCCGAAGGGTGAACACGGGAAACAACATCGACCTAATCCACTGGCAAAATTGGATACAAGTAAGGCAGAGAAGGATCTAGGGATCAAGTTCAAAGATTGGAAAGATTCGGTGATTAAAGGTTCCCTCTATAGTTTTGTCGAGATTGAGAAGAGTTGGGGTCGATAAATAATTTTCTCCTCCAAGTTCCGGGCATTGTTAGCCTTACTTCTAAAACACATGCTGATACCGCCCCACCAAGATCTCCCGCTGCGTGCCTGTTTTATGTTCCGTCTGCCCTGGCCTCTTCGATGCTCGAATACAATCTTGCTCCCTCATGATCCGATGTTGCTGTGATGATGCTGATAGAATGTAATTTTGCGTGTGTTGAGTACAGGAGGGTTGCGATTCATTCAATGTGACCCTCATGGTCGACAATTCAAGTTCTGTAGTAAGAAAGAAACGGGAAGAGCAGCAGAGAAAAGTTCAGCAAGGGAACCGAAAGCAAGCAAAGTTGGGGTCGGTCTGTGATACTGACTCAACACACGATGACCGCTGGCAGCCTGTTTAGCCGCTT
This sequence comes from Ustilago hordei, assembly GCF_900519145.1. Classification (NCBI taxonomy): domain Eukaryota; kingdom Fungi; phylum Basidiomycota; class Ustilaginomycetes; order Ustilaginales; family Ustilaginaceae; genus Ustilago; species Ustilago hordei. The sequence goes on along the minus strand of NW_024545274.1, from coordinate 459,271 downwards.
GCAGCGCGCCCAATGCAGCTCCTACACCACTTCCATCCTTTGCAAGACCGATCTTGACGCGCTTCTCGCCCTCGTCGCCAATCAATTCGGCGTAGTGCACTGCGCATGCGTACCTCGAAGTCTGTCACAAACACGAGCAAGTAAGAAGAGAGGTTAGCCGACAACTTGCAACAAACCCGAGCTAAAAGAGGCGAGCGTTTGCTACTTACTTGGATAATACTCATCACACTACCATCCATGCCCACTTTCACTCCATCATCTTCCGGTCCCGTACTCTGCACGTTCCCAGTCTGAATCATAGTGCCGCAATAGCTACAGCGCTCAATCTAGCCGCTCTCGTTCCGACAATCTCGCATACCTTCCTTACCGTCTCCACATCTTCCGCTGAGACATACTCAGGCTTGATCTTCATCGTTTCCACCAGCACTTTCCTGGTCGCACTGCTAGGCGAACTGGCATCCTCCTTATCAGCTTCGACCGCAGACATGTACGCCGTATCGAAAGCATACTGCCTATTCATCAACGCCGAGCTGTACCCCTGGAACAACACCAACTGATCGATCAAGTGCAAAAGCACACATCTAGCCACTTCGCCAAGGTACATGCCCGAGATCATCTTCTCAAAGATATGATTCCTTGTCTGATCGATTCCCTATCCACCTTATTATCAAAGATAGTCACGGGAGAGCTTTACGCTGATCATCGAATCCACCCCATTCCGTGTTGACGACCATGTGACTGATCGATCCTTGCGCAGCCTTGAGTTTCTTGATCTTATCAATGCTTTCCAGATAAGCGCCATTGGTACCGGTACCAAAGATAGCACTGATCAGTGCACCTTTCGATGCATAAGCATGGGCCAACAGCGCACCTACGGTATCGTTGACAAGAGCACTGCATTTGACTTAATATGCTTCCTATCCAACGATTCCTGCAACAACTGAACCACATCCTTCCTGGTGCATCCGGGCAGTTGAAACCTTTCGTCCAATGAATCAAGTGTCCGCGATCAATCGCCGATTGCTCCACCGGGAAACTAAATGTCAAGCCCAAATGAAGAACATCCTCGGTGGAAGCAGTACCCGAAGTCGGTCAAGAAGTTATCAACGCTTCTTGCCATATAATCAAAGAGATCGCGAACAGGTCCTTGCTTGAGCGCATCCGAAACGCGATACTTTTCCTGTTTGATGGAGAAAGTGCCTTTGCCGTCCAAAGCGACTTCGCAAACGCGAAGATTGGTTCCACCGAGATCGAGAGCGAGGTAAGTACCCTTTTCGGAACCGGTGGGGACTCCGGTGACGAAGGATGGAATCATTTGCATTTCAGCTCCATCGTGGGAGAGACCGTAATCGTAGAGTTCATGGAAGCGGGCGATGAGGGATTCCAGAAGAGGTTTGGAGAGGGTGAATTGCTCGACGATGGAGGAAAGGGCTTGTTGCCGTGAGACGGGCGGAACTGCCGGCATCGTTGAAACACTTTCGGATGAGTCTTCCGATAAGGTTGAGTGACGGGTGATGGTGACGGGGGGGGGGAAAGAAGGTTGGGTTTGGGATGGAACCGGGTGCGGACCCGAAGTAAGTGGTGATGAGGCGGATGAAAGGGAGGAGAGGGGAGGAGAGCACGGGGAATGAAGTCAAGTCGAGGAAAGAGGATTGGTTAGAACGAAGCAAGAAGAACATGGCTGATGCGCACCAACCACGCAGACCTAGCAAATTGAAGCCCACTCAAGCACAATTATTCAACCCAAAGCGAGGCCACAAGCGAAGCGAAGGGTATAGAGTCACGATGGGCAGCAGCAACATCAAACGGCACCGCGTGTGTTGGGAGCAGAAAGAGCGGGATGCGAAATCAAGTCCGTAAGCTTGGCAGAAGAGAGAGAGAGAGAGAGAGAGAGAGAGAGAGAGAGAGATGGGCCGAGCATTAGGAAGTATCAAACTTTTCGCGTTTCTAAAAACGCGGGTTTTTCGAAGCTGTGTGAAAGTATGTGAGCTCTAGTTCGATCTCACACCTTCGTCACCTTCGCTCACTCGGATCCGTAGCATGTTGGCCTACGACAGGCATCGGCATACCGGCTATCCGATACCCAAGGAGGAGAAGATAGATGCCCCGTCATGTTTCATATGCTTACTGTTAGTTTGTGTCTCTTATCGGCCGTATGAGTACCTCGCGTTTTTGTAAACTTGCGTTTCCTTATTTCCTCCAAAAGCGCGCCCCTCGAAAAACCCACGTTTTTAAAAACGCGAAAAGTCTGACAAATAGCAACAGCGACTGCTCTGTACGGACGAACTCTTCCTCACTGTACTCGCTCGCTCACTCAGGCACGACAGTGTGACTATTGTGATGCAGACTAGGGGGTTTCAGTTATCTCTGAGTTTTGAAAAACACAATACTTTGAAAATATGTTTGGGCCCCAATTTTTGATGCCCCAAGAAACTGCACAGGCCTGTGACACATGCATCTTGGAGTTTCACTTGACTGCCTGGTAAAAACAATCTCTGATTCCCTACACCAGGTCAAGATCAAAGTGATCATATCAGACATTGTTGAACACTATACTGAACAATGCCAAAACCTTTGATTGAAAAGCTAAAGCAAATAGCTTACATCACACCTGTTCTGATTGCTGTCTTCTGCAAGCCTCATGCTGTTGGTTTTGTCTCTCCTGCCATTCAGCAAAGGCCAATGTTGTCATTCCCATCCTTTGAGATTCTGCTGTTGTGTCCTCAAAAGGGCAACCATGAGAAGCAAAAAGTGCAGTGAGCATCTCCTCCCTAAGATCCAGTGCTTTCTCCTGCCTGAACTTCTGGACTTGGTTCTGAGACATGCCCTCCATGGCAGCAGCCTGTTCCTGTTCATATTGCTGCTGGTTTTCCCTTTGTTGTATCCTTGCATCTTCAGTAGCCTGCTGATATGCTTCCATCCCTGACGTGGTCTCCAGCACCTCAGCTTCAGATAGAGTTTCTGATGCCTTAAGGTATTCTGCCACCTCATCTGGTCGATCATAATGGCTTGCGAATGTATGTGCAATGATACAAGCCTGGACCATATGTGCAGCTTTCTCATGGTCCTCTTCTTGATACAGGTTGCCTCGAAATCCAATGAGACATTGGAAGTGGTTCTTGAGGTAGGCAATGCCATGTTCGGCCTTGACACAAATGCAGGAGAGTGAATAGTTGAAGTAGTGGAGATCTCTGCTCTTTGCAGCTGCAGTGTTGCTGTATGGTCCAACTGTGTAGCTGGAGTAGCCATAACCAGCATCAACCCAGACAAACTCGCCTTCATCAAGATGCAAACGAGGCTTCGCAACAATACCACTGCCTGAAGCCCAGACTTGTGCATCATGTGATGACCCAGGTGTAAGCGGTCGCGCGCCAGAGACTAGCTGGGGTTGATTGAGTAAGGACTACTCGATATGATTCACCTAAATGTAACCAAGCATCATCGCCTAGTAAGTCTCGACTGACCGCCTTGAACACTCCATTCAGAGGTTGCACGGCATGGACATTGTTTGTTGGTGAGTGCATGATACACCCTCCCCTACAGTACGAGTGTTCATAGTACTGTTGATATGCTCTTGGACATCATCTGGACTGCGATATGCCAATCGCCTACAGAGAACCTGAGTTACTGGACCACTGGTGTAAAACACCACCTACAATAACCGACTGGACCACTGGGTGTCGAGCAACACCACCTACAGCAAGGAACTGGACTGCTAGTGTGAGAACACCACCTACAGTAATGAACTGGACCACTAGTGTAAAGAACACCACCTACAGTTGTCAACTAATGGTGATACAACACACACATTGAGAGTCATTGCAAGAGCACTGCTATTGCGAAGATACGTAACCTAGTAAGTATAGAGTAAGTAGTAGAGTTTTCAGAGTGGATGCCCATCCACTTGAATGCTATGGTAGAAAGAGAGTATTTATATGTTTGATCGGTATTTTCCCTCGACACCTATCCTGCTCCTCTTGAGGGGCCTTTGTCCCCTGTTAGGCACTGCCTTGCCCTGCTGGCATCATCCCCTTCGATACTGTGCTCCTACCATTTTGCTCGGCACAAGGGTTATGCAACACTGCCCTCTCGCCTTCATGCTCTCCTTCTGTCTGATGTGTGATGCCCCCTTCCAGCATGGCCCCCTTTCAACTTAATCTTGTGAATCCCCTTTTGAGCCTCGTGACCATACCCCCTGGTTATGTGGTCACATCAGCTCAGTTCCATCTCAACTTGTTCGGATCAGCCGACTAGTTGAAGCATGCTGATTTGACTGACTCTGATGTCGGCACAGCTCTGAATACTTGTTTGGATCGGCTGACTAGTTGAAGCATGCTGATCTGACTGATTCCAACATCGGCACAGCTCCAAATACCTGTTCGGATCGGCCAATTAGTTGAGGCATGCTGATCCGACTGCCTCCGTCATCAGCATAGCTCCGAGTACTTGTTTGGATCGGCCGACTTGTTGAAGCATAATGGTCCGGCTGACTCCAACTGTTCCCATGAGATCGATCTGGATTCCCGGGGTTCGATTGATCTTGTAAATCATGTGTGCTGCCAACCCAATTAATCTCGTTGATCCCTGATGGTTGTCGACTCTGATCAATCTGGTGCACCCTTCATATGTTGATCTTCTGCGCACCCTTCATATACTGCTCTGTTACGCAACATTATCATAACTGCTGCTGATCATCTGGCACACTCTCTTGCACAGGCCAGCCGTCCCTGTGACATTACCCCCCCTTCCAGAGCTGAGCTCTGTCAAGGTTATATAAGCCCTCCTTTGTCTTTCTTTTCATCCCCTCTTTCTTCTCCTCTTACCATATCATGCAACCGATATCCCTCTACTCGGTATGCCCTGTCTTTGTCATTCTCGTCCTTTGAGGACTTCCCCTTCACCTCCTACTACAATGGTCAAGGTTTCTAACAACGACCCTGCCCCTCAGAGTCTGACTTCTTCTATCCAGACTCCCCTGTTGCCTAGTCCAACTTCTTCTATCCAGACTCCCCTGTTGCCTACATCTTCCCTTCCTGATGACTTGGCCTTCCCAAGCCCAGCTGCTTCCTTGCTTTCCCTCTGCTCCTCCCTTGGGCACATGTACAGACCCAATCCTTCATTCCTTGACCTGGAACGCCCCACGACTTCTTCCTCTGACCATCGTGATGCTGTGGAAGTAGACTTGGCATGTACTCCAGCCCCTCCTTCCCTTGATCATCATGTACCTACCAACGGTGAGATAGCTGGTTGGTCTGAAGGATTGGTGGTGTCTAGGCTGGTGGTAAAAATTGCTACTGGGGACTATCCTCCAGAGTGGGAGGTAGGTAGAGGTTCTTCAACTGAACAGCAACTGCACTGTCTGGCCATGCTTCGAATGACCGAGGGTTGTATGCCCTGGCCTAGCTGGCAATGTGCCCGGTGTGCTAGTCTTAGTCTCCCGTAAGTAGTCTTTTGTACACCATTCTCTTTCTTACTGCCAACACTAACCCCCTTTTTTTTAGTTGTTTTCCTTCTGCATTTGTCAACCCCTTCATCCCTTACAGTTGTGTTCCTCGCACCTGCACTCATTGTCACCTTGGCAACTTGTTGCATTGCAAACAGACAATTCCCGTTTCTCCAGACATGGAGTACCTTGGTGACGGTCCCCCCAACAGGCAGCCTCAGGGCACTTACCTGGCAGAGCATGTGCATCTGACTGTGACCAATGGTTATGGTCTGGGATTTGTTTGTGCCAATGATCAAGTGACTGACCCTGACACCTCCGACGAATGGATATTTGCCATCGGTGTTCTCTGGCACTCACCTAACTGAGCGATGGCATTCCCAATCATTTGGATTCTCTTCTTGTACCTTGATTGTCATGATAAGTTGTGCTCGGAGCATCAACCTCATGAGTCTGTCACAGTACCTGGTGAGAATGCTGATTTCCTCTTCTGAGGATGCTGGGTTCATCCTCCTCTCATTCCTACTCATGAATGCGATGTGTAATGACATGTTTGTATCTGCCCCCAATTCAATTTTCTTTTGCTCCTTTTTTCTCTAAAGCCTATGTCTCTTTTTTTTTTGTTGACTTGCGTGAGATGCTACGAAATTGAACAGAGTTTTTGCCTTCTGTCAATACATTTTGCTCTCCTCCATTTTGTGTCGCTTTTTGTGGAAGTTTTTGTGTTGCTTTTTTGTTGAAACTTATAGTCGTTGTCCCCCTGCCGATTCCTCATACTCCTGGATGAGGGTTGGGCAATCAAGAAGGTCGATCGACTCCCATGATGCTGCTTCTTCTGGGTACCCTTGCCAGAGTACCCTGTATTCGATCTTGTGATTATGAACTCGTTTGTCCAGTAAGGCCTCGACCTCGAATTCGAGGTCCTCCTCCAGTAACAGTAGCTCTACTGGAATCTGCACATGGTGTGGAAGTGTGCTTGTCCTGGCCAGCTCCAACATTGATACATGAAAAATGTCGTGGACTTGGAGGTTTACTGGTAGACCGATTCGATATGCCCTTCTACCAACCCTTTCTTTGATCAGGTATGGGCCTGCCAACCTCATGTCCAACTTTGGGGTTGGTCATCTTGTCTTCCAGTTTCTTCGATTGATGTACACTAGGTCACCCACTTTGAATTCAATATCTTTCCATTTGCAGTTGTATTGGTTGACTGCCCGACTCTGAGCTTGTCTGATATGATCTTGAAGATACTTAATTCATTCAGTATTGTCCGTGAAGTATTTGGCAAGCTTTGGGTCATTTACCCCAAGTTTTCCAGGTATCTCCAGATGTGACTTGGGATTCCAACCATAGCAAGCAAAAAATGGGGATATGCCAATACTAGCATGCACAGTGTTGTTGTACACGAATGCCGCCATATGAATTAAGCTAGACCAATCATCCTGCTCATAGTTGCAGTACATCCGGAGGTACTGCTCTATGACCTGATTTACTCGTTCTGTCTGCCCATTGGTTTGGGGGTGATAGGACATACTGGGCAAGTGTTTTGCACCTAGGCTGTCTACAAATGTGGACCAAGACTTGGATATGAATTGTCATCTGCGATCTGAGATGATGTGGTCTGGGGCGCCAAATAGTGGAAAGAGGTTTGTTTTGAGAAGTACAGCTGTCTGTTCCACCATTATGGTCTTTGTCGTTGGGACCATGATTGTATACTTGGTCAGTCAGTCTACTATGACTAAGATGGAGTCATAGACTCCTGACATCAGCAGTCCTTCAATGAAGTCCAATGATATGGATCCCCATGGCCTTTCTGGTGTTGACAACGGTTGGAGGAGACCATAGGGTCAGTGTCAAGGTGTCTTGTATCATGCGCATACAGGACAACTCGCCACATAGTCTGCAATCCAGGCTGTCATATTAGGCCACCAGTAGTGTCTTTGGGCAGACCGGATAGTGGCGTCCCATCCAACATGTCCAGCAGTTACACCATCATGACACTGAGACATCACCATGAATCGTAGATGTTCCACTGAGAGGGATTGGTCATCTACTTCTTGTGTGCCTCATGTCCTGCATTTGTTGGTTCTTCCTGGCATGGTTACCTTTGGAATGACCAGGCATCCGTCTTTGTGCCAGAGCCTGTTCCTGGTTTCAAAAGGTGTCTGGGCTTGCATCTCTTGAAGTTCCTGATCTAGGGGCTGGAACGTTCGGACTAGGCCTAGTAATCCTTGAGAAGTGATAGCCTCCATTGTTGGCATGGCTGCTATCAGTACTGAAGCAACCCCTGCTGTTTCGGGGATGTCCTGTGGTTCATTTTCATCTTGAACTTTCTCGAACACCCTGGATGGTAGTAACTGTCGCACATTGTGTTCCTGTTCCTCCCCAATGGGTTGCATGTCTCTCCTCTGAGTTAATGCATCTGGTTCTCCAGCCTTGTCACCTGGACAATATTGTAGCACAAAATCAAAATCGGCCAACAATATTGCCCATCTAGCTTGTCTTCCAGTAATACATTGTTGAGATTTAAAATACTTGAGGGCTTCGTGATCTGTCAGAATGACAAGCTGATTGGGTAATCCAGCTAACATATGGCACCACTGGGTGAGGCAGGCCACCACTGCAAGGAGCTCTTTATCATGTATCTCATAGTTCTTTTTGGCTGATGCCATCTTGCAAGAATAGTAAGCTACTGGATGCCAATGTCCTTCATGTTCCTGTTTTAATACCCCAGCAATGGCAAAGTCACTTGCATCTGTCTCTAGCCATGTCAGCAAGTGATAGTTGAAGTGTTTCAACACCCCAGCTGTCATAAACACTTGGATGAGCTTGTGAAAAGCCTGCTTGGCATCTCCCAGTAACTCAAACTTCTTGAATCATTCCATGGGCTTTACTAACGATGTAAGTGGTTTTGTGATGCATGTGAAATGAGCTATGAATCTCCGATAGAAGTTTGCAAAGCCTAAGAAATGCTGGATGTCATGGATCGACTCAGGCATAGGCCATTCTGTAACCATTCATACCTTCTCCAGATCCATTTCTATCCCTGTGGTTTTTATGATATACCCCAAGAATTCGATGGTGTCTGTGTGAAACTTGCATTTCAACAGCTTGGTGAATAGTCAATGCTTCTTCAAGCATGACAGGATCTTGATGACATGTGTGATATGTTCCTCTTTCATGTCACTAAAGATTAGGAAGTCATCCAGATACACCACCATGTATATTCCAATGATATCATGGAAGATGTGGTTGATAAATGACTGGAAATGGGCAGGAGCATTAGCTAGGCCAAAAGGCATTACCAAATACTCATAAAGACCCAGCTGGGTTCCAAATGCTGTCTTCCACTCATCTCCATCCGCAATACAGATAAGGTTATATGTGGCTCTGAGATCCAGTTTTGAATATATCCTTGCCTTGCATAGGAGGAACAACTGTTCATCAATGAGTGGTAATGGTGCTCGATTCTTGACTGTGATTTCATTCAAGCCCCTGTAATCGATGCAGAGTCGCAATCCTCCATCTTTTTTAGGTACAAAGAGTACTGGTGATCTTGCAGGGCTCTTCGATGGCCATATGAAACCTTTGGCTAGGTTTTCGTCAAGGTACTTGTGGAGTTTGGCCATTTCCTTTGGTCCCTTGAGATATAATGGTCCTTGAGGGGGCTTACTATTTTCAGCCAGCTCAAGCTGTAGATCGTTCTCTGTGTGTGGTGGTAGCTTGTCTGCTTCCACCTCGTCGAACACCTCTCATAGATGTTGGTACAGTTCCAGTATGTCCTTGATCATAACCAGTTTATCCGCTTCTACCTCCATTTCTACCCCTCGATTGGCTCCAGTAGGCACAAATCCGAATGCCAGAAGGGATGAGGGTGGAGTGTCTAGCAGCATGAACCCAATAGGGCCATCCTCCAGAGCTGCTTGGATCAATCTTTCCACTGATACGAACTCGTGTCCATGAAGTTTTATAGACTTATAGTTCTTATCAGGGGGATCCTTTTTGTTTTTCTTCAGGGGCGCCAGTCATGGGGCTCCTGACTCTTCTGGTTGGTCCTTCTGAGCTTGGGTCTTGAATTCGAGTTGGCCAGTATCCCACTGGATCGTTGGTCTCAACCTTTTCAATTCCAAGAAACCCAGAATGAGGTCATACTCAGCAGTGTCAGCTACTGATGCCTCCACTGCCCCTAGTACATGTTTTCCAATAACTACCTGCACTGTAGCAGAGCTGTTAATGGCAAGTTTGTGTCTGGTGACACCATGTACAGTTTGTGTTTTTGTTGGTTTTGTGTTTAAGTGGTACTTGCTGACGAAAGATTCTGAAACTATGGATAAGCCTGCACCTGTGTCGGTGAGTATTCGGGCCAGGTGATCTTGGATCATACCCGTTAACTTGAGCACTGCCTTGCTTGTGTTAGCAGAGAAACAAACAGAACAATCTTGATATGTACAAATGGATGGCAACCAAGGTTGTAGGGCAATGCACGCCATCAGGGCATCATCCCACTGACATTTCCCTCCTCGTCCTCCTCATAATCGCTCTCTGCCTCGTCAGCGAGAGATAACTGAGTGAGCTCGAGGCTGGCTTGCTTGACTGAATATGCATCTTGCAGTTCTTCTTCAGTCGTGCTTTCCTCCTCAGGAGTTGATTCTCCCTCGGGGGCATCTTCTAAGGTCACCATGACTTTTGGACCATTAGGTCTGGTTGTCATTGGTACGGGAGGTTTTCTAGTAGGACAATCCCTTGCCCAATGTCCTGTGCCTCTGCACACGTGACAAGTGTTGCTGTCCTGAGGGTTAGCCTCCCTTGGCTTCTGGGCTTGTAACAGGTGAGGAGGCAGGGGACGATTACCAAATCAGTATGAAGTACCTGCAGTTACAGGTCCAGGTTGTCGGGCCTGTGGGATTGCTGTTGTTGTTGCTTGTGCGACCAGGTTCATGCGAGATGTAAGTATGCTGGGATATCTTGAGGCAGAATGTTGCATCACCATTTGTTGACAATCAATGTCCTCTACCTCTTGATACCATTCCCAAATACTTGTAGGTGGGTTTCGCTTGAACTTCTCCTGAAGACCGTGGGTGAGGGTACTTCGGAATAAGTCAATAACCAAGTCCCTGTCCTCCATATTGACTTGCCCTTCAAGGTCCCTGAACCATTCAACATGTCGAGTAGCTGCACCAGGTGTGTCAGTTGTGAGTTGCATGTTGAGTAGCTTGTTGTAAGCTTCGATTCTCGAATTGCGGGGGTTGTATTGTTCGGTCAAGCGTTGTCTGAAATAATGCCAGTCATGGAACAATCTCCCTTGTTGGTCGTGATCAATTCGTATCTTGGATGTCCACCATTCGCAAGCATTCCCTTCCAACTGGGACCCCATGTGATGGATCATGCTCTTGTGGTCATAGACTCGATTGAATGCAAACCATGTTTCAGCTTCGATCAGGAAGATCTCCACATCCCTCGGATTGAACTTTGGGAAAGGGGTGGAAAGTGGTTTAGACTGACCAGGGGAAGGCTCCCCCATGTTCTTGACGTCATATTCGGTGTCCCTAGGTATTCCTTCATAGGGCTGACTGTACCTCAGCCCGGTAGGGGTCGCATACTTCTTGTAGTTTGAATATGATTGCGTGTTTTGACCTAGGAATGACCCCATCCTGTGTGGTCTGGGTGCTGGGTTGGGTTTGAATGACTCCTCATTGGTAGTCTCCTCAGACTGACTGTTGCTCCTGACGAGGGCTTCCAATGACTCCAACCTTTGCACAAAATGGTTGGTAACTGTCCAATTCATTGATAGGAGCTTCTCCATTCTTTCCTTGGACCTTTCCATTAACCTCTGCAGCTCCTCAAACCTATCCTTGGTGTCAGGCTCCGTCATGTTGTTGTGGGGCACAACTTGAACGATCCACTCTAATGTAAGCGGTCACATGCCAGAGACTAGCTGGGGTTGATTGAGTAAGGACTACTCGATATGATTTGCCTAAACATAACCAAGCATCGTCGCCTAGTAAGTCTCGACTGACCGCCTTGAACACTCCATTCAGAGGTTGCACGGCACAGATGTTGTTTGTTGGTGAGTGCATGATACACCCTCCCCTACAGTATGAGTGTTCGTAGTACTGTTGATATGCTCTTGGATGTCATCTGGACTGTGATATGCCAATCGCCTACAGAGAACATGAGTTACTGGACCACTGGTGTAAAACACCGCCTACAATAACCGACTGGACCACTGGTGTTGAGCAACACTGCCTACAGCAAGGAACTGGACTGCTAGTGTGAGAACACCACCTACAGTAATGAACTGGACCACTGGTGTAAAGAACACTGCCTACAGTTGTGAACTGGACCGCTAGTGTAAAGAACACTGCCTACAGTTGTCAACTAACAGTGATACAACACACACATTGAGAGTCGTTGCAAGAGCACTGCTATTGCGAAGATACGTAACCTAGTAAGTATAGAGTAAGTAGTAGAGTTTTCAGAGTGGATGCCCATCCACTCGAATGCTATGGTAGAAAGAGAGTATTTATATGTTCGATCAGTGTTTTCCCTCGACACCTATCCTGCTCCTCTTGAGGGGCCTTTGTCCCCTGTTAGGCACTGCCTTGCCCTGCTGGCATCATCCCCTTCGATACTGTGCTTCTACCATTTTGCTCGGCACAAGGGTTATGCAACACTGCCCTCTCGCCTTCATGCTCTCCTTCTGTCTGATGTGTGATGCCCCCTTCCGGCACGGCCCCCTTTCGACTTAATCTTGCGAATCCCCTTTTGAACCTTGTGACCATACCCCCTGGTTATGTAGTCACATCAGCTCAGTTCCATCTCAACTTGTTCGGATCAGCCGACTAGTTGAAGCATGCTGATTTGACTGACTCTGATGTCGGCACAGCTCTGAATACTTGTTTGGATCGGCCGACTAGTTGAAGCATGCTGATCTGACTGATTCCAACATCGGCACAGCTCCAAATACCTGTTCGGATCAGCCAATTAGTTGAGGCGTGCTGATCCGACTGCCTCCGTCATCAGCATAGCTCTGAGTACTTGTTTGGATCAGCCGACTTGTTGAAGCATAATGGTCCGGCTGACTCTGACTGTTCCCATGAGATCGATCTGGATTCCCGGGGTTCGATTGATCTTGTAAATCATGTGCACTGCCAACCCGATTAATCTCGTTGATCCCTGATGGTTGTCGACTCTGATCAATCTGGCGCACCCTTCATATGTTGATCTTCTGCACACCCTTCATATACTGCTCCGTTATGCGACATTATCATAACTGCCGCTGATCATCTGGCGCACTCTCTTGCGCAGGCCAGCCGTCCCTGTGACACCAGGATGTCCAACCACCGACTTGACAATGTGCAAGGAATGAGGGAGGAAGACAAGGGCAATGTTGAATGTATAATCACCCTTGTATGAGTAATGCTCATGAGCATTGAGTGCTGGCTTCCAAGCAAGATTGATGTGTGTACCATCTACCACCAACCATCCTCTAGACCATTCCTCGACTCCACTCTTATCAGCAACCCATGCTTTTGCCTTAGCATGCTCATCTTCAGTTGCAAAGGTTACTACCTCACTGTTCAGCTTGTATAGGCCTGCAATAGTCCTATCTGTCCACACATGAACTGAGCCCCAACTGCAACTGCAGGCAAATGCAACATCACAAACTCCACCACCATTTCCTGACTGTCCAAGCTGATATAGACCAACTGCCACTTGCTGCTGAACATGCCAAAAGCTTGATATTGATCTGAAGGCATTGGTTGTGCTGAGTCTGTAAGTGAGAGCTTGGAATGCATCTGGGGTCATGCAAACAGCCCCTCAAAAGAGCTTGCAGTTGATGACAGCATATTGATCAAGCATGTTGATGAGGGGATCCTTTCATTGCAGCAGTTGAAGGCATTCAACTGTGTATTGAGACTGGCTGATGATGTTGTAAGTCCTGATGAGCACGAATGAGATAGCATGATCAAACATGTCATCATCAGAATCTTCAAGGTCATCATTAGGGTGCCAAGTGGCATCGACATCCATCAGATCAAGTTGCATCTTGGATTCCACCATCAATGAGTGCATGATGGTGGTCTCAATGTCATCCAGGAGGTGCTGTTTGTCAGAAGTGCACACCATGGTTGAAGTAGAGGGCCAGAAATAGGAGAGGATGATGTGGTCCAAAAGAGAGTCCAAAGCTACAAACACAATGCAGCTGAGTTCTGCACAGCTGGGTTCTGCACAGCTGAGTTCTGCACAGCTGGGTTCTGCACAGCTGATTTCTGCACAACATGCATGCTTGGAACCGGGGCTACACCGATCAGCATCTTGTATGTGGAACAATTCATCACATTGAAGCAATCTACATTTGAGAGATTACATGGAAGACTGGGTATGGGGTATGCTAGTCATACATATTGAGAGCTAGCTTTACAGAGAGCAATGGTACAACAAGTTGGAAACACAGGAACAGAACTTGGAGAACTCAAAAGGAACACCATTCTTGCCAAATGGTCTACTCATGAGCTGAATTGCTATTGTCCTGCTGATCCATGGCAAGAACCAGTGGGTCAAGATCAAGATTGCTTTGACTACTTCCAGCAATGTTGCCAAAGGGTAAATTAGGGTTCATCATCTGCACCATCTCCATGAGCCAACCATGCTCTTCAGTTCACATGCACTCTTGTCTCTCACTTTCTTCCCTGGCAAATTGAATGTGCATTTCCTCCCTCTTTGTGCATTCCTCCTCAACCTTGATTTGTGCCTGAAGCATGTCTTGGGTGCAGGCCTGCACAATTTCCGACAGCTCTTCTCGCTTGCTCTTGGAAGTGAAGGGTCGAGACTTCTTGGGTGTTGTACCTGTGGCTGGAGAATGGTAAACAGAGTCACCATCACCATTGTCCACTTCATCAGCCTCAAAAGCGGTGCTGGATGAGTGCTGGTGGGTTGGAGTGTCTATAGGGGTAATGGTGAAGGGGGTGGGGCCAATCAAAGACAGGTTGGATGAGGAAGAGAAGGGTGAGTGGGATAAAGATGAAGCAGCAGCTGGGGTGGCTGCAACTGAAGAAGAAAAAGATGAGATAACTCTTGCTCCAATGGGATCATTTTGCAACTCCTCAAGAATGGATTCCATGCCAGGAATGTTGCATTGCTGAGGGTAGTGAGCATCGCTGGCATCATCCATGTTCACATCAGCATCAACCAAGTTATTCTGAGAGGAGGCAGGGGTGGCATCATATGGGTGACCAGTGAGAAGAACAACTGGACCAGTCTGTGCACAGTTGGTCATCATCTCATGCCAGTGCTCAAACCAAGGGTGGCTTTGAGCAATTGATTTGCATGTGGCATAGTCCTGCAAGTTGATAAAGAAGCATAGACAGAGATATAAAGTATAAGAACATTGGCACACTTAACATGAATCAACTAAGTTGTACTTACCGAGCTGTTGTGATCCATGTCTTGAAGAAGTACTCCAGCACTGGTCTGCTGTGAGATGGTCTTCTTGATGTTGTTGTATTGTTCAGTGAGCCAGCGAATCTTAGTCTTTACTTGACCAGCACCACCAACAGTAGACTTGTCTGGGAACAGCTCCTGCCATATCTGCCCACAGATAACATCTTTGTTTGTCTTCAGACCCTTTTCCTGTTCCGCAGTCAAACATCCTGGCAATAGAACACGTTGGTAATGATCATTATTGTAGATGATATCAATGAGGTTATTTATGTCACTAGGTGACCAATTGAAGTAGGCAATATGATCTGTTTTGTTGAACCTGCTGCCACAAGTACTGGCTTGATGTCTGCAAGTTGCAGAGATTTGAGTTGGCTGGGTAGAGGTTTGGCGAGGCAAAGAACTGGCAGATGTGGTGGCATTGGAACCAGAAGGAGTGGAGGAGGACAAAGGGGAAGTGGGAGAGGTTGCTGGCTGAGTCGACTCAGCCCCAGCCAAGGTGCTGGAAGTTGCAGAAGGGTGGCACTGATGAGAGCAATCAAGGTTGGACTGAGCTGACATTATTGTGTTGTGCTGTGAAGCAGTTGAAGACTGCTCTGATGCTGGAGCCAATCCAGAGGCTTGCTGCAAAGCTGTGAATAGTGTAATGTTGTTGATATGGTTGAGGGGATGGCATGTCCATGTCCTGGCACTGACAGGGAGGAAATGCTACTGGAGATGGTGATAGAAGTGAAGCAAGGACAGATGTAACTCAAAGTGTGAGAAAGTGTAGACAGTGCAGAAAGTGGAGGTCAAGGGTTGTGTGCAGAATTGTGTTAGAATCATGTGATATCAGCACATGACAAAAACTCCTGCTGAAAACTCAAATATTCAGAAACCTGGGCTCACAGCAAAAATAAGTAGGGGTTTTCAAAACTTCTGAGCTTTTCTTTCCTGGCAGAGCTTACTTAAGCAGTGAGCTTTCAAAATCCAAAAAAACCATGAAAACTCGGAGTTTTGAAAACTCAGAGAAAACTGAAACCCCCTGTTGTTCTTCCCTAACATCGCACGACGCAGTTGGAAGACGTCAAAGCGCTTTTCTCTCTCTCTCTCTTATTTCCAAAAAGCCGAACTCCAACTCCAAAGTCCCTTGTTGCTCACTCCTTCCTCCTAAGACAGCTTCTTCTGAATAGCAATCGGCCATATCATAGAAGCCTGTCCTGAATGCTGAGAGAAGCAGAGTGCCGTCCAAGTATTGGAGTGAAAATCGGCAAGGCATGGGTGCAGAGAGAGAAAAAGAGAAAAAGAGATGTCGGATGCGATCCGACCAAGTCGTT
Source organism: Ustilago hordei (assembly GCF_900519145.1). Lineage (NCBI taxonomy): Eukaryota > Fungi > Basidiomycota > Ustilaginomycetes > Ustilaginales > Ustilaginaceae > Ustilago > Ustilago hordei. The sequence goes on along the minus strand of NW_024545274.1, from coordinate 443,071 downwards.
GGATCTCCCGATTTGCTCATCAAGCAATCAGGATCGTACGATTGGAATGTGGGGCAAAAGCATGACCGAAAGGGTCCTCTCTTTGCCGCATCATGACAGCTTATCTGCCGTTCTTCTGCTTCTTGGAGCTCTAAAGTAGTGATCACGTTCTCGCATCGTTGCATCTTCAGAAGTCTTGCCACGTTCCCTCCGAGCGCCCTTCGCAATCCAACTAGCATTCGTGCCAATCCGCTTGGTTTGTCTGGAAGCCAGTCTCGGCATCATGCCTGGTTCGCACCGCAAGCGGGGCGACAAACCTTTGATCAAAGTCGGATGAGCTCCAGACCTCGCCGTAGCTTCATGTATAAAACTCTACCCCTCGAGTTCCCCTTCGCCCTTAGCGACTGACAGGAACCACCAGAAGAGCTGCTGGACAGAGAAGCTACGATCCAACATGCCGGCAATCACTCACAGCCTAGCAGCGACCGGCACCCCTCACTTGCCAAGCCCGCAACTCCTCCCACCAGAAATCTTTCACAATCTTGGCCAGTATTCCCCTTGGTTCCCCGTCAACTCTTCCTCACCCCAAGATAAGATCCCCGACCACTGCGAGGTGACTTTCGTAAGCCAACTCGAAAGGCACGGCTCACGCTACCCGACAGGTGGAGCGTATAAAGAGCTTCGAAAGACGCTTCGACAGATCGCAAAGCATCTCCAGCATGTGTCCGACTCGAACAAGCACGACAAGCAAAACCAAGGATTACATCCGCAACTCCAATGGCTGAGGAAGTGGGTAGAGACGAAAAAGACCGAGGATGGTGGACTGAGGAATAGGCTGGGTAACTCGGAGTTGACTCCGTATGGTCAGTATGAGGCGTTTGCGTCTGGATGGCGCTTCTATGAGCGATACTCGCATCTCTTTGATGGCAAAGAGCAGATTGATGTTAATGCAGACTATGATACCAAGTTGAGCTCCAACAGCTTGATCGACTTGGTCTGCTCACCATCAAAACCAGCATCAATGCCAGCCCTGACGCTCTTCTCCCACCTCCGCACACGCATCTGCCAGTACCTCACGCCCGACTACATTCCTCACAAGCACAGCGAGCACCCGAAAGGGCGACCATTTGTCAGATCCTCAGGCGCAGACCGAGTCATCACTTCCTCCCGCTTCTTCCTCCAAGGTTTCTCCCATTCTCCATTCCACCACGCCTCACCCGAGTCCGCCCCATGGCCACCCAAAAACCGCCCCTCAACCTTCAAATCCCACAAACCCCACCGTCACATTCCCTCCCTCCCCCATCCCGACGTTATCATCCCCGAAGCGCGCAAAAACGACAAGCTCGGCCAGATCGCTTCGAACAACACACTCGACGTCTACACCTGCCCCACTTTCGAACGTGATTTCCGCGACAACGCACAGTCTCCTGCCTCGCTCAAAACCGCTGCTTTCGCACACAACGCTACTGCGCATGTTCGGGAGAGGCTGGCGAGTAAGCTAGGTGTACGGAAGGGAGGTAGTAAGGATAGGAGAGGGGAAAGGATTCATCTCGAGCCAAAACAGGTACTGCAACTGTTTGGCCTGTGTGCGTTTGATACGGTTGCACGGCTGAATCCATATGGATTGCTGCTGGAGGATAGGGAGAGGAACGAGGGGGTGGTGAGTCCGTTTTGCCGACTGTTTGAGGAGGAAGAGTTTGCGCAGATCTACGAGGTGAGTACAAATATGGAGAAGGATTATGGCTTTGCAGGGCACAACCCCCTCCATAAGGCCTTAGCAACCCCTTGGCTGCGAGAACTACTGGCGAGATTGGAGGGGAGAAAGCCGGTGATGGATCCTCCGACATCAATCAATACCACCCTCGATCGGAACGAAGAAAAGTTCCCTCTACCGAAAGGTGAAGGTCCAAACGCTTTTGTTGACTTTACACACGATAATCAACTAGCTCCTGTCATTGCAGCGCTAGGACTTTGGGATGAGAATCATGAGTGGAGCACAGCAAAGACTACACCCTTTTCAGGGAGGTTGACGGTGGAGAAGCTAAGATGTGGGGAGGACGACGATTTTGTGAGGGTCCTGGTCAATGATCAGCCTGCACACGTTTATAGCGGTGGCTGGTGTGGAGATGGGAAGGCTCCAGCTGGGGACGTAAGTGATAGTGTGTGCCCGATTCATTCTTTCTTAAAGCCGCTGGAATGGGTTGATCAAGCGGAGGAGTGGGACAAGTGCTATTCGAAGGGACATAAGAAGGAGAAAGAAGATGTCTAGATTGCCTTCCAACCACACAGTATCATGGCGATCTCACTCAGAAAGCATCCTGTCATACAAAGAATAGTTTAAAAAAGCATTTAATCAGCTTGTTTTGGTGCATCAATTGAAAGGGGTTGGCAGGTGAATAGCCTCGTATCAAAGGCGGGCAACAGCGTCAAGGCGAGAAGTGAGATCGATCGAGCCGATGAGCTCAGGTCGGGAATGTGAGCCAATGGCAGAGAAGCGACTGGAAATGGCAAAAGTCAGAGAAAATAATTGCTGCCTGCGGTCGATCTCGTAAGCTTCGTCGCACAGTCACAACCTCAAACTCTCCTCTCTCAACGTTCTCCCACCCTTCCACCACCATCACCATGTAAAAAGAATTCGGTGTTCATACGTCAAATCGTACGTATCTTTTCAAACACCGCGCCCATTGGTGCTGCTACTGCTACGCCCTCTCTTTCCGACTGGAACCGGCAATGAGCGATCGCGCTAGGTTATTAAAAAGCGCTCAACTATCTGGCACCTCTTCGCCGAGCCCTTTGCTTTCGATGTTTCGACCTTGTGTTGGTTCATCTTGCTTTGGTCGATGCCGCAACTCTTCATTCTGAGCCGTCCAACCTTTCCTTTTGGAGGAAAACACCGTAGCAAGCAACAGTACAAGCAGCAACACACTCTCCCTGTATCGGAAGAATTTCGCTGACTCCTTCTCTACTTGTCTTCTTGCTTACTGTAGAGATATACCCAAAGATGTTCCGACCAACGCCAACCCCTCTATTCCGAGCTTCGCTCCGCCACCTCGCATCGGCATCAAACCAACCCATCCCACCAGGCTCCGAACTTAACGCAGTCAAACGCACCGCATCCACCATCCTCCCTCCCATCAAACTCTATCGTCGTCTACTCCGCGCTCATCGTCATCTTGATGCTGACATGCGTGCTGTCGGCGACAACTATATCAAAGACGAATTTCGAAGACATAGGGATATTGACAATCCGCTGCAGATTGTAGGATTCTTGAGTTCATGGAAGATGTACCTGGATCAGTTGGAAGTGCAACAAGGTGCACTGGGGGGTTTCAGAGGAAAGAGACTGGATGCGGAGCTGTTGGAAAAGATGTCGGACGAACAGATTTATCAGATTCATGAATTGATGACGGCTACTCAGGAGGCCTATTCGGAGAATGCGAAGGGTAGTCCGCCGGCGCAGGGGCAGAGGGAGATGGCTGAGAAGGCAGCGAAGGAGGCTGGTGTTCGGGTTAAGGATGGTAAGTAGACCATCACCCCGCCGCTAGCGTCTTTTGCGGCCTTCCAACTTCACGTTGATCATCTTCGAGGCGATCCATGCCACTATACCTTTCTATAGCTACCACTTATTTCTATCTTTTCGCATCGCATTATCTTTTGTTTTTCGCACTTGCTGTATTTGTATCCGAACCCTCAATTCATACCATAACAGGGGCAAAGAAAGAGCATAACAGAGACTAGGATTGCAGGGCGAGCATGGGTGTGCTCATAGGCTCGAGAGGCTCCCAGACTGCCAATGCCAAGGGCAAACCAGTTGTGCAGCGAGGTCTGGTTTTGCTGATGGGGATGGGAGCCAGAGGCTAAGGGGTCACATGCCAATCTGAGGAAAGATCAGAGGGGGAGGAGGAGGCCGCAAAAAGGTAGTTGGCAGCAATTTTGCTGCAGACAGAGGGGGGTCAGTCAATGTACCAGCAGAAGCAGTCCAAGGACCACCAGCCCAGGGCCTGAATGGCCTCAGTTGAGGTGCCACAGTGGGCAGCCCAGGTGGCTCCCCCCCTGGCAGAAGGAGTGGCCAGCATAAGCCAAGGTGGGGAGCCCCAGCTGACCCAGGAGCTGCCAGAGGACACCAATGAACTGCTCATGGGAGAAGGGGGTGGCCCTGTCATCCAAGGCGAAGAGGGGCACCCATGGGGGCTAGGCATGGTCCGAAGCGGAAAACACTTCTTGAGATTACAATGCGGACGCCAAAGACGCCAGCTTTCAATCTTGGGCTCTTCCCTCTTCACTCGCCGTTACTAGGGGAATCCTTGTTAGTTTCTTTTCCTCCGCTTATTGATATGCTTAAGTTCAGCGGGTAGTGGGACCCACAGATGGTGAGGAGAGCCATGTAAGGGCAGGCAAAACCACTGACCTTGGGGATGATGAGGTTGACCCCCTTCCCGAAAGGGTCCGTCTTTGACTGGGCAAGATGAAGCATCACATAGGTCTCGGCCCACATGACAGAGCCAACCTGCAGGACAGAGTCACTGAGGTGGGACCAGGTGAACTTGGCACAATGAAGGAGGCAGGCATAGGCGAGTGTGAAAGCAGCAGCGAAAGTGACCTGGTCGGAAGAGGATAAGGTGGAGGAGACTGTCATGGGCTTGGATGCTCAAGAAGCAGGAGGGTCACTGGTTCATATGGAAGGAGCACAGGTATCGAAGATCTAGTCAATACCAGTAGAGAGCATGGTCGTAGTGCAGTCTCCATGGAGACCATGGACTCCTATGGACTCACATGCAAAGGAGGACTGAGCCATATGCGAGGAGGGCCAGGCACAGCCACGAGGAGGACCAAGCTCAAGGAGCAGGCACAGCCATGAAGAGGACCAAGCTCAAGGAGCATGCAGATGGTTACCACTCAGGGGCTCGAGAGACAAGAGTCAAAAGAACCATCACCGGTCAAAGGGAAGGAGCAGTGTATAGGGAACTGACAAGCAGGTCCTGAGGAGGAGGAGCAGTGTCGAAGGAGTCAACACCAGGTCATGAGGAGGAGGAGCAGTGTCGAAGGAGTCGACACCACTCAGGAGGCACAAGGGTGCCAAACAAGCAGGATAGCAAGGAGGAGGAGCAGTGTCAAAGGAGTCAACACAGCTCAAGAGGCACAGGGGTGCCAAGCAAGCAGGAGAGGCCTCCTGAACAGTACTCGATGAAGAAGGTACTCTCTGGAGAGAGAGCAGGAGCAGCATTGCTGGCAATGCTGTGAAGAGGTATATAACCATGCTTTCTCATCATCAAAGGTCAAGTGGATCCTCATCCACTCTACACAACCATCATAACTAGTTATCACTTCAGCATACATATATATTAGTTTCAGTCAGCATAGCAGCAATCTATCAAGGTTGCTCCTCATCATAGTGTGTGTGTTGTATCACCACTACCTGACATCCGAAGGTGCCCCATAGCAGGTTAGCAGTCCGGATCAAGATAGAACTGAAGGCAGTAGTCCACTGTGGTCTGGGGATCACCTCAAGCAACAGTCAACACACTGGACACTCATGTTGATGCCACCAACCTTATCACCAACACCACCAACCTTATCATCAACACCATCAACCTCATCATCATCAACACTCACACCAGACCTTGGTGTCATCACAACCTACACATTGATATTGATCGTGCTGAGCTACCCCTGAATGGAGTGTCCACAGAGGTCAGCCAAAACCTACGACAGTATATACAATGAACGCAACCTGCTGTCATCACGCAACTTGATAGTTGCTGAAGGACTAGCTTGTCGAGACCGATACTGAGACAATAGCTGTCACACAGTTTGATAGTCACCAAGCATCTCGACAGACCGACCTGGGTTTCAGGCGCGAGACCCCTGACAGAGACCCGGAGGGTGTCCAGAAGGCCCTGGAGGATGGGGAGAGTGATGGGAAGCTTCTGGCCATGCAGGGTGATGCCATACAGGCGCTTGAAGCCCTTGAGGGCATGCTGGGTGTGAGGATGGGAGAAAGCTGAGGAGTCGAGGCTGAGGTCAACATGCCAAGAGGACAGGGCAGCAAGGTGGTGGCAGATGGCGTGGTAGCTCTGCCCCTGGTGGCTGAGGTCCACCATCCACTTGATGAGGTGGAGGTCAGTAGATGGCAGGGCCGGCCGGTTGGGACCAAAGTGCTGGAGGCAGAAAGTCTGGTACTCCTCGCCAATGGGGTCATACTGGTGATGGGAGCTTGCACTGAGGCCATGGAGGAGGAGGGCAGTGGCATGTGGGGAGCAGCTGAGGAGCCTCGCAAAGGCCGGGGTGGCAAGCGAGGCGGCGGAGGACTGGGTGAAGGAGCCCAGGAGAACACTGATGGTGAGCCCGAGGAAAATGGGTGGAGATTTGGGAGAAACAACGATGGGAGAGGAGGTCAGCCAAAACATTGTCAGCACTGCTAACCTGGGTGGGGCACAAGGTCAGGTTGTGCTTGAAGCAAAGGCTGAAGATCTCCTGCAACAGGGTCTGGGTCAAAGGGTCCCTGGACTTTCCAGAGTGTAAGCCATGCTCCACATTCTCGTTGTCCACATGGAGGACCACATGAGTGCATCCATGGTCAGTGAGGTGGGGGACAAAGGCCTGGAGGCAGTCAAGCACTGCAAGGGCCTCCAGAAACTGGATGTTCTTCTGCCTGTGCCTGCAAGGGACACAGTGGGCTAGCACCAGGTCAGGGTGTCCTGCTGCACTGAGGTAGCCTCCAAGACCCCATGGGCAGGCATCGGACCAGATGTGAGCCATGCACAAGGGGGAGGGGAGGAGCAGGGACAGCCCATTCCAGCAGCTGAGGAGCTGGTCCCACCAATGTAACTCAGCTGCAGCCAGCCAGGGAAGCCGCAGCAGGCAGAGGGGGGAGCAGTGGGCCTGGCGGAGAGCTGCATAGAGCCGGCCAAGGTAGGCGCGGCTGAGAGGGGCTGTCAGGGGTCTCGCGCCTGAAACCCAGGTCGGTCTGTCGAGATACTCGGTGACTATCAAACTGTGCGACAGCTATTGTCTCGGTATCGGTGACTATCAAGTTGCGCAGTGACAGCAGGTGGCGTTCGTTGTATATACTATCGTAGGTTTCGGCTGACCTCTGTGGACACTCCGTTCAGGGGTAGCTCGGCACGATCAATATCAATGCTATGATGACACCAAGGTCTGGTGTGAGTGTTGATGATGATGAGGTTGATGACATTGGTGATAAGGTTGGTGAGTGTTGATGATAATGAGGTTGATGGTGTTGGTGATAAGGTTGGTGGCATCAACACGAGTGTCCAGTGTGTTGACTTGATGCTTGATGTGATCCCTGGACTGCAGTGGACTACTGCCTTTGGTTCTATCTTGTTCTGGACCACTAACCTGCTATGGGTGCCTTCGGACATCAGGTAGTGGTGATACAACACACACACTACGATGAGGAGCAACCTTGATAGATTGCTGCTATGCTGACTGAAACTAATATATACTTATGCTGAAGTGATAACTAGTTATGGTGAGTAGAGTGGATGAGGATCCACTCGACCTATGATGATGAGAAAGCATGGTTATATACCTCTTCACAGCATCGCCAGCAATGCTGCACCTGCTCTCTCTCCAGAGAGTACCTTCTTCATCGAGTACTGCTCAGGGGCCTCTCCTGCTTGGCACCCCTGTGCTTCTTGAGTGGTGTCGACTCCTTTGACACTGCTCCTCCTCCTTGCTATCTTGCTGCTTGTTTGGCGCCCCTGTGCCTCCTGAATGGTGTTGACTCCTTTGACACTGCTCCTCCTCCTCATGACCTGGTGTCGACTCCTTTGACACTGCTCCTTCTCCTTTGATCAGTGACAGTTCCTTTGGCTCTTGTCTCTCGAGCCCCTGAGTGGTAACCATCTGCATGCTCCTTGAGCTTGGTCCTCTTCATGGCTGTGCCTGCTCCTTGAGCTTGGTCCTCCTTGTGGCTGTGCTTGGCCCTCCTCACATATGGCTCGGTCCTCCTTTGCATGTGAGTCTGTAGAAGTCCATGGTCTCCATGGAGACTGCACTACAACCATGCTCTCTACTGGTATTGACTAGATCTTCGATACCTGTGCTCCTTCCATATGAACCAGTGACCCTCCTGCTTCTTGAGCATCCAGGCCCATGACAGGGGCCACCTGAGTCACAAACTGCAAGAGGCTGGAGATGCGTTGCAGCTGGAGGAGGGAGACCTGGGAGGACTGTAGGAGGTCCTGGATGGTGCGAAGGATGGAAGATCTGCGCATATCGGTGATCCCGATAGTCAGAGCTTCTGTGTTGATCTCGATCCCTAGGACCTCGAGCTTCTTGGAGCTGAAGAATGTCTTCGAGGGGGACAGATCGAGACCCAGCGCCTTGCAGGTGAGGGCCAACAGGCACACTGGGCGAGAGCTGTCCCCCCCTGCAGGGACTGCCCCAAAGAAGTCATCAAGGTAATGGTTCAGGGGCAGCCCGGGGGGGAGGCAGGAGCTCACAATCCAATGAACCATCTTGGCATAGAGGTTGAATAGCCAGGATGAGCTCTTGCCCCCAAATGTGAGGGCATTCTCATGGTAAGACATGCCATCAAATGTGAAGCCCAGGAGCCTGGTGTCACTGAGGCAGGTGACGATATGGCGAAAGGCATCCCAAAGGTCACCTTTCCAGAGCCAGCAACCTGGGGAAGTTCAGACAAAGTCAAGCAGGGGTTGGAGGCTCTCATACCACAGGGACACAAAGGCCAGCTGGATGCTGGCATTGACAGAAGGAAGCTTCGACCCTGGGCAGCAGGGGTGGGAAAGGTGGTGGATGGTGTGGAAGCCAGAGGAGTGGGGCTTTGGTACCATGCCAATGGGAGAGCAAATGAGGGGGGTCGGGTCAGTGACCCTTGTGAGCCGACCCTCAGCGAGGTGAGCAGTAATCTCTTAGTGGATGTGGGCCAACCCAGCAGTGTCCATGGGGAGGTTGCGGGAGGGCCAGCCAACTGCACACAGTGGGCCCTCATAGCCAATGCATACCCCATGAGTGATGCCACCCAGCAGCTGGTGGCACACCTTGGCATCAGGGTAGCATGCCAGGAGGCGCCACCAAGCATGGGTGCATTCCTGCATTGAACCCCAGCAGGCAGGGACATTGTCCCTGGTGAAGATTGGGGCCGCAATGGTGGTGTTCGGGTGGGCCGCAGGGATTCTGCAGAGGGCCTGCAGGAGAAGGTGCAGGCACAAATCCGCTGCAGGCAGGGAGAAGATGGCGGAGGCTGGGGGAGGGGGGGGGGGGGGCATGATAAGCCTGGGAGCTGTGATAGGCCAAGGTACCATAAGAGGTGGTGTGGCCATGATAGGCGCAGGTGCCGTGAGAGGCGTGGGAGCTGTGATAGGCTTGGTGGCCATGGCAGGTGGGCCAGAGGTAGTTGCTGGCCTTCCAGCAAGGGGGGCAGCCATGATAGGCTGGTGGGTCGTGAAAGGACCCTCCAACGGAGGGGTAGCAATGGGGCAGGGAGGCTGGGGGGTGGGGGTGTCCATGAGGGGCTGCCAGGGAGCAGGGGAGACAGGAGGGGAAAGCTCCAGGGAGGTTCGAGGGGGGTGGCCTGAGGGTGATCCAACTGGCACCAGGTGGATAGGCAGGAGCCCACTTGGTGCTGCCAGGAGCATTACACCAAGCCTCTCCCCTTGACATCAGATTTGCTGGCAGCTTCAGCTGCAACCAATGAAGGTGGAGAGGGCTTGAATTTGGCAAGGCTTGGGCAGGAAGGTGACAGATGGTTCTTGGTGCCACAGATCAGGCAAGTGTGTGCCTGTCCACAGGGGCCAGTGCAGGTGCTGTTGTTCCAGCAGAGGCAGACTGTGGCATTGGTGCCTGCCTTCCTCTGCTCTGCAGGGGCAACCAGAGGTTTGAGGGATTTGGTGGGAGCGATGGCAAGCTTGTCCTGGAAGGCCTCCATGTCCTGCCTGGACCAGGTGTCTGCATCAGCATGACCAAACCACTTCTTGCAGACCATCAGGATGTAGTCCACGATGTATGTCCAGTCAAAATGCTGGTCCAGTTCTGCAATGTGCATGAGGAACCCAGCCAAAGCTGGGCCAAGCGTGCAGTCAGGAGAGGCTGCCACACGGAGGGCCATGTAGATGGCCCAGGCCTGGCAAAAGGAGACCAGGTCAGGAATGGCCTTGAGAAATGACTTGGTGGAGGGTGTGGGGGCAGGGAGAGTGAGGGCAAGCTCGTAGGCGCCCAAGGAGAGGGTCGCCTTTGTCACAGGGACGGCTGGCCTGTGCAAGAGAGTGCGCCAAATGATCAAGCGGCAGTTATGGTAATGTCGCATAATGGAGCAGTATATGAAGGGTGTGCAGAAGATCAACATATGAAGGGTGCACCAGATTGATCAGAGCCAAAACCATCGGGGATCAACGAGATTAATCAGGTTGGCAGTGCACATGAATTATGAGATTGATCGAACCCTGGGAATCCAGATCAATCTCATGGGATCAGTCAGAGTCAGTCAGATCAGCACACTTCAACTAGTTGGCCGATCTGAACAAGTATTCGGAGCTGTGCCAATGTGACCACATGACCAAGGGGTCAGGTCACAAGGTTCAACAAGTGACTAAAGGGGTTTCACAAGACAAGTCAAGATGGAACTGTGCTGACGTGACCACATGACCAGGGGGTATGGTCACGAGGTTCAAAGGGGTTTCACAAGATAAAGTTGAAAGGGAGCAGTGTCAAAAGGGGGCATCCCACATCAGGCAGAAGGAGAGCATGAAGGTGAGAGGGCAGTGTTGCATAACCCTTATGCTGTGCAAATGGTAGGAACACAGTATCAAAGGGGTTGGTGCCAGCAGGACAAGACAGTGCCTAACAGGGGACAAAGGCCCCTCAAGAGGAGCAGGATAGGTGTCGAGGGAAAACACCCACTGGACATATAAATACTCTCATTCTACCTTAGCATACAAGTGGATCGGCATCCACTCTGACTTAACTTTACTTACTCTATACTTACTCAGTTATGTATCATCGCAATAGCAGTGCTCTTGCAATGACTCTCAACATGTGTGTTGTATCACCATTAGTTGACAACTGTAGGCAGTGTTCTTCAACACCTGCAGTCCAGTCCCTTGCTGTAGGTGGTGTTGCTTGACACCAGCAGTCCAGTCAGTTATTGTAGGTGGTGATTCACACCAGCAGTCCAGTAACTCCCATCCTCTGTAGGCAATTAGCATATTGCAGTCCAGACAACATCCAAGAGCATTATCAACAGTACTATGAACACTCATACTGTAGGGGAGGGTGTATCACCCACTCACCAACAAACAACATTCATGCTGCACAACCTCTGAATGGAGTGTTCAAGGTGGTCAGTTGAGACTTACTAGGTGATGATGCTTGGTTACGTTTAGGCAAATCATATCGAGTAGACCTTACTCAATCAACCTCAGTTAGTCTCTGGCGCGCGATCGCTTACAGCCTTCTCCCCGCTGGGGTTGGCTACGGTGGCGTTGCACAGCTTGCTGAGGTTGCCAGGTCGCAGGAGGTCCTTATACACTGCATTGACGGTCTCAGCAGGAATCCAAGGGAAGAGGCGACGAACAGATGACTCACCAGGGTTGTTAGGAGCCAGCGAGGGTTCCACAGGCAAGGCTGGGGCTGGGGTAAAGGTGGGGAGAGGAGGTGCCCCAAGGGGTCAAGAGGAAGTGGCTGTCTGGGTGGGAGTCGGGCTGGCCGACACTGCTGCCACAAGTGAGGTGATGTGACACTCCAGGTGGCGAAGGGGGTCCATGACAGATGAGGTGATGTTGCTGGAAACACCCCGTAGCCACACCTCAAGCAGTGACATCATCACAAAGGGGTCAGGGGTGGACCCCAGGTCAGGCACAGGGGCCGAAGTTGTTGAGGGGACAGGCCCTGTAGGGGAGCCCAGTGTGGCGGAGGCAGTGGCAACAGATGACAAGAAGGAGGTGGCATGGGTGGCACAGGTCATCTGGATGCAGAGGTCCCATGCACTGTTGCTGGTGGCCTGCCAGGCCTGGCAAGCGGTGCAAGACTGGGTGATCGTATTTGGCTGGCTCCGGGAGAGGAACTCACTGAAGGGGAGGCTTTGATGGCAGTGGGTGCAGATGCACATGGGAGGAAGATTGGCAGGGGAAGGGGGCTGCACCCCACCTGGATGGAGTGACCCATGGGTCACAACAAGGGGATCCTCAGCAGAGGCCCCTGGGTCAGGTGACACCATCAGGTGTCGGTGACCAAGGGGTTTGCACCAGGGGTGCAGGAGAGACTGTTGAAAAAACACTTGAAGAGTTGGTGAGATTCTGCTAAGTGAGCAGCTGTGAGAATGGTGGTGATTGGAGAGAGAGCATACTGTAGCTGCGCGATGACTTGGCAGAATCCCTGACCATGGATAACATCACGTGACTATAATCACGTGACTACCATCCCTTAATCCCACTCTTGTCGCTCATGAGGCTTTGGTTTGTGCTTATTTTTTTGTTGTGTTGCCGCTGTGAAGAGGAAAGTCATCGGCGAGGCGAATGAGAGCGACCTCGGAAATCGGACTTGCACTCTCGCTTAGAGCCAGAAAAATATCTAGAAGAAAGTCACGTGAACAACCATTCTTTTCTCGGACCCTGAATTCCACCTTCTCCCTCACTGCTCCTCATCAACCCTCACCTTCACCATCAGCGGAACCCCCTTTCGAATCTAGCCAAGATGGCCAGCCCACACGGCTCAGAGCCACCCTCAGCAGCGAGTGGTAGCGTCACCGCCCGCATCAAGGGCCTTCGCAAAACCACACCGTATTGGTACGAATTCCAAACGTATAGCAAGCTCCGATGGTTCGGCCGCGAGCTGATCGAGATCATGACTACCGAGTTCCGCGATCGGACGAAAGAGTACTACGTCTGGGCAATCCACAAAGGCATCTGTACCGTCAACGGGCGTAAAGCTGAAATCCATCAGATCATTGGAGATGGAGATAAGATCTGCAACAGCGTCCATCGACACGAACCCCCCGTAACGGACGAACCAATCAAGATCATTCATAGAGATGATGAAGAGGGAATATTGGTCATCGTCAAACCAGGATCTATCCCCGTTCATGCAGCAGGGAGGTACTTAAGACATACGCTGACGGGGTTGTTGAAGTCGGAACATGGGATAGAGATGGTGTACACAACGAATAGGTTGGATAGGCTAACGAGTGGGATTATGGTCTGTTCGACTAAGAAGGAGACTGCGAGTAGGCTAGGTGCGCAATTTGCCGCTGGTCAGGTGTCCAAAGCCTACGTATGCAGGGTGAGGGGGCAGTTTCCCGAAGGCGAAATCGTCTGCAAAGAACCCATCCTCACCATCGACCGCCAGAGCGGGGTCAACATTGTTCACCCGAAAGGAAAGTATTGCGAGACGATCTTCGTCCGGCTTTCCTATGATCCCTCCACTTACTCTTCCGTCATTTTCTGCCGTCCCATTACCGGTCGAACACATCAAATTCGAGTCCACGTCCAGTATCTGGGCCACCCAATCTGCAACGACCCAATCTATGGCCACAACATCTGGTCCCAAGTCGACCCGTCCTCCTTCGCCGAAGTCATCCCTGATCAATGGAAGAAGGTTGGAGGCCAAATCGGCCAGAAAGAAGTCGAGATGATTGTAGACGCAATAAAAGGAGATCAGGACGGACAAGAAGATTGGGCTCGATGGAAAGATGAAGTCTTATTCAAAGATATGATTGCCCAAGAAGGACTCGAGAATGTACACGTTCCCGGTCCCAACGGTCGTTCTAGTCGGCCTGCTGACGACTTGCTCAAACGAGCATTGCAAAAGCTCGAACTCGAACATGGCGAGCTTCCCGCCAAGGGTTTGAATAGACCGGTGGATATTGAAACAGCATGGCAGAAACGAGTAAGGGAACAATCTTCCGATTTCTGCCCGGAATGCAAAATCCCGCTGTTGCCGGATCCGAAGCCGAAGGAGCTATATATATACTTGCATGCGATCAAGTATTGGACGGACGAATGGAGTTTTGAGGATGCTCTGCCGTGGTGGGCGAGAGAGGATTGGCAGAGTATCAGTCCGCACGGATTGGGGATGGGGGAAGGGGTGGAGGAGGCGAGAGTACCGGAAGGATTGGCGGTGGCGAATAAGACCGAGGCTCAACTAGCTAGTGGTGGCAGTGCGGCGATTTCGAGTTTGATTACGAGCGAGATAGAGGAAAAGGCTTCGAGATTGGCTGAACCGCAAAAGTATGCTCAACTGGATTTGGGAGTTGAGGTGACAAAGGTAAAGCAATTGGTTGATTATGCTCCCTCTCCATCCTCTTCGAGTGATAGGAGCAGTGGTGGTAAGGTGATGCAGAAGGTGGGGAAAGTGGATGTTCCGGTGGTGTTCCAGGTGTTTGGAGGGTTTGAAGACTTTGCCCAGCGAGAGATTCTTCAGCAGACTCTGCATCAGCTTCCCTCCGACGCGATGGCAGCGTTGACATCAAAGCAATCAATATCGTCAAGCATTCACTCCGGTCACGTTCGAGTGCTGGACGACCAGTTGGCAACAAGCGCAATGGATGCATACTTTGATGCGAAACTGGGCATTACAAAGACAGCTTACCTCCTCACAAGTCTCAACGAGTTCCCGAGAGAGCTGGCAAAGGAGCTGAAGCACGAGAAGTTCATCGGCGGTTCGAGTAAGCGGGCGAGATGGAAGGCGAAAGAACTCCGAAAAGCTCTAGCAAAGAGGGAGGGGAAGAAATTGGGTAGGCAAAAGACTACACCTGGGTTGATTGCCAAACTTGCTGTCCTGCGCACAGATGATGCTGAGGACGAGCATCAGAATGCTGAAACGGTGGGGGCTGTAGCGGAGAAGCAAACTTCAGACGATGCCTTACCCTTGACCTCAGGAGCTAGCGACGCAGGAACAGAAGACGGCTCTCCATTCCCCTCCGAAGTACGACTACTTCAGCTACTCGATAGCATCTGGGAATCTTCCCTCCCTCAACTCAACCAAGCCCTCGCCACCTGGACACGCATCATCGAATCGACCACCTACATTACCCTAACACCCGAGCTTCGCACTTATCGCGCCACTGTCGATCGCGCGACGTACAATCTTCCCTCGCTCAACTCGCAAACGATGGAGCGATACGTGGGCGAGCTCGCTTGGGATTGGCTCAACGGTCCTGACCACCGCAATACTGATCGATCAGCGCCAACGCCTTGGAAGGTCGACTTGGAAAAGCCTTTGTTGGATATCACATTGAAGTTCTTCCCCGGGTTCGGGATCGGGGATGAGTTTGAAAAGGAGCTTAGCGAGGAGGACGATCCAGCGCTCAAAACGGAAGGTCAGATCGCGTTTATGCTTAAGCTTCCCGCGCCTACCGCACAGCATGCGAGAAGGCCACCCGGTAGAAACGCGCTGCTAGTTGGAGGTACTACGATGGCGGAATACCGTGCTGCCTCGCTTGCTCTCTCCCTTCCTCTGCCGCTGGAGCGAAAGACGAAGGATGTGCTGCAGAGCGGGGAAGCACTGGAACCAGTTCGAATCCTCGAACCGTGCTGCGGCCACGGCTCACTAGTGTTCGAAACAGCAGCTATGCTGGAAGCGTGCAACATGGCGGGTGTTGTCTTCGGCTGCGACATGGACGCAGAAACCGTCTCGCGTGCTCAACAGATCTCCACTCTCGCTGATCTCTCCCCTACTTCCTTACCCGTTCAAGTCCACCTCTCAGCAGTTGATGGAACAGACGGCGCTTCGTTGGAACACTTTGTCGGTGGACGCAACTCGATCGATGCTATCCTCACCGATCTTCCCTGGGGTAAGCGGGAGAAAGCAGCCCAATCACTAAGTAAGCTATACAGCTTCTTCCTCGAGTCTTGGTTCAGCGTTCTCCGCACCGGAGGGTACATTATGACGGTGACCGCGGAACATAGGACTCTGTCAAGGGCACTGAGTGTGTTCGAGACAACGTGCAGGAAGAAGAGGGCGGGGGCGGTGCTGGTTATGGAAGATGTTAGGATGCTGAGCAGCGATGGGGAGGATGTGGGGATGGAAGAGTGGGAAGAGGAGAAAGTGAAGAGGCAAGGGTTGTTGGAAGCACAGAGGAACGGGAAGATGAGGAAGATTGAGATCGGATACCATGTCTATGTGTTTTTGATACGGAAGGTTGCTATCTGAGCTTGACAGGCGCGTTGAAGGTGATCTATGGATGCAATAACAACATGACTGGCATCCTCTTTTCCGTCAAAGTGGCTGTTTTTCGAGATGAAACGTCGATCGAACCCACCCACTGATCAACATTCATTCATCTGTCGAACTTTTTTCGTCTTGGGCGGCAATCATGTGGGTTGTGTTACATTTAGGAACTGGTTCCACTGCAATTGTGTCTATACATCGCAAGGTTGAACTCAGCGACCGTGCATCGAGTCTTGGTCGCACGCATACACTCGCTCCAACACGGCCGCGTCGGATCAATTCCGCACAATCTCTCAAAAGTCACACTCGCCATCGGATCATCCGAAGCAGCCTATGTGACGATACACAAAAATACAATTAAAGTTCTACTCTTCTGTGATCACTTACACAAGCTCATCACCGTCACACCACGGCTCATCCGATATCCTGTGTCATCCTGATAGGCACTTCCGAAGCCTACGATAGCTTCTTTTGTGACGGCAAGAAGGAGCAACCACACTCACATTTTTTTTATTTTATTTTTTATTTTAGGATAAAATGACCGGCCAAGCCATTGTGATTCTTGGCAGAGGCACAAAAAAAGTCAAGCACGGCAGAAGTATTGCCGGTCAGCATAGTGTCGTCATAGCCACGAAACTTGACCTGCTTAAGCGCCCTGCCTTGTGCAAGCACTGCCTTCACATCGCCCGCCCGTCCGCCTGTCACTGAACTGAACTTCCAGATGCTGCTGCTTGCCTTGTTTGACCTTGCGCTCCCTCTCTCTTAGGAACTGCTGCACTTCTGGCGGCAGTGATGGTCTTCGGATCCAAGGGTCCGCTTTCCCTAGCTCGCTCTCGCTTACGCTCTGTGTGACTGCTGAAGGAGAGAAGGAGGACGCTGACATCAGAGCTTCTGCTCCTTCCAGCGGTGTTCTGCTTCGGATGACTACGCCTTGAGAAGCGACCTGCCATAAGTAGACAGCCGTCTTCCTCGTTGCCTCGCAACCACATCCCCTTCCATAGCCATCGAACTCACTCCCCGCAAGGTGTAGCGAGTTCAAGCTACTCGTCCATCAACGATATCAAGATGAAGCTCAGCAACGCCACCTTGGTCACTTCGAGCTTGCTAGTTGCTTCGGCATCTGCTGCTCTCGCCGCTCCCGCACCTGCCTCCTCTTCGACTTCGAACATTGAGGCTCGCTCAGCACCAGTTCACCTTCCCGTTCGCAAGCGCGACATCCAAAAGCGCTCAGGCAACGTCTTGCTCAATTGGGCAAACGAACAGAAATCCATCCTGCAATCCAAGTACCACCTCTCCTCCCCCTCTGACAAGACCCGCCGAGCAGGCAGCTCAGCCCTCACCAATGTCCAATACGACTCTTCTTGGGTCGCATCCCTCAACGGCGGTACACCTTCGCGCGAATACGAGGTAGTCCTCGACACTGGTTCAGCCGATCTCTGGATCTCATCCCAATACTACCAACCCTCGCAATCGAGCTCCTTCAACAACCGCTCCACTCCATTCGATATCCAATACGGCTCGGGCGAAGTGGCAGGCTATCAAGCGACCGATACGTTCAGCCTTGCCGGCACCACCGTCCAGGATCTCAACTTTGCAGTCGCAACACAGGTGTCTAGCGGATTGACGAGCTCAAACATGGAGGGAATCATGGGTATGGGTTTCCAACGACTCGCTTCGTCCGGTGAACCGCCATTCTGGATCGCAGCAGGGCTCGATACTTTTTCTTTCTACCTGGAACGTGCTTCCCTCAGCTCTTCAGACAGCACTCAGCCTGGCGGAGTTTTCACTCTCGGTGGAACCAACTCGTCGTTGTACCAGGGTGATGTTTCGTACAACCCGCTGATTGAGGAGTTGTACTGGATGGTTCGTTTGGGTGGGATTGGAACACGCGATTCAGATGTCAACCTGAATAGCTTGACCCGAGCAGCCATTGACACGGGTACAACTCTCATTGGCGGTCCCGACAGCGTTGTTCAGTCCCTCTACGCTCAGATCCCCGGCTCGCAATCGCAAGGTAACGGATACTACAGCTTCCCATGCAGAACCAGCGTTGGTGCCACTATGACTTTCAATGGTATCCAATACTCCATCCCGGACTCAGACTTTATCGCCGGTACACTCGACTCGAGTGGAAGTAAGTGTCTAGGTGCGTTTTTCGGTTTGGGCAGCAGTAGTCAGACGGATTTGCAGTGGATTGTCGGCGATGCGTTCCTCAAGAATGTTTACTCGATCTTTACCACTAATGGAAACGGGAACGGAGCTGCGGTCGGATTCGCGAGCTTGGCTAATGGCTTGAACACGGGCACGAGTGCTAGGAGAGTGGGGGCTGGTAGCAGTGGTGGTGGTAGTAGTAGTGGAAGCACTAGTCCTGCGGATAAGGTTGTTGCCAGTTGGAGCTTTGTTGCCGGCGGTGTGCTGACGTCAATGATTGCACTTACCATACTTTAGAAAAAGGAAAGCTTTGTAGATATCATACCTCATTCATGTATACTGTAGCACTATCGTTTTCGCATCGCAAACGCACACGAACTTTCATCATTCATATGTGATCTGGGTATCATTTCGTGACAGATGAGACTCGGCACTAAAGTCAGGAGCGAGTGACAGCATGCAAAGGACTCTCCGCTCTCGATGCAGGCGTGGTTCTCCCATTCGTCCCGATACTTGTACTTGCTGCCATTCCTGCCGTCACGATCCCCAATGCTGGACTGCTTTCTCTCCTGCCGTTCGCTCCACCCAACCCTCTTTCTCCCCCTCCCTCTCCCTCCTGCGTTGGAACTGGAGTAAGAGCTTTATCACTCACCCCATTCATCCCCACCACTCCCGCCCCGGAGAGTGTTGCCGTACTCAACCGCCTCTCCCCCAGTACCTGTTGCTGAAGACAACGCTGCATAGCAAACTTGTTCACTTGATCTTTCCACATCTTCCTTCCCCTTTCCTCCTTCACCGCTTTACTTGCCAAAGTTTTTACATCTATCGCTCCTACGCCTGTTCCTGTATGAGTGCTGTCGATGGATCGGAGTGAGACTGCGTCGAATGAACTTCTTGGCATTCCTCCTCCTGGGGTGCGTGTGCGGGAGGGGGGACGGATGATTCCAGTTGCTAGATGTGAGGTTTCATCCCCCACTTCATCCTCATCCTCATTCTCATCGTCGTGTCGTTGTGGGTGGAGGGGTGAGGGTATGAATGCAGCAGTAGCATTCGGTAACGGGGAGGATTCGAGGTGGGTGTCCAGTTTGACGTGCCTTGGAAGATGTTGCTTGGCTTTACTGGTGAGTGCTTCGTGGTCAGGTGAGAAGGGGTGGCGGAATGCAGGCTCCCAAGGCGAGGGGCCTAAACTTAGCGCACCAGGGGGAAGACGAAGTGCTGTGGGCTGATGTAGAGGTTTCTTTGTTGTGAGATGGCCGCTCTCGTTTAATCCACCTTCTGCTGCAGTATCGTGCTTTTCTACCACCGCGTCTATCTTTGCTGCTACTAAAGGTGGTGGCGGGCGAGATGATTTGCGAGGTTGAATGTGAACCGGTCTGCTTGCCTTGTCATTCACATCCAGAAGGGTTCTACTGGGAGAAGTGGGCGAACGCAATCGGGCAAACACCTGTTCATCCACCGTCTTCTCCCCCGGCAATCCCTCGTTGACAACGTGTAGCCGCTTCCCCCCACTATTTCTCCGCGTATGAGAATGAGAAGGTTGAACATTGCCGATAACCCACAACTTGCCCTTCTCCCTCTCCCCAACCGTCTCCCTCTCTTCGACCGCTCTCGCCGCGGGAGCTCTGGCTACCTCTCCCATACTCTGCTGAACTAATGTCTCGGTCATCTCCCATTGCCTGTACCCGGCTTTCTCCAGGACAGGTGAGCTTGGAGTACTGTCAACTTTCTCATACCTCCCCTTCTCTCCGCCTCTGGCTTTTCTAATCATATCATGCCCCAACGCAGCAGCTTCAGCCCTCTTCCTCCTCTCACTCCTTCTCTTTTTCTCCAATTGTCTCTGCTGTAGTTTGGATGCGGGGACGAGACAGAGGTTGCCAGGACCGCACATCAATCCTCCTGCCTCCCGCATTCGCTCATGTGCAGTGGTAGGATTGGTTGTTGGGTCAGCGGTGAATGCCACATCGTACCCAAAGACACGGCTGAAGAAGAAAGAAGAGAGATTGGAGAGCCGACGGTTGATGTTTCGTAAAACGGAATCGATCACTCGGGCTAATCGCAGGACAAAGGAGTCGATTACATCCGAGGAATGGCGGGAGATGATGTTTCCCATCCTTGCGCGGGAGGAGAGCGGGAGGACTGGTTGGTGTAGCTTGCTGCGTACTCGAAGATAGATGTGGAGAAAGGAAATCAAAGATACATGCTTCTAGGATGCACGTCGTCGTTGTTAGCTGCTGACAGATGGTATGAATGATGCTGTTGGGTGTTGGGTGTTGTTGTCGATGGTAATGGCTGATACGTGTGTTTTGTCTTGATATTCGTACTGATCGTTAGCGTCTCGGTCGTTGATACGTGGGTCGTGATTCAGAACGGGAAGAAGAGATATCTACGAAAGTCGAAGGCCAGAGGATGTCGTTGTCGAGAAGAACCCTGCTCACCTTGGCATCATCAAAGGGGATTGCACATCACCAATGGGTAGGACAGCAACCGTTATCGCGTGCGCTTGTCTCTTCTGTGCAGCGAGGCTTTGTTTAGGGGCTGTCAAACTGCACTTAAGCGAGTCCAGAATTCTGAATTCTGTGTGTGCGGTCGGACTTTTTTGTTTTTTTTTTTTTTTTTTTTTTTTTTTTTTTTTTTTTTTTTTTTTTTTTGTTTTTTGTTTTTTGTTTTTTGTTTTTTTGTTTTTTGTTTTTTGTTTTTTTGTTTCTTTTTTCTTTTCATGCTTTCTGACATGCATCATCCCCTTCTGGTCCTGCATTTCGCGCATTTCGCGCATTTCGCGCATTTCGCGCATTTCCCCTTTTCTCAAAATCAGCCAACTCATTTTTAGGCTTGGCTATATAGCTCATCCATCACTTGTTTCCCTTCCCATGCTGGTTTTGGTAGGTGTAACAGCCAGCGCAAAGGCTTCGCCGCTAAGCTGGAAGATGGCTTGCATACCTACGGCAGCTAATGCAAGCAGCTAAGCAGATGGGATGAGAAGAGGGCGGGGAAGCGAGCGGGAAAGCGAGCGGGAAAGCGAGCGGGAAGAAATGGTTGAGATTCAACATCTCTGGTTGGCAATTTCGAATTTGTGCGTTCTTTTGTTGTTTTTAGTCTCCGCAAACGCTCTCCTTGGCTCGCGTGGCTTGGAGATCTACCGCCTTGCCCGCCTCTCCCTCTTTCTCTTCCCGCAGCGGCATGCTTACCATCCCCCTCTGCTCTCCCTCCCGTCTCTCGGTCTCCCTTTTCGCCTCTTCCACTTTTGCATCGATATCCTTCGCAAAAGCAGCCAAGAGTTTCTCCTCAACCTCTTTCTTCTTCTTACTCTTCTCTCCTCCCTTCCAAATCACGACCGCTGCTCCGATACCAGCTAAAAAGGAGCAGGGCATGAAAGTACCAGTACTCCAAGCAGGTCGATCTCTGTAGTGCGTTGCATATCCCCACATGTATCCGCACAACAAGCATTGAAAGAGAGAGTTGAGATCGTTGAGGATGGTAATCGAAAGGGCGTAGGAGATGGAGAATGCATGATGGGTAAATGTCTCATGTGGCCGATACCAGGATTGGGATTGGGCGAATAGGGTTTGCAGGTCGTGCAAGTGGGCGGCTTGGCTTGCGGAGAGGACTGCGTCTGAGGCTAGTTCGCGGGTGATGGTGGTAGTCTCTTCGTCATCAGACGAGTCCAAGTCTTCGGTGTTGGATTGATGTTTGCCGTGTTTAGATGGGGCAGCGATGGAGGGAAGGTCGTTTTTGTCTGCTAGTTTGGGCAAGCCCTGTTTCTTGCGCAAACGCCAAGTTAGGTGTTGGTAATACGCAATCCATCCCATCCTGTACGTGTCTCTCAGCCTCCAAGGAATCAACCCAACACCGGGGATGGTGAACAGTCCATTTTCAAACTGACTCCACACTTCGACCCAGTAATCCTTATTCTTCCCTCCATCAATCGCTCCTACTAAGAACAACACCAGTGCTGCACCACCAAACACAACCAAGAAGCCATAGATGCCGGCAATAACACCAACAGGCGTCTTGAGGAATGCCCATACACCCTGCATCGCTCGGGCGAACTTTTGGCGTTTGGTGAGCAATTCGTGGACGTACGCGTCTAGGTGAAGATCGTCTTGGTCTTGAGAAGAGGTGCGAGGGGAGCAGTGACGGCCTTCTTCGAGTTGCAGTGTAGCTTCTGTTTCTGCTGCCTTTGAGTCGACTTCTTGTGCGGCAAGGTCTATGACGGGCCGACGATCGTACAAGCCGGGAATGTTGGGGAAGATAAGCGAGTTTCCGATGTTCGACAGATGTCCCGCAGCGGAAACACCTGGATCGACAACGTCAAGTGTATCAACCAAGTAGGCGGAATGTTCGTCGTCCATCGAGCTGCCCTCCGAGCTGGGGGTGATGGTGTCTGTTCCTCCCAGCTCACTATCATTGTGAGCAAGCGAAGGTTTGCACTTGCCTACATCTTCCTGTGCAATTCCACCGTACTTTCTGATGAGAGCCATGAAAGTCGTCTCTTTCGCCTGTCCATGTTCTCTCTCTCCCTCCTTAAGCGGGTCTAGTGCTGCAATCCTTCTCAACCTCTCTCTTCTACGCCTTCTCTCCCGTTTCTCCACCTTTCGATGATGCTTTTCCACCATGCTCCTCACGATCCCATGTGCTGATGGTCGATGATGTCTATGTGGACCTTCATCATCAGAATCGTCATCCTCATCCACGCCATCCCCAACTCTCTTGTGCTTTCGTTTTGCCAGTGCCAAACTACTCTCCGCCTCAGCCTGGGCGGCCAACCTAGCCAGATAAGATCCCTTCTCACCCGTGACACTTGCCAGATTTGTCGGAATTTTCGAATCCACCGGTCTCAGGGAGCTAGCATCGATCGAAGCATGTCGAACTTGAGAATTGAGGAGTGAGTTGGCTTTGGCGAGCTTGCGTGCTTCTTCGGCTGCTTGGTGTCGTTCGGCCAGCTTTTCTTCCGGTGGGGCGTCATTGGCTTGTTTGTGTGTGGAAGAGTCTGGGTCAGATGCTGACGCTTGAAGTGGGCGGGCAGCAGCTGGTGGAGAGATGGGAGAGGCAAGGGTGGTGGTGGGGGCTGTGCGTCCATGTTTGCGTAGCCGCATTGTTCGGTGTCGATGGTGTTTGTACGCCATTGTGGCGAAGGATCAGCCTTGTCGGCTCAACGCTCGATCTCTTTGAGGAATAGAGGATGCAGATGAAGCAACAAACGGAAACGAGGTGCTGAAAGGCGATGGTGAAGAAGAAGAACGAAGATGTGGTACGCAAAGATGCTGTAAAGAGAGCATGTTGTCAACGTGCCACAAGGCCTTTAAGCGTTTAGACTTGCAGTTCAGGCTGCATTGGCTTTTCGCAGGAGTTTACTCAAGCAACACTGCTCAAGTGCCCCCTCTCTTTGTTCACGGAAATAATCAAGGCTTTCATTTGTCAAAGCGCTTCTGACAGGCCTTGTTGTTTGCTGCCGGCGCTCGCTTCCATCTCAGCGTTCTCTCAAGATACATGCGGTTGTGTCAAGAGGTTGTCACCGCCGATTCGTGTATATGCAATTCTGTCTTTTCTTGCAGTATCTCAACTTAGTGTCGACTCGAAGCGCCAGCCTTCTTCGGCCTCGAGAAACCCCCGCCCTCCGCTTTCGCTACGTTGATAGGCGCCTCTCCACCAACAGCAGTGTCAAATCCAGTCCCAGCAGACTTGTGCCTTTCCTGAGCCAACACCTCCTCAATCTCGCCCGTCACGTAAGCATGAGTGAAATCATCCCTGTCCGAAGCCTCTAGCTTCTTGACCACACGCATACCACTGAATCCTTTTACATGGTTCAAGATCGTAAGAACGTTGCTCGAGTAAATCATCCTTGCCTTGACACCACTGGAAGCGGGGCAGCAATAGAGCATTGCTACCACGCTCTCGCCTGATGTGCGCAATCCTGCATCGTCCAATCTGTAAAACGCGATGCGGGGGTCGTTGGCGCTCAGGGCACAAGGCAGGTCTGCAGGAGGAATGAAGCGAGGTGGACACTCGAGTTCGACGGTCTCGCTTCGAAGATCGATGGCCAGAACAACAAGATTCCATTCTGAAGTGCCGGATGCAGTTGAGGCAAGACCCTGAATTGACTCTTGAACGCCATCACCCCATTTGAATCCTACATCGGGCCCACTGCCGCTAGCGCCACCAGCAGAGGTGCGTGTGTTGGTAGCTCGTTCCGTAGCCTGCAATCTGCGCAACTCGGCCAGCTCCTCCTCGCGCTCTGTCAGGCCGCTCTTGCTAGGACCTGTACCAGAACCGATCGAAATGCTGCTCTTCTCCTGTGGCTTCTCTTCCAAGCTCGCTTGATCGAGCCAAGTGGGCAGCGTCGGCTGAGACAGCTTTCCTCCTTCTTGGGCGGAAGGGGTGCGTGGTTCTTGAGCTGCCTTTGTTTCGGCCAACTCCTGTTCCGCAGTCGTGACTTTCGATTCCCGCTCGTTGCCATCATCTGCTGAAGCGACACTTGCGCCTGCAGTCAGTGTCGAGTTTGAGGGCACAGTAGGTTGCCAGAGATTCTCGTTCCTGCCTGCGGCAACAGCTTGAGTCAAAGGTTCCTCAGGTGCTTTCGTTTCTGCAACAAACTGCTTGGCATTCTCCGAGCTCGCCGCTGCATCGTCGTCCTGGCTGTTCTGCTGCTGAACCTTCTCCTGATCCGCCAAAGCTTCAATCTCGGTTGCAGGAGGGGAAGGACTCTTGAATGCCATCGTCAATTCGTGCGAGTTATATCGTTTGGGTGTTGGTGGACAAGTCAATCTTGGCTGTTCCGATTCAGGCACTGGCTTAGGCCGTCCCTCTTCGGTCTCTTGGTTACTGCTAACGCCTGTCACACCGGAAGTAGCACCCAGGTCCGAACCGTTGCTGCTTGACTCTTCCTCTGATCGCAACGTGTTGGCCTTGCCGAGGGAGCCAAAGTTTCTTCGTGCACCACCGACACCTGTTCCAGCAGCTTCACTTGCAGCAACACCTGCTATTTTGGGCTGTGGATTCTGATAGTCGTGCTTTCTACTGTTTCGTAACTTGCTAGGCCACAGAAAGTCCCGGGGAGTAGCACCGAAGATGGTTTCCAGAAAGTTTCGTTCTGTTAGGCCAGCCATGAGAGAGGACCGTGTGATGGCGTATTGCATCTTTTCCTTGATCTTGGCTCCATCAGGTTGGTATGAGCAGCAGAGCCATTCCCAATCGCCCGAGGCTGATTGTGAGTCGAGACGATAGAGAGCATATCCGCTCCGTTGCGGGTCATTGGCGAACAGCTTGGCTAGGACAGGAAGGAAGTCGTCCTTGTCGCTCACATCGGGGCTAGAAGGTGGGGCGGATTGGACAAGTTTGAGAAAACCACCATCGTTCTGGACGAGAATCGCACGGACGGATGCGTCGGCTTCTTGAAAGGCTTTCGACAGGTCATCGCTGATTGGGATGTTGGACATTCTGGCCGGACTCGTACGGAGAAGGTGTGCAGGTGGTTGAAGGCGGTGGTGGTTGTGAAGAAAGTTTTCGATTCGACTTTCCACCTCCGCTGACGGAAGGACTGTGTGGACTCGATGTATGCTGTGGAGCAAGAAGGAGAGAGGTCTGTGCTATGTTGTACTGTGTTGTACTGTGTTGTACTGTGTTGTGTTGTGTTATGTTGTGTTATGTTGTGTTGTGCTGTGCTGTGCTGTGCTGTGCTGTGCTGTCGGTGTTGCTGCTGTCGGTGTTGCTGTGCGTATGTGTCATTATTTGCAAGTGTCGCGTTGAAACGTTTTCCCAGCAGACAGTGTGGAGTCGGATCTCGCCCCGTTCACCTTCGAGTGTACAGAACTGTCATCTGTTGCGATCTAACATTGAAATCATGAAGGCCTACCCGGCATGCCCGGTTCAACTGCAGTCCGGCTTGGAGCTTGAATTTGTGCCGCGACTCCGGTCTACTCTGTCAAATAGCTGGCCGAAACTCTTTGGTGTGCTTGTGCAACGCTATTGCGGGGCCCAAAGAAAGTAAAGCTCACCATTGCGACTGTAAGAGAGCGTCTTGGCGCGCATCCTTTCGAGCTGCTCCGTGCTCTCTCCGGCTTTCGCTTTAGCGAGCCGTCCAACTTGCCGTCCGACCCTTCTTCTTCTCATCCATCTTCGTCTTTTCCATACGTCGCTCGGTAACTGTCGCAAACATGCCCAAGGATGCAGCACCCGAAGTCATGCCCGAGCTCTCCGCTCAACGCCTCTTCACACTCAATGGCAAGGTCGCCCTCGTGACCGGCGGTGGTACCGGTATCGGCAAGATGATCGCCGCCACCTACATTCGCAACGGTGCCAAAGTCTACATCGCCTCTCGCAAGCTATCCGACCTCCAAAAGGTTGCTGCTCAGCTCTCCAAACTCCACCCTTCCGACCCCGAGGGCAAACAAGGTCTTTGCATTGCCCTTCAAGCTGATGTTGGTAGCAAAGCTGGATGCGATGCCCTCGCTGAACAGGTCAAGAAGGTCGAGTCCAGATTGGATATCTTGGTCAACAACTCGGGTTTGACTTGGGGTGCCCCCATGGTCGACTTTCCCGAGCAGAAGGGTTGGGATAAGGTGTTCGATTTGAATGTCAAAAGTCAGTTTTATTTGACTGTTGCATTGCTGCCATTGTTGGAAGCGGGAAAGAGCAACACCGAACACGCTAGTGTTTTGAACATTGCTAGTACTGCTGCCATCGTGCCCCTCGCTGAAGGTGGATTGTCGGCTCCTGGCAACGGAACCTATTCTTGTAAGCAATCCCTCAATTCTCTCGCTTCTCTTCATCTTTCACAAGCATGTCATTGACAATCCTCTTTGGAATATCTGATTCTATGTAATGTTGGCAGACCAACCCTCGAAGGCAGCCTCATTGCACCTTACTCGAGTCCTCGCCAACTCGCTCGCTGAAAAGTACATTATGGTCAACGCCATCTGCCCCGGTGTCTTCCCCTCCCGTATGACCGCCTACGGTCTCGAGGAGAACCGTGACTTGCTTGAAGGCATCCAGCCTACCGGCCGTGTCGGTACACCAGAGGACATTGGCGGCGTTGCCATGTTCTTTGCTTCTCGTGCGGGCGCTCATTGCACCGGTACTGGCATTGTTGTGGACGGTGGTCAGAGTATTCAGTTCCAGCCCCGTCTCTAGCTTCAGTTCCAGCCTCGTCTCTAGCTTCAGTCCTCGGTGCCAACTCTTTTGTTCTCTATCAGGAAACGTGAACCTTTGCTCTCATGATGGTCGTCCTGCGAGTGTTGCCGTGGCGTGAAACCCAATCAAGACGTTTGTTCACAAAATCGTGTAGATTCGATACAAATACAAATGAGTCGAGATGAGAGCTGTTCTGAGAAGAATCACAGTCAGTCATCTTTGAGGTATCGCCGACGCATAGTTCGATACTTCTTCAGCTTGTACAGCGTCTCCGTTTCTGCACCGAGGTCCATCAAACAAATCCTAGTGTGTCAGTCTCTTCGAGCTGATTGTGCAGCATAGCAGCATAAGACGGCGAAGAACATACCTTTCTTGACGAACTCGGCCAAAACCAACTTTGCGTTGATCTCCTTTTCGTCTGTCAAGTGTGCGTTTCTGGCGAACATACCCCGAAGCTTGCCCAAGAAATTGTAGTTGGGATCTGGGTATTCTCTTCCCAGTCGGTGCAGCTGAGGTTTCAGAGCGGAGATTGACAAAGGGGAGTCAATTGAAGACGCAAATATATGGCGCTGAGAGGCGATATAATGCTAGCTTACCTCTTTATACATTCCAATAGCTCGTGCTCTTAACGGATGGCCGAGTGGCGGCATGTTGGAGACCTATCGTTTCCGAGTGGCGAACTCGGTTACTTTGTATTGAATCCTACTAGAACGAAGACCGTGCCCTATGCGTAGCTGTCCAAACGCAGAAGTGCAGAAAGAATGGTAGTGAGTAAGATGGCGGTTAGGACACACATCTCGACTGACAGACTCGTTGTGCGTGATTCACGCTTCGGAACTCGCTTTTCTTTGCTTAGCCGTAGCCGATCGCAAAAACGAAGCCAGAAATCAGGATCTCAAAAATCGTGGGCTTTCATTTCTTTGCATCTCCATCATCTCCCTCCTTTCTTCCACGGACTTGGCTTTCATACGGGGCCAAACTCCCTAACAGGAGCGCTCAATCATGGAACGTATCAACTCGGCCAACGAGCTTGACGAAGCCACAAAGGTTGAGACCGCCGAAGCTCTAACAAAGTCCCGCCAATTTCTAACGACTCGTCTGCTTCCGGACCTCGATCGAGCCAATCGCGAACATCAGAGCCTTGTGGCGCAAATTGACGAATACAAGAAGCTTCGTGATGCTCTCAGGCTGTTTGATAACAATGCTACAAGTAAAGGGAAGGTGGGGGATACGGTTCTGGCTGATGTGGGAAGCGGGGTTGCTGTCGAGACGAAACTGTAAGTCCAGTTGATCAAGGTGAGAGGATTAGGAAAAGGAGACGAAGCTGACATGTTGATGTTGATGTTGATGTTGATGTTGATATGATGATGATAGAATCGAGTATGAGAAGCCGATCATCTCACTCGGTCTGGCCAACTTCTATGCTCAGCTGACAAACAGGGAGGCAAGAGCGTTTATTACCAAGAAGCTTGATTTGTTGGAGACGTAAGTTGCATCCCTCTCTCTTCATCCGCACGAGAGTCGGAAGCTGACATGGTCGTCATTGCTTAATGAATGTAGGAAGCGAGATAGAGCAATAGACAAGCTTGCTCAGATCGAAGCACACATTCATCTGGTAAGTGACCTGCCTAAGGAAAGCATCAACGGCATGGAAGAGATCGCTAACTATCTTTGATCCGATCATGGAGGCGGAAAAACAGACATCAACATCAATAACACAGCTCGACAATTTGCATCGCGGAGGGTCGATTGTGGATGACATCTGATCGCAACCAACAGCAAAGCACTCGGCTCCGACATTCATTTGTACTTGTATCCTTCTCATCGCAATCAACGCATACAACATGGCATTCATCACAAACGACCCCGAGTACATGAGAAGCTTGCATTGCCCTGGAGCATACACCAGAAAAGAAGCAGACTGTGGATCAAATGGAAGCAAATATAGGCATCGCAAGCCAACATGCCGCCGAAACCACACAGTCCTCTCTTACTTCGGCGGTATCAAGCTGAGATCTGATCTGATCTGATCTGGTCCCGATTTAGGTTGTTCCTGAGATGTGACTTTACGCAGAATTTACGGAATATGTCTTCTTGGCATACCTTAAATTTTTGACAGAGGCGCAACACCAGTGTCAAAATGGCCTCCAAGCCGGGCTTCCGTGTTCCCCGCACTTGGGCCTCAGACATCGTCCAATCAGAATTCGAGCCATGGATCACAGTGCCCACCTTCTGTCTGCTATCACGCTTCACAGGCCAAAAGCATCTTTATGACCCCCTAAAGGTTGTGCTTAATGCAATTGAGTGAGAGAGGATGAGATAAGGTGGTGAAGCGGCTTTTGAGTTGAGGGAGTGGCGGATAAAATAAAGCTTATCTTTGGTGGCACCTTATTGGCTAGACGGGTATAGGGCGGTGCAAGGTGGACCCTTTTTTTGGCTCTCCACTGGCGAGGTTAGGAGGACAGCGAATGTTGCCGGGCACCAACGATTCTTCTTGTGTGTTGACGCTGTCGTTGCATGGTCCTCCAACACCTCTTTTCTGTGTATCAGATACTCCTGACCGCCATCATCATCCTAGGCAAGTTCATCCTTCCTTCTGACAGCGAGATACAGCATCTTCGGTTCGTCCCCACCTCGATACACACTCGCCACCCAGCACTAGCACCTGCCATCTTCCTGCACTACACAGCATCGCCTTCTGATCATTGCCTCTTACCGCCACCAGCTCAACTCTCCCTGCTTTGAACCATCAGTGCTCACCTCATCTACCCCCTATAACGAACTCGCCGAAATGGCAGCCCTAGCTCCAGCTGCACCTTTCTCTCTACTCGCCTCCCTCCCGGCTTCCCCATCACCGCCTCACGCGACCGCCATCTCTTCCGCACGGCCGCCACGCCTCCTTCTCCGCCTTCCCGAACAAGACCCGTCCGACACCCCTCGCAACCCGTTCAAACGCAAATGGAAATCCTTCGTCAACCTCTTCGCACTCCCCATCCGAACCTACTACCTTGAACCACCCGGCGGTGCATACCGCGCAGAACTACAAGCTAGAAGAGCAGCAGGTCAGTGGTGGGCAGAAGACGACGAACATCGTCGTTGATTCTGGCCTTGTCCTGCTTACACTGACCAGGTTGGAGATGACGAAATGGTGCTGTTCAAGGCTCAAGAAGAAGCCGAGGCGCTAGCTGCTCAACAGCAGCAAGACCAGGCGCAAGAAGAGGAGGACGGGGATGTAGAAAGGGAAGAAGAACCCGCTTCCTCAGCAGCAGCCGAGTCTTCACCCGAATATGAAGCTTCCAATCCGTTCTCCATTCCACAAGCAAGAAGGGGAACCAATGTCATACCGTCCTTTGGCAATGGTACACCTATGTTGCGACACGTGTCAACACCTCTCACCCCCACGCCCTTCTCTACTTCCCCGCCAACAAGAACAATGCGGCAGAGGAGCAGAGCACAATCTTCCGCAACAGGAACTCGCCCAACAATTGGAGCAAGGAACATCTCAGAACCACTGAGCTGGACTTTGGTTCGTTCGCAGTACTCCTTTCCGAAGCGAGGATTGACTGCGGAACAGTTGAGCTTTTTGAGCTCGGTGGAGAGTCTGGGCAGGTTGGGTGTCCCGCACACTCCCACTGGTGCAGCTGTTCCAGCGGAAATCCGTTTTCCCTCGCCTGCGTACGAGGTCAGAGGGGAAGAGAGAGGAGAGTACGGATTTCCGATCGTTTAAGGTCCTGTCTAGTTCCCAGGTTCCACGTCATCAGCTTAAGGCATACCATCAAAGCATACAAACATCTCAACCTTTCTCGGTTTCGTAGACCATCTCGACTGCAATCTTTTTGTCCCTATTACATTTCATTCGCTGTATCAAACATTCTCTCGCTGTCAATTTAGAATCTTGCATCTCGTCTCGATTGGGTATATTGATCGTACATGAACAAAACTGAGCTCTAAAAGATCCTACCAGACCCTCTACAACGCAAACAAGTCTCATCACCAAACCAAAAGCTCTCTGTCAATCCTCTTCCTCCACACTCGTTACACAACCTTCCACCAATCCTCGGGTCACCAGGCATCACAACTAACGCTCCTGGTGGTGGAGGTCTTGCGCCGTACCATCCTGACGCTGGAGGTTGAAAGGTGACATACGGGTTTGGTCCGCCAGGGTCGCGACCAAATCCGCCCACAAAGCCTCCTGGAGGTCCTGCTGCTACTGGCGGAGGGCCGTAGTGATATCCTCCCTGCGGCGGATGAGGAGGCGGTGAGTGGAGAGGGGGAGATTGCGGACCGTGACCAGGCGGCGGCTGGGCGGGAGGCACGTATTGCGAAGGTAGCCTTTCGTGTTCTGCTACGTTGCTGGCGTCCTGATAGTTCGGTGGAACGTCGGACATGCGAGCTCCTTCTGTTTCTGCATCTAGCCCTGCTGGGGATGGTGGAGGTCGCTGTGGTGGAGGTGGTACGTGTAGTGGTGGTGCATGCATTGGAGACGCATACCCTCCTCCACCGTACGGACTTGGCATAGGCCCAGGGGGCGACCGAGGAGGACCAAATCCTCCACCTCCAGCTCCCGGATATCCACCTGGCATATGCCCATGACTTAGTCCTCCGCTCCACGGATTCATTCCCTGAGCATTTGGACCATTCAGCAGCGGTAATGGCTTCTGCAACGTGCCCGTATTGTTCAAACCAGTGCTGTAGGACATCGCTGAAGTATAATTCTTTCCGTACTTGTCCCAACAGCTTTTGTGCGGGTTGTTGGGATCGCCATGTTTGTAGCCCGTATCATTGCATTTCGGACAACCGGTCCAGTTGCGAGGATAAACAAGGAGCTTCCCTTTGCGTAGAAGCGGATGACCGGGTGCGGGGACCGTAGTTGGCCGATAGCTGTCATTGGGTCTTGCTGGTGGTCGAGATGAGGTGGAGGATGAAGAGGCGGTAGGTGGAGGACGAGGTGGTGGAGCGAACGCTGAAGGCGTTGGAGGTACAGGAGAGACTGGCGAGGTGATCGTGGAAGAGTGCCGCGAATGGCGTGAGTCTAGGCTCGGTCCGGTTGGCTCTGCGATGGATGTCGTCGGACTGTGAGCGGCCGCGGGCCGAGGCGGTAGTGGGGGAGTAGCGGAGATCGTAGCAGCTGTAGTGTGCGTGTTCAACGTTGTAGAGGCGCCGGAATGCTGCGGCGTGACCGAGCTCAAGAACGGGTTCGTGTGAGAAGTAGGGTTCGGCGAAGCAGCCGGCGCTGCCGTTGTGGTCGTAGATGCTCCAGATGGACGCTCTTCGGGCGCCAAGAAGGGGTTGTGTGAAGCTGTATTTGTATTTGCGCCCGGTGCTGTTGTTGTGCTCGCGGTTGCCACTGGTGCCGTCGTTGTCGGAGCAGCGGTCGTAGTCATGGAGGAAGTCGTTTCGCCAGGCAAAGGCTCGTACGGAGGCGGTGGCTCATCCGGAAGCGGGTCGATATCTGCATCGTTATTGCGCGACATCGCTCTTTGCCGCCAAGATGTCGGTGATGAGGAAGCGAGGGTTTGTGATGATAGTCTTATCCGAAAGCGCTCATGTTGTGCCGTTCTGCTGCCGCGTTTTGTTCCGCTTTGTCGAGTGAAAAAGTGCGGATTTCGGGAGTCAACGCCGAGCCTTTCGAGTTCTTTCTTCTTGCTCGTTCAAGGGTCCAAGTACAACCTTACTACCAGTAACATCGCAGCGTCAGGCTTCGAGTCAGGAAGAGCTCCTCAGCAGGGCAGATCGACGGATAGATCGCATTGGCTGACTTGAGTTAGCTCGCAACTATGTCGGTGACCCTTCACACCACCCTCGGCGACATCAAGGTAGGTTGCTAACCCCCGCCTCATTCCCTCTCTTGCCTTCTGCAATCTCATACTGACAATCATCCTTTATCGCGTGTTGACTACCCTCAGATCGAAGTGTTCTGCGATGTCACTCCTCGTGCAGCGGAAAATTTCCTAGGCCACTGCGCCAGCGGAACATACAACGATGTCAAGTGGCATCGTAACATCAAATCATTCATGATCCAGACTGGCGATCCCACAGGCACAGGCAAAGGCGGCCAATCCATCTGGGGTAAGCCATTTCCAGACGAGATCAGGTCACAGCTCAAGTTCGATCGACGTGGCATCGTCGCATGTGCCAACGCCGGACCGGACACGAACAAGTCGCAATTCTTCATCACCTACGCAAAGCAACCGCATCTGGACGGAAAGTACACGATCATCGGGAAGGTGATTGATGGTGCAGAAGATGGCGGGACATTGGATGCGATGGAGAGTGTACCCGTGGATGCGAAGAATAGACCGACGAGTGAGATCAGGATGACGGCAGTCACGATACATGCCAATCCTATTGCGAGTAAATCCACTCAGCCATAATTAAGTGACTCTCGTCCGGCGAGGAACAGAGCGATGACGGACGAACAGGTCTGTCAGCTGATGACGACTTAGAAATGTGCAGCACTACCAGCCGCTACACCATTACCAAAGTTGTTACCACCCAGACCCGAACTCGTTGTCATGCCAGTACCAACATTCAGGAACGAAGGAGGAACGTATCCAACACCACCGTCCTGAACTACTCCTCTGGCAGCGGCACCAGTAGCACCACCGGCTTCAAGAGCCTGTCCTCCACCCTGAGCCGCCTGTTGCTGCCTCAGCTCGCCCTGCTGCTCCAACCATGCTCTGTAATCAGGCTTCAAATGCATCTGTCCTCTCTCGTCCACGTCCATCCAAGGATACTGCGCCACAAATTGCGTCACTGGAATAGGCTGCGTCCAGCCTTGGGGCAGGACCCAGGTTGCTACAACACCATCCGAACACATCAAATCGATTTGTGTCAGCACATGGACCCAAGAGAGGACTATGGAAAGACAGGATTGGAGAACTTACGAGTGCGGCACGACCCAGTCTCAGTCTTAGCGGAATGACCAAGCTGATCGTCGAACGCATCGGTGATGTCGCGCTTGCGAAGACCCTTAAGCAGCATGTGACCCGTGCGGGGGTCTACAGGAACCATTCGACCGTTGACAGTGCAAAAATAGTTCTTGGTCATCTTGGAAAGATACCAGTCTTTGAAGTGACCACCGATGTTGCGTTTGCCGAAGGGCACCGCCTTCTTCGACTCTGCCGCATTGTTGCCAGAAAGCAAGGCTAGAGCGAGGAGAAGAATGAAGAGGAATTGAAAAGGAGTGGTTGCCATCCTGTGCGAGCGAAAAGGAATGTGTGAGTGAGTCATGATGGTGGTTGCTGAGCAGGTACTAAAGAGACCACGAGACTTGGGTCAGTGAGTTCGTGTCCTTGCAAGAGAGACCCACATCAACATGAAGGATTTCATTTGCTTTGCATTGCTACTCGAACCCGCCATTGAGCGAGAGTGGAAGAGCTGGTGGGAAGATTGTGTTGTCGCTTGCCGTCGCTTGATGAAGTGGGGACATCATGCTGTATCCACCCGATGGTGCCCGATCAGACCTCGAATTCGAGATGAGTGGAGCCTTCCGTTCTTTTTCTTTTATTAAAAAAAAAAAAAAAAAAAAAAAAAAAAAAAGAAGAAGAAGATATTACTGTAGTCACCGCAAGCTGACCTTGTTCTGCTCTCGCCTTCTCAACATCAACCACACTCGACTATATCAACCGTACGGCATCACCATGTCACTTTAGACGCAGTATACTGTGATCAGGCTCGCAGACACTCAACCTCGATATGTCTCTGCTGCACGCCGCGCTGGCATCCAATCGGCCTTTGTCAGCTGCGTACCGCAGTACAGCTTCGACCAGCAGGATACTGAATGCAACGAGATGTATCGCTTCATCAAGCCGGATTCTTGCTCAAGTTCAGCAGGAGAAACCGCCCCAAGATCATGATCAGCCTGTACCAAAAGAAGGATTAACGGAAGAGAGACCACAGAAGCTCGGCAAGCGAGCTCGCAGAGCCCTCAGAGCGAAGCAACGGCAGGAGGATGAACGACCAGCGAAGGAGACTAGAGCCAAGGCCAAGGCTGAAGCGAGAGCCAACGATACCGCTACTTCAACGAAAAATCTACAACTTCCGTCAGGTCTCGATGCTCCCTCAATACTTAAAGTCAAGCACGTACTGAACGCAGCAGACGGTCGACCCTCACCTCAGCAAATAGAGCTGAACGGCTGGCGAAAGTCACAAGCACAATCAGGAGATGAATCAAACCCAAACGTCAGCTGGTGCGGGTCTCTCTTCCGCAGTCACATCTCCCTCCTAACTGGCTTCTGTACGGCACCCGATACTCGGCCCATCAACGATGTTGTCCCCGCCAACACTTCCGCATCTGCCACCGCCAACACTTCCGCATCTGCCACCGCCAACACTTCCGCATCTGCCACCGCCAACACTTCCGCATCTGCCACCGACAACACTTCCGCATCTGCCACCGACAACACTTCCGCATCTGCCACCGACAACACTCCGACCCCCGAATCCACCAAAACAACAACGAAAGACGACCTGCCACGGATCAAAAGCATTACGTCACCAACAATGACCAAGTTTGAACGAATGGAGACTCAAGCACGAGTCATCTTCCAAGCCATCCGTGAAGCTCGTGAGCGAGGCATTGTGGATGAGGACGAATCATTCTTCTACCCGTACCCTGAAGGTGTGCCGCCGAAGGATATCGATGGGAAAGATGCGGTCTGGTTGTACCTGGGATCCAATCCAGAGGCATGGGGGAGAGAATTGCCGCCTGTGAAAGATAGGTGGCTGGAAGTGCTGTCATTGGGCCTGGCAAAGGAGATTTCTGTTCGTCCTCACAGCTCTGCCGCGAATGAGGAGGGAGAAAGTGAGGAGGGAGAAAGAGAGGAGGAAGAAAGAGAGGAGGGAGACTATGCGATTGCGTTCGACGATCTGGTCGAAGACTTCGACTTGGAAGATCACGAGAGACTGGAGCAGCTGGGAGATAGTATTGTCAACATGTCTTCTCGTCTCCTGGCCTATTTGTCGTATCCTGATGTCAACGAGGGATCGCTGACAAGACTATCGAACTACCCGACACAGAACAACATCCTCGCTCTGTTGTTCCAGGAATGCGGACTTGCAGCAAGACGTGACGAGCTCAGAAGGGAGCTCAGAAAGGCTCGAAAAGGCGAAGATCCCGAAACAGAAATCAGCAGCAGCAGCAAGGGAGAAGACAAAGCCGATGCTGACGAAGAGAAAGCGCGCCTGCCGCTACTCATCAAACGTGATGCAGATATGTTCGAAGCCTACGCAGCCGCCGTCTTCCTTTCTCACGGGAACAACCTCAACGTAGTTCATGAATGGCTCTGTGGGCTGTTCAGGCCATTCCAGGATCAGGCATATCGATTCATGGTACAACGCAGCGAAGCTTTAGCGCGCTTGCATGCAAACCAGGCTGCAGCTGCAGCTGCCGCCGCCACTAGCACGAACTTAGCAGCGGATGGGCTGGGGATCAGAAGTTCCTCTGTTGACCCTTCTTCTGTACCCTTCTCTTCGCTGTTTCCTGACTTTGCGAGAGGGTCGGAGAAGGCTTTTGTCGCCCCGAATCCTACTCATGCATTGAACGGAATCGGTGGAGGAGCTTTCGTCACAGACGAGTTCCTCACTGTTGCAGCACGTGCAAGGAGACAGAGAGAGGAAAGGATGAGGGAGGAATTGAGGAAGGCGGATAGAGAAGAGTTGATGAATATGGGCTGGTTCAGGAAAGGGTTCCTGTTCTTGAGGCAAGGTTTTAGACAGTATGTGATGGGCAAAGATCTGGCGAGAGAGGAAGAATTGAGTATTAGGGAGAGGGTGAGGGAACAGAAAAGATTGAGTGAGAAGGATAGAGAGCGGAATCGGGCGAAGGAGAGGAATCAAGCAGGGGTCAGTATTAGGAGTACGGGGAGTAAGATGAAGATGAAAATTAACGGAGAAGCTGAGTAGATTTGCAATCATACACTACATAGAGATCACAGCCCCCGTACGTGCGTGATGCGGGCGATACGTGTGAGCACACATAGTGACGAGTGAAGTAGAATGAGATGATCAGCAAAGGTTGAGAGCAAGATCGGGAGAGGTCACCGCCAAATCCGAATACAGGTGGCAAAGATGGCGGGGATTTCTGTCAGCAGAGCGCGACGTGGATTTGTGTTGATGTCGTAACCCGTGGATGCGAAGAATAGACCGACGAGTGAGATCAGGATGACGGCAGTCACGATGCATGCCAATCCTATTGCGACCGGTCTGGCTCAAGCCGATATACCCGCTACCCTCTAACATTATCATGGGGCCCTGGGCATGGGGTCCTGCCCCCCTCTGGGGGTAAAGCGCGGGGCAGACAAGTTTGGCGTGTCTGATCTGAATCTCTGCGAAAATGCCATCCATCCTCTACAACACCCACCATCACAACCTACGAAGACTCGACCGCCGCGCCTTCTTTACGATGCTGCCTACATCTCGACTCCTCATCAACCAAACGCTGCGACGATGCGCACCGCACGATCGATCGAAAACCATCGGCTTCATCGGTCTCGGAGCCATGGGTAAAGAGATGGCCAACAACCTCCTCTCCAAGACACTCTCTGCCAACAAGGACCCCGCTGTCACCTTTGTCGTGCACGATGCTTTCGAGCAATCCATCACCCGCTTCTTGACTGCAAACACTTTGCTTTTCTCGAATCGCAACATTCTTGCTGCCTCCTCACCCGCCGGGATCGCAAAGCTTTCGGGCACTATCGTAACCATGCTCCCATCTTCTCCACAGGTCAAGAGCGTCTATACGGAAGAGAATGGTATCTTGGAAGGTCTGGAATCGTTCAAGTTCACAAGTGCCGATGACGTCCAAGCAAAGACTCTTTGTATCGACTGCACCACTCTCGACCCCAAAGTAGCCGTTGACACCGCAGCGTTCATCAAAAACGCCAATACCAACGGAGCCTTCGACATGATCGATGCCCCCGTCTCAGGCGGTGTGGTAGGTGCAAATGCCGGTACGCTGAGCTTCATGGTTGGTTCCGACTCCACCGAAACTTTTGCTGCTGCTGAACCCCACCTCGCTCTGATGGGAAGCCGCGCGATTCACTGCGGCAAGAATGGAAACGGTCTCATCGCCAAAATCGCCAACAATCTCCTCCTTGGCATTTCTATGCTTGGCGTTACAGAAGCCATGCTTCTCGGGACAGCACACGGTCTGCCACCCAACGTTCTAGCTGGAATCATCAACACTTCCACCGGCAAATGCTGGTCAAGCGAAGTCAATAACCCTTGCCCAGGAGCACTGGAGGGGACAAAGTACAGTCCACCAGCAGACAGAGACTATCAAGGTGGATTCGCAGCAAGATTGATGGCAAAAGATCTGAAGTTGGCTATGAACACAGCGAAGTTAGAGGGTGTTCCAACACCACTCGGACAGCTAACGGCGAGTATTTATGAAGCACTGGGTGGTAATGAAGAGTATGGCGGAAAGGACTTTGCTGTTGCTTACAAGGCCTTGAGGGCTGCGTTGGGGAGGGAGGAGTTTAAGGGTGGACGTGAGGACGTTTAATCTC
Organism: Ustilago hordei; assembly: GCF_900519145.1. Taxonomy (NCBI): domain Eukaryota; kingdom Fungi; phylum Basidiomycota; class Ustilaginomycetes; order Ustilaginales; family Ustilaginaceae; genus Ustilago; species Ustilago hordei. The sequence continues at coordinate 404,156 of NW_024545274.1, read as the reverse complement.
CGCGCAGTCCACATGTAGTATGTCAAAGTGGATACAACATACAAGTAGCTCTGAACTCAGGAACAGATCTCTTTCGCAGGCAATTACAAGCTGTACTGTGTGTTTGTAAGCGGCCCTGTCTTTGAGGGCCCGTAAATGCTAGAATTAGGTGTAGATATAAGTGGTGTGTGTATGCGTTTTAATGGTAGAAATACAGTCTTGGAGCATCTAGTGGCTCTTTGATTGGGTATCATCACACTCTCCATCGTCCAATCTAAACCCTCCTGAGAGTGAGACCGGTCTCCGCGGCCTGATTGAGATATGCTTGAAGCTCCCTTTGCCTGTTCTCTTCTTCCTGCTGCTCTTCCCTTGCTGTCCTTTGCACCAATGCATCGTAATCGCTCATCTTTGTTACTTGTCTCGAGATGGCGGGCGAAGTGTTTGCGCTCGAAGCAGCAGATGCAGGGTGTAGCGTTGCAAAGCCGTAATGTGATGTGAAGGAAGAGCGACGAGAGCTTGCTGGTGTAGAGAAAGCCGAGTCAGAATTTTTGCTCTTCTTGGAGTTTCGTCGCTTGGAGAACATCTTGAAAAAGTCCAAGTGCAGGTTAACATGTGGGATAGAGGAGTGGGTAGAGGGAGAGCTGGTTGGTGAAACGATCTCGTCGCACTCTGATGTGGAAGTTTGGAGGAGGGAAGATTCATTCACGTCCTTTCTGCGTTGGGAGTAGGTGCGAGATGGGAGTTTACAATGTGACGATGATGATGTCTGACTGCTAGAGGAAGCATGTGGGTGTGCAGAGGGAAGGAGGAAGACAGGCGAGAGGGATGCTGTGGCGCCCATGACGGGCGATGATGGTGCAGAGGAGCGCACTTCTTCCTCGTACAGGTCGCTGAATGTGAGGTATTGGTAGGGCATTGTGGCTGATTCAGTAGATTGGTACGAAATAGGATGTGGTCTTTGGGGAGAGGTCGTAATGATGATCGACTTGTAAGATAGACTATATACCCTTGAGCTGCTGCTAGTAATGGTTTGTATAGGAGGATGTGTCACGTAGGCGATGTGGCGAGAAGGTCTTCCGCCGGTGTATGGTGGTGATGGTAGGTAGGACAAGAGTGAAAGCTAGGTCTGTCGCTTCGGATATAGCTGTTTGTCTATGTGGTCGTGGGACAAGGTGTGGATTGAAAGCAAGCCGAGGACGGGACTCGATATGCTGTGAGTCATTGAAGGGTGGGTATGCTCAATGACTACTTGCCTGTTTGACGTGTCGACGATCCTTTCGCTTGGGAACACGGCGGGAAAAGTGTTTCCCGGTTTGTTGCAAGTTTTTCCATTTTCCGGCTCAGCTCTTAGGAAAAAGCGACTTTTTCGTTCATTCCTGACATCTCCGTGGAAGAGTAAAACAAATCGTCCGGTCGATCCCGTCAACCCCAGCCCACGGATATAGTGGCTTTTGTACTCTCCTCTCTTACACACCCTTACGTCCGAAGTGAATACACAATCCATCATCAACAACATACCAGCACTTACGATCGTGATCTATCCTACACAGATCGAAATTGGATGTTCGGTATCGAAAGTTTTATCCATCGGTGCCGATCGTCGAATCGGGTCGCACGACGTGGACACACACGCTTGCACGCCGGTCACTTCAGAAAACTCTGCACCCTTACATCAACTTCAACGCCAACAAGCAGGAAGGAACGATCCGAACACGCCCGAGCCGGACAAAGTCGTGTCGTGACAAAACTAACATTAAAAAAAATAAAAATAAAAAATAAAAATCGGACTTTGGCAAGTGTAAAAAGCCGAACGCCAGCCAAGCTACCGGCTATCGGTGCCAAAGTGGGGCCGGAAACCGGTGGAATGGACGACGATGATGACCTCGGTTGGGACCTCCGTCTACCGAGGACATCATTCGATTCAGAGGCAGGAAAGACGGGTTTTGAGACGTTTCTCAAAAGATGTCCATGGCGGAAGAAGTTGAATGAGGACAGTAGGGGGTTTCAATTGTTTTTTGCCCTCGAAAACTAGAGTATTCCAATACTCAAAAAAGCTCAGGAAATTGATGCCCTCAAATGTAAGCTGTGTTTTTAGAGGGTTAGTTTTCAAAGCCAACCAAGGGAGGGTAGTGTTGGCTGGAAAATGAAGCAGTTCCAGAATTCAAACCACCTTGTAGCTCCACCATCTTTGACACTCTTGTCACACAATCAAAGTAGATATAGCCATTCATATTGCCATTGCTATGTCTGCAAAGCCTGTTGAACATCCCCTGTATGCTGTGAGCTCTCTGCCTGCCACCTCTGCCTTTGTCTTCTTCATCGAGATTCACTTTGCCTGCTCTGCCAACCTTGGAGCTTGTTATATGTCACAGTTGTCATAGCATTCCTCCTTGATTTGGCCATGGTATCCTCAAATGATTTGCCATTAGCAACAAAGAGAGCACTGAACATCTCTTCCCTGAGATCCAGAGCCCAATCAGCATGGAACTTGTTCTTCTGATTTTGCAACATACCTTGAGTAGCATTAGCAATTATCTGCTTGTATTGTGCTTGATTGTCTTGTCACATAATCCTGCCTTCCTTGGTTGCTTGATGGTACAAAGGGAGACCAGATGTGACATCTGCAACATCTTCTTCAGAGAATGACTCCAAGAGGTAATTGGCCACATTGTCTGGATGATCATATCAACTTGCAAAGGTGTGAGTGACAATACATGCTTGAATAGTATATGCAGCCCTTTAGTGGTCTTCCTTGCAATAGAGATTGCTGTCATGGAAACTGCATGTCAAGGGTCTCGCACCTGAAACCTGATATCTGTAATAGAAATGCGTTTATTATGAATCCTGTCGAGATATGTGATAACGTGTTATGTATTATTATTTCTATTGAGGTATGTTGTAGAGAAGCCTCTTGTCAGAGGTTGCACACCCAAAACCTGATATCTGTGACAGGGACACATCTATTACAAAACCTGTCAAGATATGTGGTAATGTCTTGTGTATTACGATTCTTGATGAGATATGCAATAGAGATGCCTCTACTACTTTTCTTGCCTGAAGATGTAGTAATGGTTTTGCTATTGCAGGTTTTGACTAACTGCTGTGGACACTCTGTCCAGAGGTAGCTTGGCATGATCAATAACTGCTATAAACTGATATTAACACCAAGGTCTGGTGTGCTTGTGATTGCTGTTGTCAACATGAGTGTCCAGTGTGTCAACTGAGTGCTTGAGTGATCCCTGGACCACAGCAGATGACTGCCTTTGGTTCTATCTTTATCCAGACTGCTGGTTTGCTATGAACTGCCTTTGGACATCAGTGAGTGGTGATACAACACACATGCTACAATGGAAACAATCTACTTGATTGTGACTATGCTGACTGAAACTAATGTATACTTATGCTGAAGTGATAACTAGTTATGTATGGTGTAGAGTGGATGAGGATCCACTCAACCACTTATGATGAGATGGCATGGTCTATATATCTTTGCAGTGTCACCTGCAACTCGGCTCTGGCCCCCTCCCTCCAGAGGGCACCATCTGCATCCAGTACTGTGGCAGCAGTCTTTACCAATGTGCCCTCCACTGCTGAGCACTGCTTCTCCTGCTCCTGCATACAAGAGAGTCAGTATCATCTTGTTGCTGATAGGGGTTGCCCCACTTCATCCCAATGACAATGCACACCCCCCTTCATCCATCCACCTCCTGATTTCATCCCCATCTCCTTATGCTGATTTCATCATCATGGGGAGTCCCTACCTCATCCAGTGGCAACCCCAAATGTCCTTGCCACATAGTTTTATGCTGAATCTGTTGTACAATCATCCTTGCCCCTCATCTCCATGGAACATGTCATATAATCTTTGTTACTACAGATCCTGGCATAATTCATGATACCATCTTGGCTCTTGCCAATCCTGGTGAGATCTGCCATAGAGCTGTTTCTTCCACAGATCTTGGTAAATTCTTCTGCAAGTCCCATGATCTGCCTGATCCCTCGATTCCTGCACTACCTTCATATGAATCAATGGATCTTCCTGTTTTCTGCGCATCCAGGCCCATGACAGAGGAGTGCCTACGCCGCGCTCACCTGAGTGAAGAAGAGATGATCGAGCTCTCCCACTCAGAAGATCAGGTGGGAGGGGATGAATCCATGATAGGAGACCCACCCATGCTGACCCTGGCATCATGACCAAGTGATGACACCAAGGTCTGGTGTGAGTATTGATGATGATGAGGTTGATGGTGTTGGTGATAAGGTTGGTGGCGTCTGTCAGGGGTCTCGCGCCTGAAACCCAGGTCGGTCTGTCGAGATACTTGGTGACTATCGAACTGTGCGACAGCTATTGTCTCAGTATCGGTCTCGATGATCTAGTTGCTCAGTGACTATCAAGTTGCACGATGACAGCAGGTGGTGTTCATTGTATACACTATTGTAGGTTTCAGCTGACCTCTGTGGACACTCCATTCAGGGGTAGCTCGGCATGATCAATATCAATACATAGGTTATGATGACACCAAGGTCTGGTGTGAGTGTTGATGATGATGAGGTTGATGGTGTTGGTGATAAGGTTGGTGAGTGTTGATGATAATGAGGTTGATGATAATGAGGTTGATGATAATGAGGTTGATGGTGTTGGTGATGAGGTTGGTGGTGTCAACACGAGTGTCCAGTGTGTTGACTTGATGCTTGAAGTGATCCCCAGACTACAGTGGACTACTACCTTCGGTTCTATCTATATCTGGACTGCTGGTTTGCTATGAACCGTCTTCGGATGTCAGGTAGTGGTGATACAACACATGCACTACAATGAGGAGCAACCTTGATAGATTGCTACTATGCTGACTGAAACTAATATATACTTATGCTGAAGTGATAACTAGTTATGATGTGTGTAGAGTGGATGAGAATCCACTCGACCTTTGATGATGAGAAGGTATGGTTATATACCTCTTCACAGCATTGCCAGCGACGCTGCTCCTGCTCTCTCTCCAGAGAGTACCTTCTTCATCTAGTACTGTACAGGAGCCCCTCTAGCACTGCTCCTCCTCCTTGCTATCCTGCTTGCTTGGCACCCCTGTGTCATGGGCCTGGATGCTCAAGAAGCAGGAGGGTCACGGGTTCATATGGAAGGAGCACAGGTATCGAAGATCTAGTCGAGACCAGGAGAGAGCATGGTCATAGTGCAGTCTCCATGGGGACCATGGACTCCTACAGACTCACATGCAAAGGAGGGCCAAGCACAGCCATGAGGAGGACCAAGCTCAAGGAGCAGGCACAGCCACGAAGAGGACCAAGCTCAAGGAGCATGCAGATGGTTACTGTCATGGGCCTGGATGCTCAAGAAGCAGGAGGGTCATGGGTTCATATGGAAGGAGCACAGGTATCGAAGACCTAGTCGACACCAGTAGAGAGCATGGTCGTAGTGCAGTCTCCATGGAGACCATGGACTCCTATGGACTCACATGCAAAGGAGGGCCAAGCACAGCCACGAGGAGGACCAAGCTCAAGGAGCAGGCACAGCCACGAGGAGGACCAAGCTCAAGGAGCAGGCACAGCCACGAAGAGGACCAAGCTCAAGGAGCATGCAGATGGTTACCACTCAGGGGCTCGAGAGACAAGAGCCAAAGGAACTGTCACTGATCAAAGGAGGAGGAGCAGTGTCGAAGGAGTCGACACCAGGTCATGAGGAGGAGGAGCAGTGTCGACAAGAGGCACAGGGGTGCCAAGCAGGAGAGGCCCCTGAGCAGTACTCGATGAAGAAGGTACTCTCTGGAGAGAGAGCAGGAGCAGCATCGCTGGCAATGCTGTGAAGAGGTATATAACCATGCTTTCTCATCATCATAGGTCGAGTGGATCCCCATCCACTCTACTCACCATACAACTAGTCAATACTTTAGAAACACAAGTACTCATTAGTTACAGTCAGCATAGCAGCAATCTATCAAGGTTGCTCCTCATCGTAGTGTGTGTGTTGTATCACCACTACCTGACGTCCGAAGGCGCCCATAGCAGGTTAGCGGTCCGGATATAGATAGAACCGAAGGCAGTAGTCCACTGCGGTCCGGGGATCACTTCAAGCATCAAGTCAACACACTGGACACTCGTGTTGACGCCACCAACCTTATCACCAACACCATCAACCTCATTATCACCGACATCACCAATCTCATCACTAACACCATCAACCTCATCATCATCAACACTCACACCAGACCTTGGTGTCATCATAACATTGATATTGATCGTGCCGAGCTACCCCTGAACGGAGTGTCCACAGAGGTCAGCCGAAACCTACGATAGTATATACAACAAACGCCACCTGCTGTCACTGCACAACTTGATAGTCACCGAGTATCTCGAGACAATAGCTGTCGCACAGTTTGATAGTCACCGAGTATCTCGACAGACCGACCTGGGTATCAGGCGCGAGACCCCTGACACCCTGTGCCTCTTGAGCTGTGTCAACTCCTTCGACACTGCTCCTCCTCCTTGCTATCCTGCTTGTTTGGCACCCCTGTGCCTCCTGAGTGGTGTCGACTCCTTCGACACTGCTCCTCCTCCTCAGGACCTGGTGTCGACTCCTTTGACACTGCTCCTCCTCCTCAGGACCTGGTGTCGACTCCTTTGACACTGCTCCTCCTCCTCAGGACCTGCTTGCCAGTTCCCTATACACTGCTCCTTCTCCTTTGACCGGTGATGGTTCCTTTGACTCTTGTCTCTTGAGCCCCTGAGTGGTAACCATCTGCATGCTCCTTGAGCTTGGTCCTCTTTGTGGCTGTGCCTGCTCCTTGAGCTTGGTCCTCCTCGCATATGGGCTCAGTGCTCCTTTGCATGTGAGTCCATAGGAGTCCATGGTCTCCATGGAGACTGCACTACGACCATGCTCTCTACTGGTATCGACTAGATCTCTGATACCTGTGCTCCTTCCATATGAACCAGTGACCCTCCTGCTTCTTGAGCATTCAGGCCCATGACAGGTTCCAGGTTAATCTCACAAGGATCAATTGGAATCAGCTGGATCAGCATGCCTCAGCAAGTTGGCTGATATGAGCAAGTACCAGGAGATTCAGGAAGGAAGGTACTGGCATGAGAAGGAGAAGCATACAGAGATAACCACATGTAGGAGCAGGGGACCAAGCTTAGCATCACACAGATGGTTACTGCTTGAGGGGTGCATGTGTATAGCCACACAGGACCAAGCACAGGGGGTGACCACATGACCAAGGGGTTTGGTCACAAGGTCCAACAGGTGGCTAAGGGGATTCACAAGATAAGGATGGGAAGGTGGTTGCTGGTGAAGAGAGAAGGAAACAGTGAACAGATTGGTTAAACAAAGAGGAGGAGCTGTGTCAAAGGGGTTGTCACACATCATCAAGTGGAAAGGGAGTATGGAGGTGAAAGGACAGTGTTGCATAACCAGTATGCTGTGCAGATGGTAGGGGTGCAGCATCAATGGGATTGATACCAGTAGGAGAGACAGTGTCAAACAGGGGACAAAGGCCCCTCAAGAGGAATGGGATAGGTGTCACAGGTGACACCAATCAAATGCAGAAATACCCTCATTTCACCATAGCATATGAGTGGATCCTCATCCACTCTACATGCTACTTACTTACTTACTTACTTGACTCTTAGTTTTGTACCATTGCAATAGCAGTGCTCTTGCAATGACCCTCAAACATGTGTGTTGTATCACCATTAGGTGTCAACTGTAGGCAGTGTTCTTCAACACTTGCAGTCCAGTCCCTTGCTGTAGGCAGTGTTGCTCAACACCTGCAGTCCAGTTAGTTATTGTGGGTGGTGACTCACACCTGCAGTCCAGTAACTCACATCCTCTGTAGGCAATTAGCATATTGTGGTCCAGATGACATCCAAGAGCATTATCAACAGTACTGCAAACACTCATACTGTAGGGAGAGGGTATCACTCACTCTCCAACAAACAGTGTACATGCCATGCAACCTCTGAACAGAGTGTTCAAGGTGGTCAGCTGAGACTTACCAGTTGAAGATGTCTGGTTATGTTTTAAGTTGAAACATACTGAGTAGACCTTACTCAATCAACCCCATCTATACTGAACAAATAACACCCCAAACTAGTCTCTGGCACGCGACCGCTTACAAGGTGATCCCTGGACCGCAGTGGATGACTGCCTTCGGTTCTATCATTATCTGGACTGCAGGTTTCTATGAACCACCTTCGGACATCAGTGAGCAGTGATACAACACATGCACTATGATGGAAGCAATCTACTGAGATTGCAACTGGCTGACTGAATACTAATGTATACTTATGTGTAAGCTATAACTAGTAATATAAGGTGTAGAGTGGATGGAGATCCACTTGTCCACCTATGACAAGAAGGTATGATTATATACATCTTTACAGTGTCACCTGCAACACTGCTCCAGCTCTCTCTCCAGAGAGTACCCTCTTTGTCAAGTCCTACTTGTCCTGTGACATCGCTTCTGTCTTTTCTGAGCTGGGTGCCAACCTCTTCGACACTGCTCTTCCTCCTCATGACCTATATGCTGGTGTCTGTTACACAGCTCTCCTTCCTCCTAACTGGCAACTGTTTTCCCAACTCCTGTCTTGTGAACCCCTGAGTGGTGACCAGCTGCATGCTTCTGAGCTCGGTCCCCGTATTGGCAGAGCTTGGTGTAAGCGGTTGCGCGCCAGAGACTTAGTTTTGGGGTGTTATATTGAGTTTGATTGAGTAAGGTCTACTCAGTATGTTTTGCCTAAACATAACCAAACGTTGCCATCTGGTAAGTCTCAACTGACCACCTTGAACACTCCATTCAGAGGTTGCATGGCATGGACACTGGTCATTGGTGAGTGAGTGAAACACCCTCTCCTACAGCATGAGTGTTCATAGTACTGTTGATAATGCTCTTGGACATCGTCTGGACCACAATATGCTAATCGCCTACAGAGGATGTGAGTTACTGGACTGCAGGTGTGAGTCACTGCCTACAATAACTGACTGGACTGCAGGTGTCGAGCAACACCACCTACAGCAAGGGACTGGACCACAAGTGTTGAAGAACACCACCTACAGTAAGGGACTGGACTGCAAGTGTTGAAGAACACTGCCTACAGTTGAGAACTGGACTGCAAGTGTCTGAAAGACACTGCCTACAGTTGACACCTAATGGTGATACAACACACATGTTTGAGGGTCATTGCAAGAGCACTGCTATTGCAATGGTATGAAACTTAAGAGTCAAGTAAGTAAAGTAGATAGAGTAAGTAGAGTGGATGAGGATCCACTCATATGCTATGGTAGAATGAGAGTATTTATGCATTTGATTGGTGTTGCCTGTGACACCTATCCTGCTCCTCCTGAGGGGCCTTCATCCCCTTTTTGACACTATTGTCCTGCTGGCATCAATCCCATTGATACTGTGCCCCTACCATTTGCATGGTGTAAGGGTTATGCAACACTGCCCTCTCACCTTCATGCTCTCCTTCTGCCTGATGATGTGTGATGACCCCTTTTGACACAGCTCCTTCTTGACCTTGTCTTGTGAATCCCTTTAGCCTCTTGTTGAACCTCATGACCAAACCCCTTGGTCATGTGGTCACTTCAACACAGCTCTTTCTCAACCTTATCTTGTGAATCCCTTTAGCCACTTGTTGAACCTCATGACCAAACCCCTTGGTCATGTGGTCACCCCTGTGCTTGGGCCTGTGTGACTTTATGCATGCACCCCTCAAGTGGTAACCATCCACATGATACTGAGCTCGGTTCCCTGCCACCTCCTATGGTTATCTCCAAGTGCCTCTCCTTCCGATGCCAGTACCTTCCTTCCTGAGTCCACTAGTACTTGCTTGTATCAGCTGACTTGTTGAGGCATGCTGATCTGACTGATTCCAACTGATCCCCATGAGATTAATCTGGAACCCTGGGGTTTGATTGATCTTGTAATTCATATGCACTGCCAACCCGATTAATCTCATTGATTCCTGATGGTTCAGCACTGATCAATCTGGCACTCCCTTCATATATTGATCCATTGTGCACCCTTCATATACTGCTCTGTTGCACGACATTCCCATGACTGCTGTTGATCAATTTGGCGCACTCTCTTGCGCTATCCTTCTGACCCTGTGACACTTGGTCCTCCTCGCATGTGAGTTTGTCATATGATCATCCTTGCCACTGATCTCTGTGGAATCTGCTATAAGATCTCTTCTACTACTGATCTCGGTGGGGTTTGTGGTACCATCCTTGCTCATGCCAATCTTGGTGAGATCTGTCATAGAGCCATTTCTGCTACAGATCTTACTGAACTCTGCTGCAAATTCCATGATCTGCCCGATTCCTTGATTCCTGTGCTCCCTTCATATGAGCTGACAGATCTTCTTACTTCTTGCGCATCCAGGCCCATGACACAATGCACTAATGGTGTGCATGGCCCTACAAACCTCATCACCATCCTTATGTATATACCAAGAGTGCCCCTGATGTTTCTCCACCAGCAGAGGAAAAGCAGTATTGGAGCTAACTGGAACAGTTCAAGACCATCCAGCTCACATACTTGCTGACACTGGCACTGGTTTGTGTATAGTTTCAGATTTGTTTGTCAGTAAGTACCAAATACCCACAAAACCCACAAAAACAAGATTGATACATGGTGTCACCAGACACCAACTTGCCATCAACAGTTCAGCAACAATACAAGTTGCTATTGGCAAGCACCGACTTGGAGCCGTAGAAGTCTCGGTGGCTGACACCGCCAACTACAATCTCATATTGGGATACTCCAAACTAAGGGGGCTCAGGCACCCTAGTGTTACGTTTTTTGGGTCGAGTGTTAGCAAGTGTGCGCTCAAACAACAAAATTGCGCCAGAAATCTCTGCTGGAAATATGCAAATGCTTCGAGCAGATCTACCGGATGTTGCTGAGCGTCCACATCCATTGCATGCTTGTCCTTCTGCCCCAGCCTTTGCTCACACCATGGTGTGCCTCGCTGCTTGATCTGTCACACACTTACATCCTCGTTCTTTGAGCAGTATCAGGTCAGCTCTGTCTGGCTATAGAGGCTGCTATCCCTTGCGACTGATTGAAAGCGAAGAGCAGAATCAGGGGACCAAAGCCAAGCACATGCTTCTACAAGGCGGATAGCCGGCATCTCAACTCAGCATAATCAGCGCAGAGGATGGCACCGTAGTGAAAGGAAGGCAGAGAACCATTCAGAAGCGTGCATTCACGGCAGCTTAGCGGAGTCTTCGGCTCTTGCTCGACAAGGTATCGTTTGCGCTAATCAGATAAGAATGGCTGTCATGATACCGCGTGACTCATCGGAGCTTTTCAACACGGACTGCGGCATCAGACAAAAGCCTATCCACCCCTTCCCCGCGCTTGCAGGCTGCTCGAGCTTGGAGAGAGAGAGCGTGAGAAAAGAGTGCCGCCAGAGAGGGGTGACAAGTCTATGTTCTTCAGGCAAGCGAGGAGGGGGCCAATCAGATAAGTTCATTCAGAATGACCGTCGCTTCAGCTAACAGAGTGCAAATTCTAATCTGATAACCAGAATTCCACAGCCGAACTGCCAGAGAAGCCTCTCGAGATCGTGGATCGAGGCACTTGGCCGGTCTCTTAAGTCCACACGGCTGACTAGCACGCGAGGAGGCACGAGGATTGCTCAGCCCTATCTCACTTTTCCTTTGCATCCTTAGCAGCTGCTATCTTCCATCATCACCTAGCAATCTGCTGAAGCTACCACCATCACATACTCTGCCCACCATCACACACTCTGCCCGCCATCACTAACATCAGCGACAGCTTTCACTCGTCCTGACATCTATCGCGGAAGAACCAATCCTTCGACAGTATCATTGGCGTTAATAGAGCAAATCGCTCTGGCTACTAGATCTCAGGCTACATCCAACCTCATCTACCTGCTGATCTGCTGATGCTCATTTCTCCAAACACATCACTTTAAGTATCAGCGACTAGCGTATCGCCACGTCGTCGCCAGCCATGGCATCGATACTCCCCTCCCCAGGGCCTTCCAGCTCCTCGCTAGCTGGACAACGCAACATTGCCCAACGTCCCCTAGCAGCTTCCTCATCCAATCTCAAGCCAGCTCCTTCCACCTCCAAGTCGCAATCATCACGACTTGCGCCCACCGCACCAGCACCACCCTCTCCATCGAATGTGAAGCCAGCACCTCTTGCACCTGTCCTGTCCGCATCTCCATCTGCCTCGTCATCATCCCCCACCAGCACCGCTTCCATCGCCAAAAAGGACAGCACCGGTCCTCTTGTCCAGCCTTCCAAAGAATGGGTCCTTCCCGCACGAGCCAAACCCGGTCGCAAGCCATCCGAAACGGAGCCTCTCACCAAACGTAAAGCTCAGAACCGTGCCTCTCAACGGGCCTTCCGCGAGCGCAAACAGTCGTATCTCGCTGATCTTGAAGCCAAAGTTGCTGCTTACGAGGCAGCTGAGATCGATCGCAGTGTCGAGATCCAGAGAGTTGCGCAGAAGCTGAGAGTCGAGAATGAGGCTTTGCGCAAAGAAGTCGGCAGCTGGAAGGAGAAGTTCATGCAGTTGGAGAGGTTCTTGTTACAAGCAAAGGCGAACGGCAGTAAGCTGCCCGGTATGGTCCTTACTCCTAGTGTGAAGAGTGGACCCGGATGCAAAGCACCTGCACATGAACGAGCTGCACCAAAGAAGGGCGTACTTGTGGTGCCAGGTGGAAAGGATGGCAAGGCGAAGGAGAAGAGCAGCGGCGCGGTTAGGTTTGCTGATGCTGTGCAGCCTAGCACGAAGATACAGGAGGATGCTGTGATGGAGAGCAAGCAGTCTTCGGCGGCTGTTTCGCTGCCGTTGCGACGCAGACCATTGCACTCTAACCCGACGACACCCATCGATGCGACACCGCCTGTCGAGCCTGTCGCCGATGCTCCTGTTCCCGCTGTTGCGAAGCCACTCACAGCGCGCAAAGAGCCCAAGCCTCCTCTGTGGTCCTTCGAGACTCCAAAAACGTCCTCACCACCTGCACCTCCTTCCATCACTACTACTACTGCGTCTGTAGCAGACAAACCAGCTTCTCTGCTTTCACCATCGCTCCTGCCGGATGGTGGTCACCTCTCCATCGGCGGCGGATGTGGGTTCTGCACTGAAGCCTCACCATGCGTCTGTGCAGATGACTTTCTCGATTTTCCTTCCACAGCCACCTCTTCTCAACCATCTCACATTGCCGTGCCTAGCGATGTCCCTTCCGCACTCCCTCTCCCCAAGCGCACCTCCGCTGCTTCCTCATCCTCAAGCACATCAGAATCCTCCCGCCGAATGTCAATCGGCTCTCTTACCCACGCAAACGACATTGCTCTTTCCCACCGTAAACGGTCCAGCAAGCTCTGGTACACCGTCGCTCAACCCTCTCCTCCTTCGCCGCCTCGTTCCCTCTCTCTTTCGATCAGGTCAAAGAGCACAGGTGGGAAGAAACTCTGGTCTCTCACCGAACCCGCTCCCTTTCCCGACGAACCAGTCTGTACAGGTGATCCAAGCACATGTGGCGCATGTTCGACCGACCCCGGTCTAGCTGCTTTCTGCGAAGCCGTCACCACAGCCACTTCTACCACCACAGCCACTTCTACCACTCCAGCCACTTCACCAACGCGACCTGTCATGATGCCTTCTGGCACCCTTCCCATCTCTTCCACCTCTCCGTACTCCACAGCCTCCCTCAGAGGCGAGACCATCCCCTCGGCCTGGCGCCAGATACGATCGCACCCACGCTTCTCACAGTGGCAAGGCGGGCTAGACCTGCTGGCAGAGGTGGTCAGCAAGAGGAGCGGCAACGTCAAATCCCCCATGCTTCCTCATGTCGCCGTGGGAGAGAAGAGAGGCAGGGAAGCAAGTGTAGAGATCGAGCCAAGTAGGAACGGTGCTGCAGTTGCGACGAGTAACGATAGAGCCACTTCCAAACCTGTTCTCCTTCACACAGCTAGCGAGGGAATCGTTCATGCTTTGCCTACAAGGGCGAAGCAGGAGGAAGGAGAGGAAGAGGAGAGGGAAGAAAAGAGGAGAAGGATCGTCATCGATCGAGAAGCAGTGCAGGAAGCGTTGGCGTTGCTGGATGCTGGTACGGCAGCTCAGCCAAGATCAAGTAGTGCGAAAGAGGAACAGCCTTGTCCTTGTCCCTGGAGGCCTGGTGATAAGCGCTCTTCTCCGCCCTGATTCTCATTCTAGCATCCGATTCATTTGGTTGTACTGTGTATGTATTGCATTGATTTCATCTTCATGAACGAGCTTTTTATGAATCAATGAAAGTGCTTACACGGAAGTCTCAAAGGAGACCAAGGAGAAGGTCTCCACCCTACACGATATCTAGCCTCCTCTCTTACGTTGGAAAGTCTCCGGGTGTCGGTGGGAAACCTGAACTCGTCCCCCCTCTCTCCTTCGAAATTATGAGTGAAAGTGAAACTGCGCATACTCGGACTGTCCCCTCCATCTCCCGCCACTCTGCTTTCTTCGATTCCAGCTCGGCTCAATCTTGGACAATTAGGCAAGACCTCTGTCTCTTTTCCCCTCTAAACCTTCGCCGCCGCACCATTAGGCTTCTTCAGTCAAGGAGACAACCCATCACCACCTCTCATCCTTCCTCTCGGCGTGTTGACATCGATACTCACATCCAAGTATTTTTTCAACCTGAGCGAGAACAGATCCTCACCTCCCGCCGATTTTCGTGCAGCTTCGGCGGTGAATTTAGCTTTTGTCCATAGGCCCAGATCTCTTCTCTTCCCCTCGTCTATGCGGAGCGGGGAAGTAGAAGCAGAAGGGGGAGTATTGAATCCAGTATACAAGATAAACCCGTCTTCTTGAGGAACAGAGAATCTTTCACTTCCAGCACGAGCCGATGTCGAAGTACGAGACGCTGTCTCGGAAAGGTTAGTAGAGAGGAACTTGGAGCGCAGTCGTCGGAGGACTGCTCTCAGACCTTTACCCCAGCCGCTTGCATCGAGAAATTTGGGTGGGTGAGAAGAGAGCTCTTCAACAGTTGATGATGAAAAGCGGCCCGTTCTGACGGCTGAGGCCAAGGTAAGGGGGGCGAGGAGGAGGAAGAAGAGATGAAGAAGTCTCATTGCGAAAGATAATGAAAATATTGTTGTGCAGACAACGGGAAGTAAAGACATCCTAGCTGGTCTATATATAGCATGCAGGAGATGATAGGAACGGGGCTGGCCCAACAATCCTCGGACACCCGTCACCTTCCATTACCAGGACCGGAGCGTGGTATGAACGAGCGCGCGATTGCGGCGAACCCCTACCGAGGTTCGGTCAGTAAAGATCAGTAATGGCTCACATCAGTACTGCCGAGAGATGAAGCTGATACGCTGGCAAAACTAGCTCGATGCGGGATCAAGTTGCAAATTGGCGCGGGCCAGGACGGGTAGACCTCCTCAGCTGTACGAACTCGATCGTCGATGCTGTACACATTCAATCCACACCTCGAGCTTACCACCATCGTAGCGATGCAAGCTGAAGGTCCGTCGAAAAGTCATCCTGAGCTGCATGCAAGATCGATAGTGTTACAATCTTGTGAATTGAGATGGCTGATGCTTGACATTGGAGCTTGTGCATAATTGCTGTCGTTTGTCGATGTCCTCTGTGTGTTAGTTGAAGATGCGTCGGCACCACAACGGGATAACGGGGTCCGCGGAGCGTAAGCAAGACCTAAATGAATGTCTAATGGGAAAAGCTGCACACAGTCAGAAATTCATGTGGGATGCACATGCATTGCCATGATGACACACATTGGATAACAACTCAGGGGTGACCAAGAGTGGTGACTCATCATGGATAAACATGGGATTGGAAGCAACCATCAGATATATATACATATGTTCATGCATACAGTAGCATACAATTTTAGATGACAAGTATTCAAGAAGTTATATGCCTGTGCAGTTGAGCTTGCAAGTAGCTCCGATCAGTCACATTTCACTTGCCATCTTCAACTGATTAAGAGTCTGAAGCTCTCCTGACTGAGGTAACTGGGAACCCTTTGTCGCCATGACAGACAACACTGAAATACAAGCAGGTGCAAGTAAAGCCAAAGGAGGTAGAAAGGGTAAAGCTCCTCAACCACAAGTTCCCAATAATGATGCCACCAACGAAACTGAAATTGAAGTGACCGATGAAGAAACTGATTCTGATTCTGATCAAAACAGCAGCAGCAAATGATACAACTTTCACACTCTGGTGAAGCTCCTCGAGCCAGTGCCCAAGTTGACATCACAAAGCTACTATAGTTGGAATGTCCACATCAAGTCTTTTCTTCAATCTGTCCCCCATGCCATGAAACACCTTGAGGGAACATATGACAAGAACTACCCCAAGTGGAATCATGCATTCGATGATGCCCTCACAAATGCAGTATGTGGCACTATTGACACCACTGGGGAATACAACATCAACTGTCTAATCCTTGACATCATTAGGGAACACCACACTTTCCACCAGATCTGGAAGAAGATTGAAAATGGATTGACCAATGAAGCCATCATAACCTCACATTGAATTGCCCTCATAGCCCAGCTAGGTGAGCTCAGAATGTACAATTCCGATGTCCAGAAGCTCATCCAGGAGATTAGGACAATCCAGACAGAGAGCAGTTTACTGGGAAAACCATTTGCAGATGACACCTTGTTTTTGACCCTACAGAAGTGCACTATCCGCCACCCTGTGTATAAAAAAACAGTTGCCACCATCAGTCAACTCACTTTCAATGCACTTGCTACAACCCTAACTATCCGACAATCAGTGGTTGAGAATTATCCCACCCAAAAGATTGACCCTCACCAGGCTAGTGCCAGAGTCGCTGGCAGCAACAACCAAGAGGAACCAGCTGCAAAGGACAAGAAGGATGAAGACAATGCCAACACCAAAGTTAGTGTTCAACCTCGAAAGCTCTGGTGCTGGGTCTGCAAGTGACTGGGACACAGGATTAGCCAGTGTGACACTACAGTAACCATCCTGGAGAATTCTCCCCTAGCCAAGACCAAATAGGAACCATGGTGCTCCTTTGCACCGAGTTGGCAGAGACCCCCTGGCTCTAAAAGAACCCCTCACTGGATCTTAGACTCAGGGGCCAGTTATCATATGGTTAATATTTACAGTATGCTCATCAATCCTAAAACTTGCCGAAAACATGTATTCACAGCTGGAAGTAAAGTTTTAGAAGCAACAGCTATTGGAGATGCCAGCATATCAACAAGTAATGGAGATGTACTACTCCATCATGTACTATATGTTAGGCATCTCAATATTAACCTTTTGTCAACCAACTCATTAACAGATGAAGGAGCATGAGTGAAATTGGATTCCACCAGTGGGCAAATACACTTAGTGAACAGTACACTACTCAAGATGACCAAGAATCATGAGCAAGGACTTTTAGAGTTCCAAGGTGATGCATGGCAAGAGAATGCAATGATCACATCAACATCATTATTTGAGGATGTTAATGAAGATTTTGAGCAGATAGAAAGCAAAACCAGGATATCTAAGCAACAACTATGGCATGAGCACCTAGGGCACCCAGGTCAAGATAAGACAAGGGCCATTACCAACCTTTTAAAGGATAAGAACATGGCTGAATTGGATCTGGATATGACCCAAACATGTGAGCAATGCATCCAATCCCAGAGTATGACAGCTTGAATGGGACAAGGTAGTGGTGAGAAATCTGTCTCCCCACTTGACCTCATCCATATCAACTTGATAGTTGACTCCTCGCATGCAGCAGAATATACATGCACACTGGTATTGGTTGATGACCATAGCAAGTACATGTATGTGCAGCCCTTATTACAGAAGAGCCATGTGTTCTCCAAACTCCAAGCCATAGTATCATACCTCGAAACACAGATGGGAAAGAGACTGAAAGCCATATGATCAGACCAAGGAATGGAGTGGTGAAGCAATGATGCACTTGACTGGGCATATGATAAAGGTATAGAATGGCAGATGAGAGTTGGGTACAACAGCAAGCAAAATGGATGTGTGGAAAGAATGAACAGAAGTCTAGGAGAAAAGATGAGAATGCTACTCATGCAGAGGAAACTGCCAAGAAGCTTCTGGCTGTATGCAATCCAGGCTGCAGCATTCAAAATAAATCTCACACCCAATGTTGATGGTGAGTTCCCATACCAAGTCATGTTCGGGAAGTCACTGGAGCAGCTCATAAAGTTCTTATGGGTTTTTGGATGTTTAGCATGGGTTAACATCCCTAAAGTTAAAAGAGACAGCAAGAGGTTGGACCAACAAGCAGTGGCAACCATATTCCTGGGATACAGTTTGGAAAGAAGAGGGTGGCTCTTCTATAGTCCAGACTATAACCCAAACATATTCTGGAGCAACTCTGTGAAGTTCATGGAAGTCAAGTGCTGGTCTGACAGAACAGAATGGTGCCCAACAAGAATGCAGTCACCACCAGTGCTAGCAGACAAGGCAGACCTCAGTGACTTAGGGTACACAAACGAAAATCTATTCAATGAAAGGGAAAGAGAGCCCCATGATGAGCATTTGGATATGAATGCAATCAATGAACCAAATGATGAAAAGGACTCCATTGAGGATATGGCAAAATATACAAAGAATGAGACTGACTCTGGAATACAGGCTGGTGACCCAATTCTTGGACTCACAGCAATGAGCCATGATAGACAGAGGAACCTGGATCTGACTGTAAGTGAAGCTTTATCTGGAGAAGACAAGCAACATTGGAAAGAAGCAATGCATAAGGAGTTGGATGGACTTAGAGCCATGGGCACATGGGAAATCACCAACCTTCCAAAGGGGATGAATGCCATCAACACATGTTGGGTTTTAAAAATCAAGATGGATGTAGATCTGATCCTGACAAAATTCAAAGCAAGGCTGGTAGCTCGAGGGTTCATGCAAAGACAAGGAATTGATTATACAGAGGTGTTTGCACCTGTGGCACCTATCCAATCTATCCGAGGAGTCCTAGCCATAGCAACTGTGCAAGATTGGGAGGTAGACTGCATTGATGTCAAACAAGCATATCTGAATTTGATGCTACACCATGACATGTTCTTGAAGCCACTGATTGGGACCAAGATCCCTCCAGGAAAGCACCTAAAGCTAATCAAGGGACTGTATGGGCTAAAACAATCAGGCAGAGAATGGAACTTGGAATTGGACTCACATTTGTGAAGTATGGGTTTTTACTGCATGCCAAGTGCACCTTGTCTGTACTCAAGAGGGACCAGGAATAATCTAACTATTATTACAGCATATGTGGATGACATGCTTATAGCATCCCCCAGCTGAAAGGAGATAGATCAAACTAAGAAGGAGATAATGGCTAAATGGGGAACAGAAGATAATGGGCCAGTGAGAGAGTTTCTGGGTGTATGCATAAACTGAAACAGGGCAGAAAGGAGGATGTCACTTGACTTATCAGCCTACATAAGAGCCATGGTGAACAAGTGGTTACAAACGACCAGTCAGAAGTCCTGGGTACCAATGCAAGGAACAGTGAGTTTGACTGGAGAAGATAAATGTAACCCAGTAGAAGCCAAGCGATACCAGGAGTTAGTTGGACAACTACTATGGGTTTCGAATACCACATGCCTGGATATATCATTCACAGTAGGGATACTGGCAAGATACATGTCAAACCCAACCAATGGGGCATGGAGGGCAGCCATCCATCTGCTTAAGTACCTGAACCAAACCAGTGAGTATAAACTCATATTTGGAGACCAATTGAACAAGCATTCAGGACATGCAATCATTACATACATGGATGCAAATTGGGCATCAGACCCAACAAACAGACAAAGGAGCACCTCAGGAGCTGTAACATATGTGCATGGGTGTCCCATCAGCTGGAAATTGCACATCCAAAAGTGTGTGGCATTATCAGCCATGGAAGCTGAATTCGTTGCTGCCTCAGAGGCAGCAAGAGAAGCACTATTCTTCTCCTATCTCCTCAGGGATCTAGAGGCAGGAACGATCCAGCCAACCTTACATACTGACAGTCAAGGATGTATTCAAGTGAGTAAGGACCCAGCAAAACATTGGAAACTGAAACACATAGATACCAGGTATCACTTTGTTAGGGACCACATACAGGATGGGGAAATAGCAATCAAATTTGTTGGAACAGTGAACAACGTGGCAGACATCTTAACAAAGCCACTAAAAGGGTTGACAACATCTCAGCTAGCACAGTCGTTGGGACTTGAGATGCTGTCAAAGGGGGGAGTTGAAGATGCATTGGCACCACAATGGGATAATGGGGTCTGTGGAGCATAAGCAAGACCTAAATGAATGTCTAATGGGAAAAGCTGCACACAGTCGGAAATTCATGTGGGATGCACATGTGTTGCCATGATGACACACATTGGATAACAACTCAGGGGTGACCAAGAGTGGTGACTCATCATGGATAAATGTGGGATTGGAAGTGACCATCAGATATATATACATATGTTCATGCATACAGTAGCATACAATTTTAGATGACAAGTATTCAAGAAGTTATATGCCTGTGCAGTTGAGCTTGCAAGTAGCTCCGATCAGTCGTGTTTCACTTGCCATCTTCAACTGTGTTGTCGTGCGGTAGCCGGCATTTTGTTTTATACAATGCTATAATAAAGCAACGTAAAATGGCCGGTTGGCCCAATGGTAAGGCGTCTGACTACGATCTTAATCGAGTGATAAGTTATCAGGAGATTCTGGGTTCGAGCCCCAGGCTGGTCAATTTTTTGCCAAATTTCCGCCCACACCTTTCAAATTGTGGTGGGGTCGAATTTTTTTTTTGTTTTATATACTTCATATCACTAAATTGCTGCTGCGACTCAATTGACAGCTACTACATGTACATCCATACCAGTGGGTTGGCCGATTAAATTTTGCTCACAGCTCCGTGAATCAATCCTAAAGCTTGGCAAAGCAGATTGATCATTATTCGAGAGGTTGCTTGGGTGAGTCATCGAAGCCGCGGCTCACGAGCAGGCGTATTGCATGAAGCGACACAGTTTAGACGCAGTGAAGACGGTGGAGGAAGGTAATCGACATTGCAGAATCATTATGAATGAACAGATAAACTTGAGGCATTGCTCGTAAGCGTTAAGGAAGAGACATTGGAAGGGCAAACAATGTCGTTGCGGTAGAAAAAGACTAACCCGTAGTGTCTCGAGCAGATGGCTAGTTTGAAGCAGTATGACTACTTGCTAAAGGCCCTGTAGAAGCGCTGATCATCATGGTCTGGAGCCTGGACCCTTTTGTTGCCGAACAATCCACTTCCTCTGTGCGAAGGAGGCTGGTTTTGAAGTGAAAACACATGACTGCTCAATGTATTTCTGACTTCTGCAAACCTCACTCCATGTCACCACCTGTCAACTCCCACCAACACTCAACACCACCCACCAATGCTCTCCATCCCACTCAATAGCAGCATGCAGCCACACATGCCACATCACCCATTCACACACACAGAGACCAATGTAGAAGCATATATAGTTCATGATGTCACTTTGTACTTAGCCTTTAAAACAATAACAATTTTGCCACTTGCTTGTCCACCCCAACTGTGTTTCCTCAACAGATTAAGAGTCTGAAGCTCTACTGTGGGAACGCTGCCCCACTTCGCCACACTGTCTGACCCATATCCTCACCTGCCTCCACTGCCCAAAGAAAGGGCCTGCCTTCGCCAAGCCCAACAATTCAGCATGCCCCCATGCATCCACAACTCCGATGCCAAGAGCAGCAAACTATCTGATCCCCTGCCCAAAGAGAGGGCTCCCAAGGCACCACACTGGCAAATGGTGCTTGGCACAGACACCCCCTCATGCTATGACTCTGACAACAATGATGACGAGGGGGACAACATGCATTACAACATCAACACCATTAACAACTTAAACCCCAAAACACTCAGAGGCATATGTCAGGGGTCTCGCGCCTGAAACCCAGGTCGGTCTGTCGAGGTACCTGGTGACTATCAAACTGTGTGACAGCTATTGTCTCAGTATTGGTCTCAACAAGTTAGTTGCTCGGTGACTATCAAGTTGTGCAATGACAGTGGGTGGTGTTTGTTGTATATACTATCATAGGTTTCGGCTGACCTCTGTGGACACTCTGTTCAGGGGTAGCTTGGCACAATCAATATCAATATGTAGGTTATGATGACACCAAGGTCTGGTGTGAGTGTTGATGATGATGAGGTTGATGGTGTTGGTGATAAGGTTGATGGTGTTGGTGATAAGGTTGGTGGCATCAACACAAGTGTCCAGTGTGTTGACTGATGCTTGAAGTGATCCCCAGACCACAGTGGACTACTGCCTTTGGTTCTATCTATATCCAGACCACTGACCTGCTATGGGCCACCTTTGGACATCAGGTAGTGGTGATACAACACATGCACTATGATGAGGAGCAACCTTGATAGATTGCTACTATGCTGACTGAAACTAATATATACTTATGCTGAAGTGATAACTAGTTATGATGGTGTAGAGTGGATGAGGATCCACTTGACCTTTGATGATGAGAAATATGGTTATATACCTCTTCACAGTGTCGCCAGCGACACTGCTCCTGCTCTCTCTCCAGAGAGTACCTTCTTCATCGAGTACTGTACAGGGGCCCCTCTAGCACTGCTCCTCCTCCTTGCTATCCTGCTTGTTTGGCACCCCTGTGCCTCCTGAGTGGTGTCGACTCCTTCAACACTGCTCCTCCTCCTCAGGACCTGCTTGCTGGTTCCCTATACACTGCTCCTTCTCCTTTGACCAGTGATGGTTCCTTTGACTCTTGTCTCTCGAGCCCCTGAGTGGTAACCATCTGCATGCTCCTTGAGCTTGGTCCTCTTCGTGGCTGTGCCTGCTCCTTGAGCTTGGTCCTCCTCGTGGCTGTGCCTGGCCCTCCTCGCATATGGCTCAGTGCTCCTTTGCATGTGAGTCCATAGGAGTCCATGGTCTCCATGGAGACTGCACTATGACCATGCTCTCTACTGGTATCGACTAGATCTCTGATACCTGTGCTCCTTCCATATGAACCAGTGACCCTCCTGCTTCCTGAGCATTCAGGCCCATGACAGCATACTTATCGAGCTTACAAAGTGCAACAAAGCAAGGAACTCCAATGCATACAAGAAACCATTGTGCCACTCTGACTTTCATCAATGACTCTCTCAGATTCATGGCACCCTCAAAGAAGCACCCAAGCTCACAACCAGGAACTGGTATGCTTGGAACCCCCATTTCCAGGGCATCCTATCCAACTGGCCCACAGCCGTGAAACACCTCAATGGTACCATAGCCCCAGAGGACAAGAAGTACAACTGTGCTCTCAATGGTGAATTATGCACCATCCTCCAGAGTAGTGCTCTGCTCACTGGAACCAATAATGTCAACTATCTATTTGTATGCCCAGCCAACTTGGAGCCTTGGAAGTTGCACAATCTCTATTGCAGACTGAAGAAGGACCTCATGAAGATGGAGAAGATTGCTGAATCAACTTTGCTCAATGAAGTTGGAAAGATTTGCATGTTCCAAGTGAACATCTGCAAGCTTATGGCTGACATCAATGAGCACTGGGCCAAAGCCAAATCCATGGGCCATGTGCTCCCTGAGATCCTCAAGGTCAAGATGCTCATAGACCAGGCTCAGTATGTCACTTCTTACCATCACTGTATTGTCACTCTTGAAGACACTGGAATGGCATCAAATTATGAGATACTATGTGCTGCACTGTCTAGATGCCAAGACAGCATGACTGCTCAAATGGACCACAGGGCTGGCGACCTCAAGACTGCTCAGGCAAACTTAGCCAATGGGCAAGTCCTAAACAAGAAGGCCTATTGACATGGCAAGCCTGGATCTGATGGCATCTGACATTGCTACCATTGCAACATGGAGAACCATATATCCAAGTATTGTCAAAAGAAGACTCATAGAGAAGTACCTGCACAGACCCAGGTCTCAAACCAAATGTCCACCTAGGATGATTGGTGCAACATCACCTCTGCCTACCATGCCTCCCTGGATTGGCAACCCATGAACTGGATTGTAGACTCAGGTGCCACCAATCATGTCATAAACAAGAAATCAAATCTTATTTCCTCCACTCCTTGCACTGGTTTTGTGAAGACTGCAAGTGGAATGAAGATTCGCATCATGGCAATCAGTCAAGCTATGCTCAATGTAAATGGTCATGAAGTACTGCTTGATAACATACTTTATGTTCCAGATTTGGACACAAACCTGATATTGGTAAAAGCATTAGCAAACAATGGTGCATGTGTGACCTTTGACTCTAAGCATGTGATTCTGGAACTACAAGATGGTATGACCATTACCAGTGATCTCAACTCCCACACAAGACATTATGAAATCTCTCAACCACAGCAAGAAGCAATGTTAACATACCCAGACAATGGATTATCTGGATTACCCAAAACATTTGATGATGAGACAAAAGCTGAAAGACACAAGTTCACCCCAGGTTTCATGCATGAGCGATGCAGCCACTTGGGGCGGAACAAGTTGAAATTGATTGAAAAGCTGTACAAAATCAAACTCCCAAGCTGCAAATGCCAAGACTGCATCATTGGCAAGTCGACCAAAGCCCAAATGGGCAGGGGAAGTGGTGCCCATGCCAAGGAACCACTGGATTTGGTGCATGTCGATCTGGCTATGCACTGGTCCACAAAGACTGAGGTCACATGCCTGTTAGTTGCCATTGACGATGCCTCAAGCTTCATGTACATGAAGCCACTCTGGGCCAAGTTGGATGCACTACAGGTATTAAAGGAATGGATTCATTATGCTGAGGTGCAGACAGGCCACAAACTTAAAACACTTCACTCAGACAATGGGGGCAAATGGATCTTAGTGGCTGCCATTAGCTGGCAAAATGAGGCAGGGTTTTGCTGGCAGAAAACATCGGCCTACACCAGTGAGCAGAATGATAGAGCCAAATGTACAATCAGGACAATCAGGGAGATGATGATCACCATGATGCACACACATCACCTACTGCAAACTTTCTGGCCATTTGCCACAACAGCTGCAGCATTCACGAAGAACTTCTTACCAAATGTTGACAGCCAGATACCATATCACATTTTCTATGACAAGGACCCACACAAACCTTTCAACATGCTTCAGACTTTTGGTTGCCTTGCATGGGTCAATGTTCCCAAAGCGAAATGCAAGAAGCTTGATGAACCGGCCATACCTGCAATCTTTGTGGGATATGATGAAGAACATAAAGGATGGAGGTTTTTGGCACCAAGTCACAACCTGCTGATCTTTTGGTTGAATTCAGCACATTTTCTGCAAGACAAGTCTGTCAGGGGTCTCGCGCCTGAAACCCAGGTCGGTCTGTCGAGATACTCGGTGACTATCAAACTGTGCAACAGCTATTGTCTTGGTATCGGTGACTATCATGTTGTGCAGTGACAGCAGGTGGCGTTCGTTGTATATACTATCGTAGGTTTCGGCTGACCTCTGTGGACACTCCATTCAGGGGTAGCTAGGCACGATCAATATCAATGCTTCAGTTATGATGACACCAAGGTCTGGTGTGAGTGTTGATGATGATGAGGTTGATGGTGTTGGTGATAAGGTTGGTGGGTGTTGATGAGAATGAGGTTGATGGTGTTGGTGATAAGGTTGGTGGCGTCAACACAAGTGTCCAGTGTGTTGACTTTGACACTTGAAGTGATCCCCGGACCACAGTGGACTACTGCCTTTGGTTCTATCTATATCCGGACCGCTAACCTACTATGGGGCACCTATGGACATCAGGTAGTGGTGATACAACACACACACTATGATGAGGAGCAACCTTGATAGATTGCTGCTATGCTGACTGTAACTAATGAGTACTTATGTTTCTAAAGTATTGACTAGTTGTATGGTGAGTAGAGTGGATGAGGATCCACTTGACCTATGATGATGAGAAAGCATGGTTATATACCTCTTCACAGCATTGCCAGCAATGCTGCTCCTGCTCTCTCTCCAGAGAGTACCTTCTTCATCGAGTACTGCTCAGGGGCCTCTCCTGCTTGGCACCCCTGTGCCTCTTGAGTGGTGTTGACTCCTTCGACACTGCTCCTCCTCCTCATGACCTGGTGTTGACTCCTTCGACACTGCTCCTCCTCCTCAGGACCTGCCTGCTAGTGTCCTATACACTGCTCCTTCTCCTTTGACCAGTGAGAGTTCCTTTGACTCTTGTCTCTTGAGCCCCTGAGTGGTAACCATCTGAGCTTGGTCCTCTTCGTGGCTGTGCCTGCCCCTTGAGCTTGGTCCTCCTCGTGGCTGTGCCTGGCCCTCCTCACATGTGGCTCATGTCCTCCTTTGCATGTGAGTCCGTAGGAGTCCATGGTCTCCATGGAGACTGCACTATGACCATGCTCTCTACTGGTATTGACTAGATCTTCGATACCTGTGCTCCTTCCATATGAACCCGTGACCCTCCTGCTTCTTGAGCATCCAGGCCCATGACAGCCACCACATGCGAAGCCCTTTTCCATCAGCATTTGCTACATGGCCTCAGTTTCGGAGACCATATCCCAG
Organism: Ustilago hordei; assembly: GCF_900519145.1. NCBI lineage: Eukaryota > Fungi > Basidiomycota > Ustilaginomycetes > Ustilaginales > Ustilaginaceae > Ustilago > Ustilago hordei. Next base: position 377,599 of record NW_024545274.1, on the reverse strand, counting down.
TGATCCTAATGGACAACACCAGATGCATCCAGGTTGCAAAAGACCAAGCACTTCACTCCAGGCTCAAACACATAGACATGAAATATCACCTCATCCGCAATCACGCCATGCTTGGCATTGCTAACCTTGGATCGTCAGCCCACTCAGTTTGCGAGGGGGACAGTGAAAACACATGACCGCTCAATGTATTTCCGACTTCTGCAAACCTCACTCCATGTCACCACCCATCAACTCCCACCAATGCTCAACACCACCCACCAACACTCTCCATCCCACTCAATAGCAGCATGCAGCCACACATGCCATGTCACCCATTCACACACACAGAGACCAACATAGAAGCATATATAGTTCACAATGTCACTTTGTACTTAGCCTTTAAAACAATAATGATTTCGCCACTTGCTTGTCTGCCCCGACTGTGTTTCCTCAACATTTGATCAGTCTGAGGCTCTCGCTGATGAGGTTGATGAGGAGGAGCCTGAGGACGGGCGTTGGCAGGAGGTCGAGTAGCACGTGTTTCATCGGCAAGGCTGAGAAGACCTTCGAGGGCTTCCTCGAACCTGCCCGGAGGAGTGGATGCCTCGATGACGGCAGTCACACTGAAAAGTACGAGGAAGAAGACCGTGACTTGCGGGAGAGAGAACTTCATGGTGAGTTAGTACAGCAAGAAGTAGGGCAAGGAGGAGAAAATGTGCGTGCAAAATGTAGAAAGCTGTTTGCTTGAGATCTGATAGACAGGACGGGCGACTTTGATCTGCTTTATATCTCTTCCACCGCATTGGCCCTAAAGGTGTCGCAAAGCTGAGTAAAACCAAAGACACCCTAAGAATTGAATCCCTCAAGCTGGGAACGAGCCTTATTGGTTCTCCCATCAAGCTGATTGCTACAATGGGAACAACAATTGTATCGTGAAATGTATGAAGTCACCACAGTGCTTGTGCAGCCTCGACAATGGCGAAAGTTATCAGAGGTTGACCCCTGCTGGTTCCTCTGGATCGGGTCTTGGTAGTGCATGGATGCCATGCGTTGCGATCTTTGGTGAGACAAAGCTCACTCACAAATCGTCGAAATGTCGAGCTGACCGCAGCATGGCACGGCAAAGTATATTTCTGAAGGCAAAAAGACATGAATAAGTAGTGCCTGAGATCGAATAAAGAGGACAAGACCAGGTCATCAATCAAACAGCACAATGTTCTGAAAACGTCGAGTCGAGGACAAACCCATGCATTGACAGGGCCGGAATTGCGAGGCATCTTCCAATCATTGTGGGTGACGATATTCGACTGCTCAGGACCGCTTAATTGAGAAGGTCTTCGGAGTTCTGAAAACGGAGCGATTGCGACCACGCTTTCGAGTAGAGTTGAAGATAGTTGAAGGGGCACCAGCATCGCCAATGCATGACATAGTAAATGGGAGCTCACAGGATTGGGGAATTGGGAAGGCATTGGGTGATGAGGAGGACAAGCAAAATGCAAGGCTAGTGGGAGCTAATGCAGCATATGCATAAGGATTGACACCATGGTATGGAGGGGACATGTTGATATGACAACACTTATGAAAGAAGTTATGTGGCACATGGGCATGACTTGACAAAGTGAGCACAGTCAGGTGCAGAGAATATGTATATATGTTCTTAGCTTAGTTGTTACCTCCTTACATAATTATATGCCTTTTACATATAGAGCATCAGACTAAAAGGAGTGCCTGACTGTGGCCTCCTGAGTGGTGTATCTAATTTCAACTGGCTCCCAACATGGGGCTCGAACCCACAACATTCAAATATGGCAGGAGACAACTGTCATGGGCCTGGATGCTCAAGAAGCAGGAGGGTCATGGGTTCATATGGAAGGAGCACAGGTATCGAAGATCTAGTCGAGATCAGTAGAGAGCATGGTTGTAGTGCAGTCTCCATGGAGACCATGGACTCCTACGGACTCACATGCAAAGAAGGGCCAAGCACAGCCACGAGGAGGACCAAGCTCAAGGAGCAGGCACAGCCATGAAGAGGACCAAGCTCAAGGAGCAGGCACAGCCACAAAGAGGACCAAGCTCAAGGAGCATGCAGATGGTTACCACTCAGGGGCTCGAGAGACAAGAGCCAAAGGAACTGTCACTGATCAAAGGAGAAGGAGCAGTGTCGAAGGAGTCAACACCAGGTCATGAGGAGGAGGAGCAGTGTCGAAGGAGTCGACACAGCTCAAGAGGCACAGGGGTGCCAAGCAGGAGAGGCCCCTGAGCAGTACTCGATGAAGAAGGTACTCTCTGGAGAGAGAGCAGGAGCAGCATTGCTGGCGATGCTGAGAAGAGGTATATAACCATGCTTTCTCATCATCAATAGGTCGAGTGGATCCTCATCCACTCTACTCACCATAACTAGTTATCACTTCAGCATAAGTATATATTAGTTTCAGTCAGCATAGCAGCAATCCATCAAAGGTTGCTCCTCATCATAGTGTGTGTGTTGTATCACCACTACCTGACATCCGAAGGCGCCCATAGCAGGTTAGCGGTCTGGATCAAGATAGAACTGAAGGCAGTAGTCCACTGCGGTCTGGGGATCACTTCAAGCATCAAGTCAACACACTGGACACTTGTGTTGACGCCACCAACCTTATCACCAACACCATCAACCTCATTATCATCGACATCACCAATCTCATCACCAACACCATCAACCTCATCATCATCAACACTCACACCAGACCTTGGTGTCATCATAACATTGATATTGATTGTGCCGAGCTACCCCTGAACGGAGTGTCCACAGAGGTCAGCCAAAACCTATGATAGTATATACAACGAATGCCGTCTGCTGTCACTGCACAACTTGATAGTCACTGATACTGAGACAATATCTGTCGCACAGTTTGATAGTCACCGAGTATCTCGACAGACCGACCTGGGTTTCAGGCGCGAGACCCCTGACAACAACAACTGCCAAGCCAGCACAGGTGAAGCAGCCAGGAGGACAAGAAAAGGTAAAATGCCACAATGAGTACAAATCGACGAAGAGGCCACTGACAGTAACAAGACTGAGTATTTTGACAATGAGGATGAAGGAGGATCAGAATTGGACAATGATGATGACTGATACAATTACTGCACCTTGGCTAAAATCTTGGAGATGGTTCCCAAGCTCATGTCTGTCAGGGGTCTCGCGCCTGAAACCCAGGTCGGTCTGTCGAGATACTCGGTGACTATCAAACTGTGCGACAGCTATTGTCTCAGTATCAGTGACTATCAAGTTGTGCAGTGACAGCAGATGGCATTCGTTGTATATACTATCATAGGTTTCGGCTGACCTCTGTGGACACTCCATTCAGGGGTAGCTCGGCACAATCAATATCAATGTTATGATGACACCAAGGTCTGGTGTGAGTGTTGATGATGATGAGGTTGATGGTGTTGGTGATGAGATTGGTGATGTCGATGATAATTGTCATGGGCCTGGATGCTCAAGAAGCAGGAGGGCCACTGGTTCATATGGACGGAGCACAGGTATCGAAGACCTAGTCGATACCAGTAGAGAGCATGGTCGTAGTGCAGTCTCCATGGAGACCATGGACTCCTATGGATTCACATGCAAAGGAGCACTGAGCCCATATGCGAGGAGGACCAGGCACAGCCACGAGGAGGACCAAGCTCAAAGAGCAGGCGCAGCCACGAGGAGGACCAAGCTCAGATGGTTACCACTCAGGGGCTCGAGAGACAGGAAGTCGACACAGGTCATGAGGAGGAGGAGCAGTGTCGAAGGAGTCGACACAGGTCATGAGGAGGAGGAGCAGTGTCGAAGGAGTCGACACCACTCAAGAGGCACAGGGGTGCCAAGCAGGAGAGGCCCCTGAGCAGTACTCGATGAAGAAGGTACTCTCTGGAGAGAGAGCAGGAGCAGCATCGCTGGCAATGCTGTGAAGAGGTATATAACCATGCTTTCTCATCATCATAGGTCGAGTGGATCCCCATCCACTCTACTCACCATAACTAGTTATCACTTCAGCATAAGTATACATTAGTTTCAGTCAGCATAGCAGCAATCTATCAAGGTTGCTCCTCATCGTAGTGTGTGTGTTGTATCACCACTACCTGACGTCCGAAGGCGCCCATAGCAGGTTAGCGGTCTGGATATAGATAGAACCGAAGGCAGTAGTCCACTGCGGTCCGGGGATCACTTCAAAGCATCAAGTCAACACACTGGACACTTGTGTTGACGCCACCAACCTTATCACCAACACCATCAACCTCATTATCATTGACATCACCAACCTTATCATCAACACCATCAACCTCATTATCATCGACATCACCAATCTCATCACCAACACCATCAACCTCATCATCATCAACACCCACACCAGACCTTGGTGTCATCATAACATTGATATTGATCGTGCCGAGCTACCCCTGAACGGAGTGTCCACAGAGGTCAGCCGAAACCTACGATAGTATATACAACAAACGCCACCTGCTGTCACTGCACAACTTGATAGTCACCGAGTATCTCGAGACAATAGCTGTCGCACAGTTTGATAGTCACCGAGTATCTCGACAGACCGACCTGGGTTTCAGGCGCGAGACCCCTGACAATAATGAGGTTGATGGTGTTGGTGATAAGGTTGGTGGCGTCAACACAAGTGTCCAGTGTGTTGACTTGATGCTTGAAGTGATCACCAGACCGCAGTGGACTACTGCCTTCAGTTCTATCTTGATCCAGACCGCTAACCTGCTATGGGCGCCTTCGGATGTCAGGTAGTGGTGATACAACACACACACTATGATGAGGAGCAACCTTTGATGGATTGCTGCTATGCTGACTGAAACTAATATATACTTATGCTGAAGTGATAACTAGTTATGGTGAGTAGAGTGGATGAGGATCCACTCGACCTATTGATGATGAGAAAGCATGGTTATATACCTCTTCTCAGCATCGCCAGCAATGCTGCTCCTGCTCTCTCTCCAGAGAGTACCTTCTTCATCGAGTACTGCTCAGGGGCCTCTCCTGCTTGGCACCCCTGTGCCTCTTGAGCTGTGTCGACTCCTTCGACACTGCTCCTCCTCCTCATGACCTGGTGTTGACTCCTTCGACACTGCTCCTTCTCCTTTGATCAGTGACAGTTCCTTTGGCTCTTGTCTCTCGAGCCCCTGAGTGGTAACCATCTGCATGCTCCTTGAGCTTGGTCCTCTTTGTGGCTGTGCCTGCTCCTTGAGCTTGGTCCTCTTCATGGCTGTGCCTGCTCCTTGAGCTTGGTCCTCCTCGTGGCTGTGCTTGGCCCTTCTTTGCATGTGAGTCCGTAGGAGTCCATGGTCTCCATGGAGACTGCACTACAACCATGCTCTCTACTGATCTCGACTAGATCTTCGATACCTGTGCTCCTTCCATATGAACCCGTGACCCTCCTGCTTCTTGAGCATCCAGGCCCATGACAATGTCACACAACTATTATAGTTGGAGCACACTCATCAAGGCCAACCTATGAGTAGTTCCCCATGCCACACGACACTTAGAGGGCACATATGATAAAGACCACCTGAAATGGAATAAAACCTTTGATAACACCCTAGTGGGTGTCCTACAAAGCACCTTAGACACTGAAGGAGAGTATAACATCCTTTACCTCCTACTCGACATCAGTAAGAATCACCTGACCTGCCATCAAGCTTGGAAGAAAATCGAAAGGAGTCTTACCAGCGAAGCAGCTAGAACCTCATGATGAATAGCATTACTTGCTGAGCTCAATGAGGCAAAGATGTTTCATGCTGATGCCTGTAAGCTGATCCAAGAGATCAGGGTCATGCAGACCAAAACTAGCCTCCTAGGTGCCCCATTTAGTAATGGTGCAATATATGCCATGCTCCAGAGGTGCATGATTCAACACCTGGTCTACAAGGAGACAGTCACCACAGTTCATCAGGTTAGCTTTGATGCTCTAGCAACAGCTTTGACTACACACCAGTCTGCAATGGAGAGCATACCTGGTCAGAAAGTGGACCCACGCCAAGCAAGCACTAGAATTGCTGGGGGCAATGAAGAGCAGGCTGATGACACTGAGTCAGACATGGGCAGCATGAAAACCACAACCAAACCAAAGAGGATTTGTTGCTGGGTATGCAAGCACTATGGGCATGGTGCCAGCAAATGTGATGCTTCCATTGTCATTCCCAAAAATTCTACACTCACCAAGACCAACTAGGAGGTCTGGTGCTCTTTCACCCCAAGTTGGCAGCAGCTCCCAAAGTCAGAAGGAACCACACATTGGATCTTGGATTTGGGAGCAAGCTACCACATGGTTAATGACCACAGCATGCTCATCCATCCAAGAAATTGCAGAAAGTGCATGTATACTGCTGGAAGCAAAGTGCTGGAGGCAACTGCTGTGGGAGATACCAACATAGCAACAGAATATGGAGATGTTTATCTCCAAAATGTGTTGTATGTTAAAAGACTCAATATTAACCTGTTGTCAACCAACTCACTGATGGATGAGGGAGCACATGTGACTTTAGACATGACAGGCAGACAAATACACTTGGCAAACAGTATGCTATTGAGAATAGTGAAAGATTGTGAGGATGGACTATTAGAGTTCTGAGGTGACACATGGTGACAAAGTGCGATGACTACATCAACACTGCTGTTTGAAGGAGTTGATGAAGAGTTTGAGCTGGCCAACCAGAGACCAAAGATCTCCACAAGACAGCTCTGGCATGAACATCTAGGACACCCAGGTTGAGACAAGTCCAGAGCAATTGCTGATAAATTGAAAGGCAAACCTTTAGCAGCATTGGACCCAGATACAGCTCTGACATGTGAGCAGTGCATACAGTCCAAAAGTATGGCTGCCTGGATGGGGCGAGGTAGTGGTGAAACAGCCACAGGGCCCCTAGATCTTATCCACATCGATCTGGTCATAGACTCATCCTGTGTGACAGAATACATGTGCACATTAGTGCTGGTTGATGATCATAGCAAGTATGTGCATGCACAACCACTCTTATGAAAGAGCCATGCATTCACACAACTCAAAAGAATAGTTTCATTCCTAGAGACACAGATGGGCAGAAAGCTAAAAGCAATCTGATCTGATCAAGGAACTGAATGGAAGAGTAACAAAGTGTTAGAATGGTTATTAGAAAAGGGCATAGAGTGGCAGACTACTGTTGGTTACAACAGCAGGCAAAACAGACAAGTAGAATGGATGAACAGGAGCCTGGGTGAAAAGATGTGAATGCTGTTGATGCAAAGGAGTTTACCAAAGAGATTTTGGCTGCATGCCATACAAGCAGCAGCATTCAAGATCAATCTTACTCCCAACATTGATGGAGAGTTTCCATACCAGCTCATGTTCAATAGATCACTGGAACAATTCATCCACCTCATGCATGTATTCAGATGTCTAGCTTGGGTAAACATTCCAAAAGCCAAACAAAACAACAAGAAGCTGGACCAGTGAGTGGTTGCAGCCATATTCATAGGGTACAGCTTGGAAAGAAAGGGATGGCTATTCTATAGCCCTGATTACACTCCAAACATTTTCTGGAGCAACTCAGCAAGGTTCATGGAGACACAGTGTTGGTCAGACCAATCAGAATGGCAACCAATAAGTATTTGACCTCCACCAGTTCCAACTATTGAAGAGGACCTTGATGATCTGGGATACACAGAAGAGAACCTATTTGATGAGAGAGAGTGAGAGCCTTTGGAAGAGTATGTGGACATGGAATTAGCCCTCGAGGAGGAAGGGAGAACAACAGAGGAGAGGGAAGAGTATGCACCAGTGCCACCAGAGGATAGAGGCCCATGGCTGAACTGGAAGCCAGCTAGAAACAAGTGCAACCTGGAGACCTGGGTAAAGAAGAGTTACTTCAGGCTGATGGTAGCCAAGGTCAAGGAGGGAAAGGACAGCCTGAACCCAACTGTTCATGAGGCGCTGGCCAGAAAGGATAGGAGGTTCTGGGAAGAAGCAATGTGCAAGGAATTGGATGGACTCGAAGCGATGGGAACATGGGAAATGACTGATCTACTGCAAGGTATGAATGTGGTCGACACATGATGGGTGCTCAAGAACAAGACTGATGCAAACCTGATCCCCACAAAATACAAGGCAAGATTGGTAGTGCGGGGGTTTACCCAGAGAGAGGGCCTAGACTACACAGAGATATTCGTGCCAGTGGCACCCATCCAGGTGATAAGGGGAGTGCTGGCCATCGCAGCTGTACAGGACTGGGAGGTTGATTCCATCGATGTCAAACAGGCTTACCTCAATTCAAACCTGCATCATGATGTCTACCTAAAGCCACCAGTAGGAACCAGGGTACCTCCAGGAAAGGTATTGAAACTCATAAAGGGGCTTTACAGTCTGAAGCAATCAGGTTGGGAATGGAACATCGAACTGGACACCCACCTCTGAAATATCAGCTTCCACTGCATGCCAAGTGCCCCATGCCTTTACTCAAGGGGAGTGGGCAACCAACTCATGGTCATCACAGCATATGTGGATGACATGCTGATCGCATTGCCTAGCAGAAGGGAGGTTGACCACACTAAAGCCGAGATCATGGACAAGTGGGGAACAGAAGACAATGGACCTGTAAGAGAATTTCTAGGAATCAAAATCACTTGAGAGAGAAGACAAGGCAAGATCACACTCAACCTGACTGCATACATCAAAGGCATGGTAAATAAGTGGCTAGAAATAACAAGCGAACGAACCTGGATCCCAATGCAGAGCGTAGCAGGAACCACTGGAGGAAATAAATGCAACCCAGATCAGGCCAAACAATATCAAGAGCTAGTGGGGCAACTTTTGTGGGTATCCAACACAGTGAGACCAGACATCTCATTTGCAGTAGGAGTCTTAGCACAATACATGTCAGGACCAATTGACAATGCTTGGAGTGCTGTGATGCATTTGTTGAAGTACCTGAATCAGACGAGCGATTACCATTTGAATTTAGGAGGAATGCACAGGAGTCATGCAGACCAACTGGCGGTTACATATACCAATGCGAATTGGGCTTCTGACCCCATGAATGGATGTAGGAGTACATCCAGAGCAATCACATATGTGTATGGATGCCCGGTTAGTTGGAAATCACATGTACAAAAATGCATGGCACTATCAGCAGTGGAAGCAGAACTGGTCGCAGCCTCTGAAGCAGCAAGAGAAGCACTCTTCTTCTCATACCTACTTAGGGATCTAGGAGTATTCAGAGTCAAGCTGACACTACACACTGATAGCCAAGGGTGTATACAAGTCAGTAAGGATCCGGCCAAACACTGGAAACTCAAACACATTGATACCAGATACTATTTCATTAGGGATCATGTGCAAGATGGTGACATATCAATCAAGTTTGTCAGAATGGCCAACAATGTGGCTGACATACTCACAAAACCACTCAAGGGACTCAACATGACAAGGATATCAAGAATGATAGGATTGGATATGCCATTGAGGGGGGGAGTTGAAGGGGCACCAGCATTGCCAATGCATGACATAGTAAATGGGAGCTCACAGGATTGGGGATTCGGGAAGGCATCAGGCAATGAGGAGGACAAGCAAAATGTAAGGCTAGTGGGAGCTAATGCAGCCTATGCAAAAGGATTGACACCATGGTATGGAGGGGACATGTTGATATGACAATGCTTATGAAAGAAGATACATGGCACATGGGCATGACTCAACAAAGTGAGCACAGTCAGGTGCAGAGAATATGTATATATGTTCTTAGCTTAGTCGTTACCTCCTTACATAATTATATGCCTTTTACATATAGAGCATCAGACTAAAAGGAGTGCCTGACTGTGGCCTCCTGAGTGGTGTATCTAATTTCAACTAAGATACGTCGGTATTTCCAAGGGTCGACATGTTAGATCGGAGCATTAAGGGCCTGGAGGCCAGAGCGATGCCAAGTGTAAACAGAGATGAGGTGGATGCGAAGCACGTGGAAGCTTATGAAGCCTACGCTCGAGGTTTGACACCAGGGCATGCAGGAGGAGGGACGTCAGTATGACAATGGTTATGAAGTGTTGTCATGGCAACAGGTATGAAGCGTTGACAAGGCAACGGTTATGAAGGCAATCCACTGCACGACAGCTCAAGGATGTGACTCGGAGGGCGAGCATAGTCAGCTGTTAAGGTATACTGTATATACTCATGTTCTGTAGCTTCTCTCATCTCGAAATAACAAGTCTTCTCACTTAGACACACCCGACTGTAAAGAGCGCCTGATAGTGGCCTCTAGAGCGGTGTATCTAATTTTAACTAGAAGCTGTCATCTCTGGCAAGACTCTCACTTCTGACTGCAATGTCTCAATACGGGGTGAAGTGGGTGGAGCTTCGTGTCCAAGCAGTATCTTGCTGCATTCGGGTCTTGTATTGATCGTTGTGAGCTTGGCAAATGTTTCTGTCAGACCTTCGAGTTTAGATGCAACGTCGGCTTTTGTGAGCTTGGAGAAGCTGCCAATTACATTCGGGTTCGGAAAGGTGGCTGGGTATGCCACGCAGACCAAGAGAGTGAGAAAAGCAACGAGGGGCATTTCATCGTTTGAATGTGCTGAGAGTGTCGTCTGGATGCAGACGTATCTAGAATACAGGGTGAGGGTGACTAATTAGGGTGAACGGAGGCCAGTTTTCAGGTGGAAGACTCGGGAGTTGGAGGGAAGCAAACCGTTCTTGACGACTGTTTGAATGATTTTTGACAACTCTGACTGACTGTAAAGATAGAGAGAAAGAGGCTGACTCTGTGTGCGGATGATAGTGACGCAGATGAAGTAGTCGTAGGGGGAGACACATGTCTCGAGCGTCTATGATGAGCTCCTCCATACAGTGACCTCGGAAGGAGCTAGGTTGTTGCCGGCGGCAGATATTAAAAGCACCGACGCCGCAAGCCTGAACGTTCTCATCCGTCATCCACTCAAGTTCAGCATTCATATCAAGACCCTACTCCCGAGTCTGCACACTTCTTGGTTCAGGAACGCCTGGTATTGTGTTCAGTCACAGGTCGTCGTCGCTGACAAGTGTAGGTACGAGCTCAAGCGAAGTACGAGTGACAGGATCTCGACGACAAAAGCGTAAAAAAGGTAAGATTGAAGGAAGAGTATGAGACAATCTATAGAGACTCTGAGTAAAAGGTCGTGAGGTACGAAGGTACGACAAGCGCTACGCTTTCATTGCCGAAGTGAGTGTAATGCGTGGATCGAGAAGCAACTTTGCTACAGAAGATATCCCGGTTGCCTTGATACGATCATTCAAAGCTCCTAAAGATCTTGTGGGAGCCTTGGGCGGAAGGAGTTTCGGCGTTGCGTCCTCGCTTTCCCGCTGCTGCCATGTCCGCCATAGGGTTCCTCCCAGGTTGCCTGGTGGAATAGCGTGGAGCAGAAGGCAACTTTTCTTCAGCCTCAGAGGCTATGTTAGCACGTCCGACCCGGAGGCGTGCCAATCTTTCCGTGAATTCGGTTAAGTCGTCAAGCTCTGTTTTGGTAGTCTTTAAAGGCGCTTCAAGACGAGAAGACTCGGACGCTGCTTTTGCGGCCCCTTTTTCGAGCAAGTTTGAGGAGAGGGGAGCAGATTTGACAACAGCCGCGCTGATGAAAGCGGCGAGGAGGAGGGTGGCCGATATAATCTTCATGGTCTGTGAAGAAGTTGAAGGCAATGAGGGGGCTTGTTTCGGGGTGGTAGAGTGAACTAGAGGGCCAATATTCGAGAGAATATATATGCTACGGCGTTGCTGGACCATGCAGTGAGGCTTCAACTGCAACTGCTTGGGATTCTTTGCTGAAAGTCTTTCTTGCCAGATGATCTGCAAACCTAACCCAGTTTTTGGCTGGGCCGATCATTCCTGAGTGGGCAAGAGTCACCATAATGATTGAGCCCGAATGGGTTGAAGTTCTGGCAGGTGGGCTAGGTCGTCGCCATCGTGGCTGATGAAATAAGGACAGAACAAGGCTGGTTCCACTCCTCCTGTGTGAACTGAATACTATCCAATCATCGATGCCTGTATCATGAAGACCAAATGCTGCTGCGCTTGCCGTCTAAACATCATAGTGTTCAAATAGATATGTTGTGGCAGTAACAGCGCTATGGTCATAGGGCGAAATCCGTTGCAATGGTCCGACCAATGATTTGCTCCCACCATCGACATGCAAGAGCCTCCCACAGTTGCTTCTGAACTTTTTTTTCCCGAAAGCCGAGAGGGCGTCCTCTACCTGACCGACGAGTGACCTCGTCCAAGACTAGGTGAGCCTGCTCGATCCCATCTCATACTTCCTTCTGTTGCCAAAACGTGTTCTCAGGTGAAGCACTGTTATTGGCTCCTAAGACGGTTGCTCAACTCACTCGCAGCCGTTTGTGTGGGCTGGAAAATCACAATCGGGTTGGTCAAAGAGCGAGAGTCATCAGGCATTCAGTGCAGCAAGAATGTGGCTACAATATCAGAGTGACGTGAACACAAATGTGACGAGAGCTGCGAGCAAGGGGTTTAGGCATGCCTACCAGTATTGGATGCCATCCCATCAGAGATCCAGAGTGTCTTTTTTGACTCGATCTTCGCTTGGAGGATCGAAAGAGAGCTTGCGTTGAGCTTCAGACTTTTGTCGGCTTCTTATTATACCAGGTCTGGCCTTGATCAGCTCTGCAGGCCGAGCGCTTGTGAACGAAGAAGAGGCCCCTGTGCCAACCACTTTTGGCTTTGTCCTGATGGGGGGTAGCAGCTTGAGCTGGGTTCTGAGACTTTCGTCTGCCTCCTTCAAAACTTTTTCAAAGCTGTCGGCAGGCGGACTCGCTGAGTTGACCGCTGAACTGCTGGAGATTGCGATCCAGTGCGACGCCAAAGGATGACACGGGGCCGATCTGATCGGAGATCAGGCAGAGCCGATCCGGTTAGATGACCGATCTGATCAGAGATCGGGTGCAACATAGTCCCGCCTGTTGTCATGGAAGATCATTAAGTTGGAGTACTCCCACCTTCGGCATGTGCCGCTCACTTGTATATATATCTCACAGAGAGCACTAGGCTCTCGCCACATTCCTTTAGTCAATTGAGTATATTTGTTTCTGTCTAAAAACTAGCAGTGACATCGTACTTAGACTCTACCCGATCGCCAGTATCGGGACCCAAACGACGTCAAACTTTCAACATGAACATCCGAGAACGAGGAAGAGTAGGTGAGTGAGGATGCCCAGCTTCATCGTTATGGCGTGAGAATTTGAAGGGAAATGAGGGAAAGCAAGGTGTCAATGAGCAACAAGAGACATTGTGGTTGAACGTGGCGGATGTTTTATATAGGATAAGCTTCACCTCGTCGCCTTCCTTCCTGGAATTGTGGTCACTAATGAGAGCCTTTAGCTACTCATGCCCGAAAGTCTGCAGACGTCCCATGCTCGTGATCGGTTACGAGAGACAATGAGAGAGTGTACTCCCTCCTTCATAAACGGCCGTCTACTGGAGGTCGAACAGTAAAGAAGGAGCTGGGCATTTCTGGTTCGTCACATGAAATGAAAGATGAGGATGGACCACGGTGGCTCTTCTGCACGCCTCAACGCAGCTTCATATAAACAAGGATGGAAGGTGACCGTCAACATGTCGAGCAGAACGAGTCTAATTTTTCGAGTTGATGTTCGATCTATCCAGCACACAAAATCCTGGAAATTAACATCGCTACCGCGCGAGAGGCTGCAATGCTGTCAGCAAGGACGACGCTAAGCCTTGTCGCCGGGAAAGCACTTGTCGGACGAGAGAGAACAAAGTCAGGAACGCCAAGAAATGGAAATGTCGGCAACTCTTGACAGATGCAGCTCTATATACCAGTTGAAGATGCGTCGGCATCCTAACATGAACCATGGGGTCCGCAGAGCACAAGTGAGATAATGGTGAGTCAGAGTTGCATATCGACATGCATTGACATGCATGTGGGATGTATAAACGATACAACCATAACACTCAGGGAGAAGCAACAACCAGAAAGTGACAACACAGGGGCCATATGAAAGAAGAGTTCATTACGACATAGCAGGTGTTAAGGATGACAATCAAGTATATATACATGCTCATGTTGTAGCACTCACAAATAGAAAATATAAGCATTTTTCAAGAAGTTATACACCCGTGAAGTTGAGCTTGCTAGTAGCTCCAATCGGCGGCGTTTTACTTGCAATCTTCAATTATACCCCACACTATGAGTTGAAGATGCATCGGCACCACAACGGGATAACGGGGTCCATGGAGCATAAGCGAGACCTAAATGAATGTCTAATGGGAAAGGCTGCACACAGTCAGAAATTCATGTGGGATGCACATGCATTGCCATGATGACACACATTGGATAACAACTCAGGGGTGACCAAGAGTGATGACTCATCATGGATAAATGTGGGATTGGAAGCGACCATCAGATATATATATACATATGTTCATGCACACAGTAGCATACAATTTAAGCATTCAAGAAGTTATACAACTGTGCAGTTGAGCTTGCAAGTAGCTCCGATCTGTCACATTTCACTTGCCATCTTCAACTGATTAAGAGTCTGAAGCCCTACTGACTGAGGTAACAGGGAACCCTTCGTCGCCATGACAGACAACACCAAAATAGGTGCAAGTAAAGCCAAAGGAGGTAGAAAGGGTAAAGCTCCTCAACTGCGAGTTCCCAATAATGACACCACCAATGAAACTGAAATCGAAGCAACCGATGAAGAAACTGATTCTGATTCTGATCAAAACAGCAGCAGCAAATGATACAACTTTTGCACTCTGGCAAAGCTCCTTGAGCCAGTGCCCAAGTTAATGTCACAAAGTTACTATAGTTGGAATGTCCACATCAAGTCCTTCCTTCAATCTGTTCCCCATGCCATGAAACACCTTGAGGGAACATATGACAAGAACCACCCCAAGTGGAATCATGTATTCGATGATGCCCTCACAAATGCAGTACATGGCACTATCAACACCACTGGGGAATACAACATCAACTACCTAATCCTTGACATCATTAGGGAATACCACACTTTCCACCAGATCTGGAAGAAGATTGAAAATGGATTGACCAATGAAGCCATCATAACCTCACATCGAATCGCCCTCATAGCCCAGCTAGGTGAGCTCAGAATGTACAATTCCGACGTCTGGAAGCTCATCCAGGAGATTAGGACAATCCAGACAGAGAGCAGTTTACTGGGAAAACCATTTGCAGATGACACCTTGTTTTCGACCCTACAGAAGTGCACTATCTGCCACCCTGTGTATAAAGAAACAGTTGCCACCATCAGTCAACTCACTTTCAATGCACTTGCTACAACCCTAACCATCTGACAATCAGTGGTTGAGAATTATCCTGCCCAAAAGATTGACCCTTGCCAGGCTAGTGCCAGAGTCACTGGCAGCGATGACCAAGAGGAACCAGCTGTGAAGGATGAGAAGGATGAAGACAACACCAACACCAAAGTTAGTGTTCAACCTCAAAAGCTCTGGTGCTGGGTCTGCAAGTGACTGGGACATGGGATTAGCCAGTGTGACACTACAGTAACCATCCTGGAGAATTCTCCCTTAGCCAAAACCAAATAGGAACCATGGTGCTCCTTTGCACCAAGTTGGCAGAGGCCCCCAGGCTTTAAAAGAACCCCTCACTGGTTCTTAGACTCAGGGGCCAGTTATCATATGGTTAATGTCTACAGTATGCTCATCAATCCTAAAACTTGCCAAAAATGTGTATTCACAGCCAGAAGCGAAGTTTTAGAAGCAACAGCTATTGGAGATGCCAGCATATCAACAAGTAACAGAGATGTACTACTCCATCATGTACTATATGTTAGGCATCTCAATATTAACCTTTTGTCAACCAACTCATTAACAGACGAAGGAGCACGAGTGATATTGGATTCCACCAGTGGGCAAATACACTTAGCAAATGGTATGCTACTCAAGATGACCAAGAATCATGAGTGAGGACTTTTAGAGTTCTGAGGTGATGCATGGCAAGAGAATGCAATGATCACATCAACATCATTATTTGAGGGTGTTAATGAAGATTTTGAGCAGATAGAAAGCAAAACCAGGATATCTAAGCAACAACTATGGCATGAGCACCTAGGGCACCCAGGTCAAGATAAGACAAGGGCCATTACCAACCTTTTAAAGGATAAGAACATGGCTGAATTGGATCTGGATATGACCCAAACATGTGAGCAATGCATCCGATCCAAGAGTACAATGGCTCAAATGGGACAAGGTAGTGGTGAGAAATCTGTCTCCCCACTTGACCTCATCCACATCAACTTGATAGTTGACTCCTCACATGCAGCAGAACATACATGCACATTGGTATTGGTTGATGACCATAGCAAGTACACATATGTGCAGCCCTTATTATGGAAGAGCCATGTGTTCTCCAAACTCCAACGAAGGAAGTGGTCATCTAGACTTTTGTCGTTCCTCTTTGCCGTTCTTATTCTTTGCGAAACCTGCAAACTTGACCCTGAAGTTTCTCTGATCATTCGGATGCCCTGCCGGCCACAACCAATAATGAGGATATTTTGCCCTGCCCAAGTTCATCCATAGCAGCGCCCACACTTCCATGATGACACTGGAGAGCAGCACTACCGGCAGATACCTCCAACCCAACTCGACTACCGGAGGACTGGTTGCAGCCAACAGTGCCGTCGCTCCACCAGGTGGATGTACGGTGTCGGTCAAGATCATGAGACACAGTGCTGTTCCTGTAGCAATGCCTCCAGCAACCCAAACCAGACTGTGTGAGTCATCTATCAAATTTGGGTTGTAGTGACGATTGAGTTGAAAGAGTTTGGTGATGCATACGGAGGTGAGGGCACAAATGAATTGGCCGCCGACGAAGGCTTTGGGTTGACCGAGGGGCGATGCTGGAGCGCCGTAGAGGATGACACTGGATGCACCGAAGGAGCCGATGATGATGGGTGTTGTCCATGGCGTGACTGGGTCATTTGAAGACATGGCAAATTGATCCCATCGAGAGAACGTGATCATGACGAAGCCGAGACCTAGCATGGCACCGATCCAAGCCCAGACAAGAGTTTCGATCTTGCGTGGCAACTTTTCCACTGGTCGAAAGAGCGCTCGGTTCTCAGTCGACTCCTTCCGGTAACCTAGGAAATGTGCGATGGGATAAGGAAGGCGAGAGAGACGAGGTACTGACTTCGGCTTCTGTTGCGATTCGACGTCCTTCTCTTTGTTTTGAACTCCTTGACTGTTCGATGTCGGGATTTTGGTTTGGTGGGGCAACTTTTCGGTACCGATAGGAGCAGCAGCAGCTACGCCGGAATTTCCAGTCAGAGTGGTAGCAGTTTCTTCGGATCGCGAGGTCGAGTCTTCTTCTGCTGTCGAAGCCAGCTTCTTGCTTGCACTACCGCGCTTTGATCGACTTGAAGTCGCCCGTCGATCACCTTCGGCCTCCTCGTCGTCGGTGAATATGAAACCATCATCTTCCTCCAAGCTTCCCCTTACTGTTCTCGACTCGCTTCTCCATCTGTGTGTTCCACCATTGTCGGCCGCATTTTCACCTTCGTAGATCTGGTAGACGCGTTGTCGAGGCCTACCGAGAAAGCTCGCGCGAGATGAGGATCGATTGTTATGCCTCGGTAGTTGTTCTGCGTTGGAGCCAACGAAGCCAGCACGACCTCGGGAGCGCGACCTTGTGAGGCGGTCGGGAGAGTGATCGTTGGGCTGCATCCTTTCCGACGTTGGTTTAGGTTGAGGGTGTATGTCTATGATTTGGGCTTCCTGGCGATGGTCTATAGTGGCACACTTGAAAAGTCAAAGTCTATGCGCTTACTGTTGATGCGGCTGAAGTTTCATAGGATGAGAGTTGGCGGTGTTGGTGGTTGTGAGGAGCGCAACTAGCAAGGTAAGGACGCTGTAGGAAGCTACCGAGCCAGGAGAAGCTAGGCAAATGGACACTTTCGACATCACTCAGTTTGCTAGCCGAGCTGAGTGGAGTTGTACGTCTTGGGCAAGGGTTGGGCAGGCGTCATTGTGCTTGTTCTTTCCGTATACACTTTGCGTAGGACAACCAACAAGCCGTGGCTAAAACGGAGAAGGTCGAACAGAGCTAATCGGCGAAAGTGTGATTTTCTTGTCCTTTTCCCCCACGTCATGAGGACAGGAGCCGGACTTGGCCCAATTTTGCATGACCTTGACCTGGATCGCTCGTCATAGCGCCCATCAAGGATAGCAAGATCGTTGCTAGAGACTCTCGAATGAGTACAGACCCAGCCTCGCTCTCGATCGACGCCGAGGCCGACGGCCAGGATTGGCCTAGCTTTGTCCTTCCCAGCAACTCGTCTCCAGGTATCCCACTCGTTGGCACGAACAGCAATGCATCACACTCAGCCAACCTTTCAATCTCGTCTCCTAGATCCCCGTTGGCGGCCGAAAGCAAGCGAAAGAGCACCAGGGTAGCGAATCTGCTAGCTCTCACAGAGCTGCGAAAGGCAACATGGGCACGAATCTACGCTAGCGGACTGAGCACAGGCGATGCAGACATCACGACAAGCCGCGTTCCGACTTGGAAGCAATTCGATGCAGTGATGATCAAGCGTCATCGCTTCATTGCAGTTGATCCAAGAGATAACAGGACCATGGGATGGATTGCCTGCTTTTACCCCTATCCGCAGCTGGAGCCATTCTACAGTGAAGACGAGGCTGTCTCTGATGTGGGACTGGCGGAGGAAGAAGATGTCAGGCAAGGACGGATGGTAGAGCTGCAAGTCATGGTAGCGGAGACGGAAAGGGGCAGAGGCGTAGGTACCTTCCTGGTCAAGGCAGTGCTGGCTTCACTCGAGACAGACTGGCGATACTCGACGGTGCAGGCAAGCTGCTTCCCCGAGAACGAGGCTTGTCGGAAACTGTTGGAGCGGTGCGAATTTCAGAGCGTCTCGACGAGGAGTAAAGTGGTCAAGATGATCGACGGCCCCAGAAAAGGCGATTGGAGAGATCTTGTCACCTTTGAATTCAAGCTGCCACCAATACCGCCGTCGAAGCGACAGCAGCAGCAACCGCCACCGCCACTTCAGCAAGAGCATCCACTTTGGACTGCACCGGTCATAAATCTGACAATCGATCCAAAGGCGTTGTTCAAACGACCACGACTCGGATGACGCATAGCACACCATTGTACGCTTCACAGGATTGGAATCAGAATGAGCCGACTGGCTTCGCATGTAAATATATAGAGGCAGAACTCGTAACATATCGTCCGCATGCTTGTGTACCTTACGAATGACCATATCCTTCCAAGCCGAGCTCCTCTTCCGTCCCTGCTGGTGTCCTGACGGCAATGCCGTGTCTTCCACCTTCAGCTGACATCTTCCTCTCATCGCCTAGACCCTTCTCGCCGCTATCCAGTCTCTTCTGTTCATCATCATCCGCATCCAAACCCAAGAGATCTCTTCTCCTGTCCTCTTGAATACCTCGCAACGACAAGCCACGCAAGAATGCACCGGTCGACAACCTTCTCTGCATCGCACTTCTCGGTGTTACCGTCCCTGAGTCAAGGTGTGCTGCGTCATGATCATCAGAAAGATGGTAGGTATTGTGCTGAGGCCCATCTTGAAGGTCATGTGGATGATGACCGTTGGAAAGGTGAGCTGCTTTAGCAGCATTCTTTGCATGTGCTGCTTCGATTGCTGCTGCTGCTGCTTCTTCCGCTTCTGGCTCCTCTGAAATGGACATACTGCGAAGATATTGTGTTGGGCTGGCTGCTCTGCGTGGCGTTTGATCTCCGCTGCCAGCCGGAACAGCTGCTTCCTTGGCTTGGTCCGAGACTTGACCCTGGGAGATCTTGGGTGTGGTGTTGACAGGTAAGGATCCGTTGGCCATCTTGAGTTGGCCTGTTTCATGATCTGCCACAGGTGCACCCTCCTTGGGGAATGTCTTTTTAGCTTTCTCCAGCAAAGCAGCTTGTGCCGTTGTCTTGACAGCTGGAGCAGATTCAGTCGCGGGTGTGTTGTTGTTGGAGCTGTTGGAGCGATCGCTTGCGTTGACTCCACCAGTGCCGCGAAGGAGTTTCCACGCCTTGGTAGCGCCTTTCTTAATCTCTTGGCCCACATCGACGACGCCTTCGTGACGAGGATGAACGTTGCCGGCATTGTTGGTGTACCATGCTTGTGAACCGTGCACGTGCTGTGGTGTGCAGGATGATCGTGGTGGGGCAGCGGTACCTTGTGACTGAAGAAGATGCGATCGAGCAGCAACGCCGATGGTAATCGAGTTGGCACGTTTCAATCGTCCTGACATGGGGAGAGGAGCAAACTTGATCGCCGCTGCACTACTGCTGCTTGATGTTGTTGACGCCACGGAGCCTTGTCTGGCTCTACTTGGGACCGACGACGTTGGCCGTCCCCGCTCGGACTGGTCGTTCATGCTCGGGCCCCGCGCAGAGCTAGCTTCTGACGTGTAGGATCGAGAGAACTGGCTCGCATCACCCATTTCACTTGGAGTGCCGACACTGCTCTCCTTGTCACTTCCATAGCCTGACCCGCTGGCGCTGTCGCGTCGATCGAAGGATGGAGGCTTGGTGCAGCCTGATGGCAAGATGCCATCACCTGCTGTGGCATCCTTGCCTCGAGGATCATATTCGAGCACCTGTCCACCTTGAAATCTTTCGGGTAGAGGGTCTGTACGTTGGAAGGTCTTGCCTAGTTTCTTGCCATCTTTAACCTTGATTTGGCGACCTGGTGTTGGAGGAGGTAAGAAAGTAGCTTTGAGAGCAGCCTTAAAGCCTGATTCGCTGCCTGACCGAAATGGTTTGCGTGGAAGAGCTCCGTGAGCGTTTTCGAGGATGCTCTTGGGCTTGGGTTGACTCGAGGCGTCGGAGAGGATGGCTTGGCTAACGGAAGAATCAGAGACAAGCTCGACTGGAGAAGAAGCTTCTGGTGTGGATACGACCGAGACAAAAGAGTGGTCTTGCCTGGTTGGTGAATCGGTCAGGATAGGTCGTGGCTGTTGCTGTTGCTGTTGCTGTTGCTGCTGTGATTGGGATGCGATCGACATGGCTGCAGGCTGGATATCTTGACAGTGTTCAGGCTAAGCTAGGATCCAGGCTGACGATGCCTGGATGGCTGCAACGTGAGATGCAGAAATGGGAAGCCGTCTAGGTGTAGAACATAGGCATTGTGTTTGGTGATGGCAAGAAAGGTATGGTTCAAGACGAAGTTGGAGCGAAGTAGGAGTGACAACCTGAGCAGGATGTAGGACCACAAAGACGACAAAGACGATAGAGTGATTGTGGAGCGAGTCGAGGCAGTGACAAAAAGCAAAGCTCGGGTATCGTAGCAAGGGGTCTTGTCTCTAGCTAAGTTATCCACAAAGTACATACTGTACAGTACGGCAGAGGCGGTCGAGCGAAACGTACAGACGACGTCGAAAAGTCCGCGGCGGCAATAGTTGCCGGCAACACTTTGTCGTCATAGAGCCAAGAAGAAAGATGGTTGGACAGTGCGGCCAAGGTGGGACAGAAAAAGCGCGGGGAAAAGAGGGTTAGGTGGGATGTGGGAAGGAAATCTGGAGAAATCAGAAATCGATATCATTACTGTCGTCCTGCAGTGTTCTACTATAGCTCGGCGACGAGCGAATGCCTGCAAATGCAAATAGGCGATCTCCCAACAAGCGATAGACTAACTACAATTGAATAGCATATGCATTGCTATCACCATGTTCTATATTCGCTGCTCAAGCATGAATGGTGGAAGGCTTGGTTGTCAGGGTGGCACAATAGGATCAGAGTCGGCAAATGAGCAAAAGCAGTCAGCCATTTACGTCATTCGATCGGCATCCCTATACTGATTTCTTCAAGACAAAAATGACGTAGGTCTAACAGCTGAAACTGGAAGGCGGTCTAACAGCTCATCTGGCAGCGCAATTTGAAGGTAGTTGAACATGTTGAGGAAAGCACGGCCAGGGGCAATGAGGCGAATCCTAAATCGTTAGTATTTTAGAGAGCTAAGTACAAAGTGATACCGTAGATGATATATGCTTCTACGTCGGTCTATGTGTACGTAAATAGATGAGATGACACGTGTGGCTGCGTGCTGTTGTTGAGTGAGATAGGGGTTGTTGGTGGGTGGCGACGAGCGTTGGTGGGAGTTGACAGGTGGCGACGCTGAGCGAGGTTTGCGGGAATGTTAGAACATTACTAAGCAGTCATGTGATTTCACTGAACATACGTCGGTATTTCCAGAGGCAAGCATGTTAGATTGTAGTATTCGGGGCCGGGAGGCCGAGATAAAAGCGGGTGTCAACGGAGATGAAATAAAGGCAAAGCTCGTGGGAGCACATGCAGCTTATTCTCGAGGATTGACACCAAGATATGAGGTATGCAGGGAGGTCGAGTATAGGCAGCTGTGAAGGTATATATACTCATGTTCTGTAGCCTCTCTTCCCTCGAAATACTAAGACCTTTTGTAGAGATATACCTGTCTGAAGGGCGTCTGTCTGTGGCCCCGTTCAAGTGGTGTATCTAATATCAACTTGTGTAAGCGCAAGTCCATGTGCGATTGTCATGCTTGCTTCCCGCTTGGACTCTGCTCTGTCCGACATCAAGTTGACTTTCTTCTTGCTTCATTGTTGTCCCTGCTATCTTGCACGAGGTGCCCGCCAAAGAGCAGACGTAGAAGAGCAAATATCTTCTAGCATCAAATCAACCTTAGCTGCTCGGCACATATCCACAAGTCGACACTTGCCGCACGTCTTGTTTGCCAACAGCCGGCTATCTAGATCTGTTTTGGACACCATCATGTCAGCCAGACAGGTGCTTACACAATCGCGTTCTCGCGCATCCAACGATCTCCGTGAAGCCGGATCTGAACGGCGCTCATCGACCCCTGGCATCTCTGCAGCACCAAATCCTACTACCTCTGGGGCGCCTCTGTTGGAGGACGAATACCAAGACCGTCGCAAATTAAAGCTTAGCTTTCGACTTGCTGACACCATCCGACACTATTGGCATCTTGGCTTCACAGCGTTTGGCGGGCCTGGCGTTCACGTCGTCATCCTTCGCAAACGCTTTGTCGAAAAGCTTGCTTGGTTGGACGAAACTACCTTTGCCGACCTCTTCTCTCTCGGTAACGCGCTTCCTGGTCCAGGTTCAACGCAGCTTGCCTTCTCTATCGCAGTTGCTCGTAATGGTACACTTGCTGGGCTGGTTGCTTTCCTTTTCTGGTCGATTCCCGGGGCTGCTGGGATGGCAGCATTAGGTGCAGTTGTGCGCAAGTTCCCAGAGAGGCTACCACCCACTGTGCTGGCCTTGTTGACCGGCCTGAACGCTGCGGCAGTGGGATTGGTCGCTTTAGCTGCCTTCCAGCTGAGCAAGTCGTCGATCACAGATGGTGTTTCGAGATTGTTGGTGCTTGGATCGGCTTCGTTCGGTATCTGCTACCATGCCCCGTGGATGTACCCCGTCCTCGTCTTCGGTGGTGGCTTTACAACACTACTGTACGATTTCCGACTTGGCATCATTGCAGGCCTCTCGGCAAAGCTCAACATTCGCGAAGCCAGAACAAGGAGCAACAACGCAGTCGATGGTGCACAAAACCAATCGACCCAGGACATCGAACTTGAACAAGTCAACACCGCTCAGCGTGCCTCTCTCGACAAAGCGCAGACTCCTGCCTCTGTCCAAGAGCTCCCATTCCAGGTCGGGTCCAGTTTAGCACAAGGCAGTCTTCGACAGAGAAACGCGCAAACAGTCGACCGCACCAGAACGGGTACCAATCAGAGCACAGAAGGTATCGATGCTGCCATTGTTGATCGTCGCACCCCAATCATGGTCCTTAACCGATACTTTGCTATTGGCCTTGGTGCATTCTTTCTCACTTTCGTCGTGGCTATCGTTCTTACACGCTCTCAGCTCAACAACCTACCTCGAGCCTTCGACTTCTTCACCAACATGATGATCGCCGGTGTCATCATCTTTGGTGGTGGACCTGTCGTCATCCCTCTTTTGCGCGGGTACACAGTCGAGAATGGCTGGGTCGACTCGAGAGACTTTCTTCTCGGCTTTGCCATCTTGCAAGCTTTCCCTGGGCCCAACTTCAACTTTGCTGCCTATCTCGGCGTTCTTTCAGTTCCCTCCAACCCAGCTCTTGGCGCCTTCATTGGTTGGCTCGGCATCTTTTCGCCCGGTATCTTGCTCAAGCTTTCCCTGCTGCCAATTTACAACACTTGGAGGAAGCATGAGGTGGCCAAGTCAGTATTGAGGGGTCTGAATGCCTCAGCCACAGGGCTTGTCTATACTGCTGTGTGGCAACTGTTCCTTGGTAAGTGCTCTTTCCCATACTCAATGTGAGAAACACGAGTTCCAGTACTGACACACTAGGATCTGTTTTTCTGTTGACAACAGTGGGCTACATCTACACACCAGCGCGAGGAGCAGTAGTGGAAGCAACAAGTCAGAGTGGTCCCTTGACTTCGGATCCTTTCTGGGGTGTTGTGGCCAGTTCCGCTTTTGTTGCTACTCAGTGGTTCAAGAGCCCGCCTGCTGTGACGATTGTTGCAGGAGCCGTAGCGGGGTTGGCTTGGTTCGGCGTTGTAGGCGCTGCTGGCACTGAGAGGCAGCAGGCTTTCTTCTAGAGCAACTTCATAACTAACACTTTTCGGAAATGCATGCGAATTGACACATTGGAGAGGATGCGAATGTGTCTTTGCTTGAGACCTTGACACATTTGAGGATAAGAGGTGAGTACCAATGATCGAAGCTGTCAGGCGCTTGACACGATATATACCTTGGCTCGGAAACCTCCACTCCTGATGAGCGCAACGCCTATGCATGCGCTAACTTATGCAGACGATGGAACTTTCCAACCACACGCCATACCAGACATTGCTACAGCTCGCTATACGAAGCAAGAAGCTATGAGCGCCGTTCCAGGAGTCTCAGCTTCTCCACCTCCTCCATTACCTCTAACTCGCTCAGCCCAGCCTCCACCAACGCAGTCAGATTTTCTTCTCTCACAAGTTCGTGCTACTCTCCGATATTTATCCGAAGTAGGTCTCTTCGATGCCTTGATTCATCGTCAGATTCACGGACTGCTCATCAGGGGCGCTATCACCCCGAATCCCGACCACCTCACATCTTCCAGCACAACCATGCGCTCTGCCGAAAGTCAGGAGGAGCTGGGCAAGAAAAACGCTTGGCTTCGCAAGACACTCTCCGAGACATCTTTTCTACCCACCACTGTCGAAATAGCTCTATCCCTTCTTGCCGGGCCACTTCTGTCAGACGATCAAAAAGATGCGACTGTTGAATTAGTAGAGTACTCGCAGAAGGGCGTAGCTCAGAAGATCACCGATCCTACATTGCAGAAGAGGACATTGTCAGGTGCAAAGACTGCGCAGAGTTCCACAACTAAAGCCCTCAGTGGCTGGACGAAGAGTCTCAAGGAGGAAAGAGAGAGGAAGAAGGCTGAAGATAAGGAGAAGAAGGACCAGAAGAAGAGAGAGAAGGAGGAGAGAAAACAGATCAAGGAAGAACTAAAGCGAGAACGCAACGAGGTTGTGAGGAAAAGGCAGCAGGAGATGCTGAGGAGTGAAAGTGGAGGGATTGTAAGGCTGGTCGCTAGTGCAACTTCGACCATGGGACCGCAATCAGTGACGAGTAGAGCCGAGCTTACATCGCTTGAACAAAGCGTTGCATCCCTACAGCTGCATTCTACAGAAACCGAAAGCAGTTGCAGCGATGCTGAGCAAGAAGTTCAAATCACGAATCACGCTCCAATCAACACAAACGACTGGCAATCAGGCACGAATTCTATTGAGGACACTGCTACTCTCACTGTGCTTTCAGACCCTGTGAACAGCTCTGAAGCTAGTATGGGTGGTACAAACACGATGTTCCTGGTTGAACAAGGGCTGGCGATATCTTGTTCACTTGTGGTTGTGAAAGGTGGAAAAGGTGTTGGAGAGCAATTGCAACATATGAGGGAACAATTTAGGAACGTACAAAGTGATGCAGGAACGAGCGGTTTGCCACCACCGCCGCCGGCTCATCCTGAGGTACTGGCAACGAGAAGAGGAAGCAGTGATACAGCAGTACCGGCGATTGGCTCTCCTGCGGTAGGAGGATATAATGCAAGTCAGTCGCCCATACCGCCTCGTCCGAGCACTTATAAACCTAGCTAGATTTAATGTCATTCGTTCGAGCAGCTGCAGATGATCTTTTTCGCTGTATTAATCTCATCTATCAAGCGAGAGACGGCGCTTCTGATTGACAACACAGCCGAGTTCTGTCCGCAGAGGACAGGGGCCACGTAGAGGAGCCCTCGGTGCCAACGTGAAGCTTCACAGGGATTGGGCGCAGTGGTAGATGTTTGGTGACGCAGTCTTCCATTTCAGAACATGTTTGAACAATACTGTATCGAGCCTCACCTTGCGCCATGGAGAAAGCCGTTGTTGGCTCGTAGACGAGGCTATTCGTCGCCATGCCTGTTGTATGAAATGGTGCGAATGTGGGCTCCTATTGATACTCTAGGACCCGTGAGCACTGTTTCGAAAACGGAAATATCTACGGTTCAACACATATACTACGCCGCAGAAGTGGTTGATAGATCCGTTGAGTGAGCTGCATGCAATTCTGGAGAAAAGATATCCCTACAGAAGCCTTCAATGGCACACACGAGTAGGCTGGGCAGGGCTTGAATGATCACGTCTAATGTTCAAGCTGTGGTACTGAGGCTGTTCAGCCCTTTCATGTACCCTGAACCTTGAATGCATTGTGCGGCCTTAGTCCGCGCTGTGGAGCAGGGTTGCATGGTGCCCAATTGACAGCATCTTGTTGCTTAGACGGGTTTTCCGTTTTAGCTCCTCCCGTTGAAGGAATGGACCTATCCACGACCACACAGGGTAGGGGACAGGAGGCGGTGCTGCTTCATGGTACCGACATCGATGTGAGCGCGAAGCACCTGACTGTTGAAAGTTTGACGTCGTTTGGGTCCCGATACTAGCGATCGGGGATAGTCTAAGTACGATGTCACTACTCTTTTAAGGCAGAAACATATACTAAATTGACTAGATAAATGTGGCGAGAGCCTAGTGCTCTCTGTGAGATATACAGCTCATGCATAAATTGTCCCATGAATTTACATGTCACCATACATCACTCTAATGCTCTATAGCCATAAGTTGTATCACCACACTGTCTGATATTGTCTGAAAGCCCAGCTTCTTCTCTCCAAGACTGTGTAAATGATATTGACATTGACTGAGAAAATTGTGCTATGAAGAAGAGCTGAGAATTTTTTTTATTGTGGGACAGTTTATGGAGTGCTCCTCAACAACACCTTAGTACTTTGTATTCCCTCCTTTGGCCTTCAGAACTGCCTTGATGCAGTCTGGCATACTCTCTATTAGGGTCCTACATGTCTCTGGAGTGATCACTGTCCATTCAGCTTTGCATCTCTTGAGCAGTTCATCCCTGGACTTTGCAATTGTACTATACCATGAAAGTCACATTTTGAGATGGTGCCAGAGGTGTTCAATTGGGTTTAAGTCCAGTGACTGCACTGGCCATTGCATAACCTTAATGCTATTGCTTTCCAACCACATTGTTGTCTTCTTTGATGTGTGTTTTGGGTCATTGTCTTGCTGAAAAGTGATGTCAGTGTATGCATGCTGAAGCCACAAATCTGAGATTGTTTTCACAAGATTGTCATTCAAGATATCAATGTATTGGTCTGAATTCATTGTACCCAGTGTCAGGGGTCTCGCGCCTGAAACCCAGGTCGGTCTGTCGAGATACTCGGTGACTATTAAACTGTGTGACAGCTATTGTCTCGGTATCGGTGACTATCAAGTTGTGCAGTGACAGCAGGTGGCGTTCGTTGTATATACTATCGTAGGTTTCGGCTGACCTCTGTGGACACTCCGTTCAGGGGTAGCTCGGCACGATCAATATCAATGTTATGATGACACCAAGGTCTGGTGTGGGTGTTGATGATGATGAGGTTGATGGTGTTGGTGATGAGATTGGTGATGTCGATGATAATGAGGTTGATGGTGTTGATGATAAGATTGGTGATGTCAATGATAATGAGGTTGATGGTGTTGGTGATAAGGTTGGTGGCGTCAACACGAGTGTCCAGTGTGTTGACTTGATGCTTTGAAGTGATCCCCGGACCGCAGTGGGCTACTGCCTTCGGTTCTATCTATATCCGGACCGCTAACCTGCTATGGGCGCCTTCGGACGTCAGGTAGTGGTGATACAACACACACACTACGATGAGGAGCAACCTTGATAGATTGCTGCTATGCTGACTGTAACTAATGAGTACTTGTGTTTCTAAAGTATTGACTAGTTGTATGGTGAGTAGAGTGGATGAGGATCCACTCGACCTATTGATGAGAAAGCATGGTTATATACCTCTTCTCAGCATCGCCAGCGATGCTGCTCCTGCTCTCTCTCCAGAGAGTACCTTCTTCATCGAGTACTGCTCAGGGGCCTCTCCTGCTTGGCACCCCTGTGCCTCTTGAGCTGTGTCGACTCCTTCGACACTGCTCCTCCTCCTCATGACCTGGTGTCGACTCCTTCGACACTGCTCCTCCTCCTTTGATCAGTGACAGTTCCTTTGGCTCTTGTCTCTCGAGCCCCTGAGTGGTAACCATCTGCATGCTCCTTGAGCTTGGTCCTCTTCATGGCTGTGCCTGCTCCTTGAGCTTGGTCCTCCTCGTGGCTGTGCCTGCTCCTTGAGCTTGGTCCTCCTCGTGGCTGTGCCTGCTCCTTGAGCTTGGTCCTCCTCGTGGCTGTGCTTGGCCCTCCTTTGCATGTGAGTCCATAGGAGTCCATGGTCTCCATGGAGACTGCACTACGACCATGCTCTCTACTGGTGTCGACTAGGTCTTCGATACCTGTGCTCCTTCCATATGAACCCATGACCCTCCTGCTTCTTGAGCATCCAGGCCCATGACACTACCCCCCTCTTAAGAGCCGAGCTCCGTCGAGGCATGCTCTGGTCTGGTCCATGCTGACTCCTCCTCCTTGACAACATCGCCAACATCATCCTTCCTCCTTCTCTCAACGTCATCCTCCTTCCTCTTCCTCTCTCTACTCCTCCTGTTCTCTCCTCCTCTCTCCACTCTGTCTACTCACTCGTCCCCCCTCCGACACCTCATACTCCTGGATGAGGTCGGGACCGTTGAGGTTCTCTACTGGTTCCCATGAAGCAGATTCCTCTGAGTACCCTCTCCACAACACCTTGTACTCCGTAGTCCCATTGTGTGAACGCTTGTCGATGAGTGCTTCGACTTCGAAGTCAAGGTCCTCATCTGGAAGTGATGGTATGGTGGGCTGTTCAGCACGTTGAGGAAGAGAACTTGTTCTTGCTGGCTCGAGCATGGAGACATGGAACACATCATGCACCCTAAGGTTTGCTGGCAATATGATTCGATAAGCTCGGCGTCCTACCCGTTCCTGAACTGGGTAGGGTCCTGCAAACCGGGTGTCTAACTTGGGTGTGGGTCTCCTTGTCTTCCAGTTTCGTCGGTTGATATAGACCATATCACCCACCTTAAACTCGATGTCCTTGTGCTTCCTGTTATACTGGTTTACTGATCTACGTTGTGCCTCTCTGATCTGCTCCTGGAGGTACTTGCAACGCTCCTTTCCATCCATGAGGTACTCGAAGCGACCTGGATCATTGACTCCTAGTCGTTGAGGGATGTCAGGATGAGCTTTGGGGTTCCATCCATAGCATGCAAAGAATGGTGAGACACCAATGCTGTTGTGGACCGTGTTGTTGTATACAAAGGCCGCAGTGTCCAGCAGGTTGGCCCAGTCATTCTGCTCATAGTTGCAGTACATCCTGAGATATTGCTCTATGACCTGATTGACTCTCTCTGTCTGACCATCAGTTTGAGGATGGTAGGCCGTGCTAAGTGAGTGCTTCACACCCATTTGCTCTGCAAATGCCTTCCATGCTCCTGATATGAACTGCCTGCCTCGGTCCGAGACCATGTGATCTGGATATCTGAAGAGTCTAACCATGTGTCCATATAGCAATACTGCAGTCTGTTTGGCTGTGACTGTCTTATGGGTTGGAGCTAGTATGGCAAACTTGGTTAACCTGTCGACGATGACTAGGATAGAGTCATAGGTCTTGGAGTCATACTTCTTTGATGGTGGTAGTCCTTCAATGAAGTCGAGGGATATGGAGCCCCAGGGCCTGTCTGGGGTTGCTAGTGGCTGTAGCAAACCATATGGACGATGACGAGGAGCTTTGTACCTAGCACATACAGGACAACTTGCTACATAGTCTGCAATCCAAGCTGTCATGTTTGGCCACCAGTAATGTCGTTGAGCTGCCTTGATGGTAGCATCTCTTCCTACGTGTCCAGCAGTGATACCATCATGGCATTGGGTCATCACCATGAATCGCAGATGCTCTACAGAGAGAGACTGTCCATCTACCTCTTTGGCACTCCTTGAGTGTCGGTTGTTGGTCCTCCCTGGCATGATCACCTTGGGGATAACCAACCTTCCTCCACTGTACCATAGGTCATCCTTGAGTTCGAAAGGCTTCTTCCTATGTATCTCCTGTAGCTCTTGGTCTAAAGGCTGGAAGATCTTGACCAGGTCTTTGAGACCTTTTGATGCTATGGACTCCATCGAGATCATGGGGGCCACTAGGAGCGAGTCATGGTCTGCTGTCTCCTTGAACACTCGAGGAGGCAGTAGTTGCCTCACATTGTGATCCTGCTCTTCACCGGCTGGTTGCATGTCTGTCCTTCTGGTGAGAGCATCGGGTTCACCACCTTTGTCTCCTGGTCGATACTGCAATATGAAGTCGAAGTCTGCTAGTAGTATTGCCCATCGAGCTTGTCGACCTGTGATGCGTCTCTGTGACTTGAAGTACTTGAGGGCTTCATGGTCAGTGAGGATGACCAGTTGGTTCGGTAGTCCAGCTAGCATGTGTTGCCACTGAGTGAGGCAGGCGACCACAGCTAGGAGCTCCTTATCATGGATCTCATAGTTCTTCTCGGCAGAAGACATCTTCCTAGAGTAGAAGGCCACTGGATGCCATCGTCCTTCATGCTCCTGCTTGAGTACTCCTGCTATAGCAAAGTCACTTGCATCAGTCTCCAACCTTGTTGGAAGGTGGTAGTCGAAGTGCTGAAGCACTCCTGCTGATGTGAAGGCCTGGATGAGCTTGTGGAAGGCCTGTTGGGCCTCCTCTGGTAGCTCAAACTTCTTGAACCGTTCTATAGGCTTTACCAGTGCTGTCAAGGGCTTGGCTATGCGAGCAAAGTGGGCTATGAACCTTCGATAGAAGTTGGCAAAACCCAGGAACCTCTGGATGTCATGGATTGACTCCGGCATTGGCCACTCCTTGACAGTGCGCACCTTTTCTGGGTCCATCTCTATGCCCATTGGCTTGATGATGTACCCCAGGAACTCAACTGTCTTGGTGTGGAACTCACACTTTGACAGCTTAGCAAAGAGCCTGTTGCTCCTTAAGTGAGTGAGGACCTCAGTGACATGCTTCACATGTGCTTCTTCAGTGTCACTGAAGATCAGGAAGTCATCTAGGTATACTACCACATATATCCCAATGATGTCTCGGAAGATGTCATTGATGAATGACTGGAAGTGAGCCGGAGCATTGGCTAGGCCAAAGGGCATCACTAGGTACTCATAGAGTCCCAACTGAGTGCCAAAAGCTGTCTTCCATTCATCTCCTTTAGCAATCCGGATGAGGTTGTATGCTGCTCTAAGGTCTAGCTTGGTATAGATCCTTGCCTTCCTGAGTAAGAACAGCTGCTCCTCGATGAGGGGCAATGGTGCCCTGTTCTTGACAGTGATCTCGTTGAGACCTCTGTAGTCCACACAGAGTCTGAGACCTCCATCCTTCTTTGGTACGAAGAGCACCGGTGATCGTGCCGGGCTCTTCGATGGTCTTATGAACCCCTTCTCGAGGTTCTCATCCAAGTACCTCCTCAACTCGGACATCTCCTTGGGTCCCTTAAGGTATAGGGGCCCTTGAGGTGGCTTCCCTCCTTCTATCAACTCGAGGTGGAGATCATGCTCGGTATGATGGGGCAGCTTGTCTGCTTCCACCTCATCAAACACATCTCGCAGGTGTTGGTATGGCTTTGGTATGTCTGCAGCCGTCACCACCTTATCTACCTCCACCTCCATCTCGACTCCTTTGTCTGCGCCTGTAGGTACAAAACCAAAGGCTGGGAGTGATGATGGTGGCTCCTCTAACAGCATGAACCCTATGGGTCCATCTTCCAGAGCTGCTCGTAGTATGCGCTCTGCTGAGACAAACTCGTTACCATGAAGGGTTGGTCTCCTCATGGTTAGGTCCCCTGCTCTTGCTGCTTCAGGGGGTCTCCTAGGGGGTCGGTCCTGCTCCTGAGTCTTGAACTCCAGCTGGCCCGTATCCCATTGTATGGTGGGTTTGAGCCTCCGTAGCTCAGTGAACCCCAGGATGAGGTCATAGTCTGCAGTGTCGGCCACTGAAGCTTCGACCACACCCAGATTGTGTGTACCAATAGATACCTGCATGCTCGCAGAACTATTGATGGAGAGTTGGTGCCCAGTGACACCATGGATCGATCTTGTTTTTATGGGTTTTGTGGGTATTTGGTACTTACTAATGAAAGAATCTGAGACTATGGACAAACCAGCACCGGTATCAGCTAGTATCCGAGCAGGATGGTCTTGAACCATTCCAGAGAGCTCCAGTACTGCTTTGCCTCCACTGGTAGAGAAACATACTTGACAATCTTGATATATACAGAGTGATGGCGAGGAGGTTTGTAGAGCAATGCATGCCATCAGTGCATCACCCCACTGACGTTTCCCTCGTCATCATCATCATCGTGCTCCTCCTCGTGATCGAGGTCCATGGGTTGCTGGTATGAGCTGAGGTCCATGGCCTCGGGGTCACCCGTCTCAGTGCTGCCTGTGGGGCCATCTCCTGAGTCGGTGGCCTCCTCGAAGGGGTCTGCTGTGGTGACCATAACCTTTGGTCCCATGGGTCGAGAGCTAAGAGGGTTTACCCTGCTGGGGCAGTCTCTGGCCCAATGGCCGATACCTTTGCATACATGACAGGTGTTGATACCTGATGGAGCAGGGCTTCCTTGCTTCGAGGGTTGGGTGGGTTGATGAGGAAGGGGTCAGTTAATTGGTCTGTTTAGGTTTTGTGTAGTTGCTTGTGTAGTTGCTTGTGCTGGTGATCGAGCTGGATAAGGTTGAGTGGGTTGACATATGGGGATTGAACTTTGAATTGGCCGAGACCCAGTTCTTAGTGGAGGTGACGTGGCGTTTGGGAGTGAGTGTCTAGCCGAGGACTGCTGTAGTAGCATCCTCTGTCGATCGATCTCCTCAACCTCTCGGTACCACTCCCATCTCTTCCCAGGTGGATTCCTCTCGAACTTCTCCTGTATGCTGCAGGTGAGACTTCCTCTGAAGAGATCAATTACTAGCTCGTTGTCATCTAGGTTGACCTGTCCCTCCAAGTCTCTGAACCGCTCTACATGACGTGTGGCGGCACCAGGAGCATCACTTGTGAGTCTGAGAGCCAACAGCTTGTTGTATGCCTCCATCCTAGCATTGCGTGGGTTGAACTGTTCTGACAGTCGCTCTGTGAAGTAGTGCCAATCATTGAACAACCTTCCTTCTCTAGCTCTATCAATACGGAGCTTGGAGGTCCACCACTCTCTTGCTGTCCCTTCCAGTTGAGCACCCATGTGATTGATCATCCTAGACTGCTCATACACCTGGTTGAACTTAAACCATGCTTCAGCTTCTAGAATGAAGATCTCCATGTCTCGGGGATTGAACTTTGGAAAGGGGGTGGCGATGGGCTTTGACCGGTTAAGCTCTGCCATGATGCTGGTGTCCTCCTCGTGGTCCAGGGGGTAAGGGTCCGTCCTAGTCCTGCTGTAGGGGTCCAGCTTAGTCTTGACATATCTTGGCCCAGTAGGTGAAGCATACTTCTCGTAGTTGATGTCCTCCTGCTCATCCAGGTTGAATGAGACTGATCGTCTTGGTCGTGGTGCTGGAGTAGGAGTATGTGGGTCTCCTATCATAGACTCATCTCCTCCTCCTGCTTGGTCTTCTGAGTGAGAGAGGTCCATTGTCTCCTCCCTGCTCAGTTGAGCTCGTTGTAATCGTTCCTCTCGATGACCCTGTCTGGTAAGCTCTAGCTGTGCTTCCAATAGAGTGAGTAGTCTATCGAGCTTATTGTTGAGGTCTGGGTCCGTCATGGTGATCGTGAGGAGCTGCTTGAATGATCCACTCTAATGTCAGGGGTCTCGTGCCTGAAACCCAGGTCGGTCTGTCGAGATACTCGGTGACTATCAAATTGTGCAGTGACAGCAGGTGGCATTCATTGTATATACTATCGTAGGTTTCGGCTGACCTCTGTGGACACTCCATTCAGGGGTAGCTCAGCACGATCAATATCAATGTTATGATGACACCAAGGTCTGGTGTGAGTGTTGATGATGATGAGGTTGATGGTGTTGGTGATGAGATTGGTGATGTCGATGATAATGAGGTTGATGGTGTTGGTGATGAGATTGGTGATGTCGATGATAATGAGGTTGATGGTGTTGGTGATAAGGTTGGTGGCGTCAACACAAGTGTCCAGTGTGTTGACTTGATGCTTGAAGTGATCCCCGGACCGCAGTGGACTACTGCCTTCGGTTCTATCTATATCCGGACCGCTAACCTGCTATGGGCGCCTTCGGACATCAGGTAGTGGTGATACAACACACACACTACAATGAGGAGCAACCTTGATAGATTGCTGCTATGCTGACTGTAACTAATGAGTACTTGTGTTTCTAAAGTATTGACTAGTTGTATGGTGAGTAGAGTGGATGAGGATCCACTCGACCTATTGATGATGAGAAAGCATGGTTATATACCTCTTCTCAGCATCGCCAGCGATGCTGCTCCTGCTCTCTCTCCAGAGAGTACCTTCTTCATCGAGTACTGCTCAGGGGCCTCTCCTGCTTGGCACCCCTGTGCCTCTTGAGCTGCGTCGACTCCTTCGACACTGCTCCTCCTCCTCATGACCTGATGTCAACCCTTCGACACTGCTCCTCCTCCTCATGACCTGGTGTCGACTCCTTCAACACTGCTCCTCCTCCTTTGATCAGTGACAGTTCCTTTGGCTCTTGTCTCTCGAGCCCCTGAGTGGTAACCATCTGCATGCTCCTTGAGCTTGGTCCTCTTCGTGGCTGTGCCTGCTCCTTGAGCTTGGTCCTCCTCGTGGCTGTGCTTGGCCCTCCTTTGCATGTGAGTCCATAGGAGTCCATGGTCTCCATGGAGACTGCACTATGCTCTCTACTGATCTCGACTAGATCTTCGATACCTGTGCTCCTTCCATATGAACCCGTGACCCTCCTGCTTCTTGAGCATCCAGGCCCATGACACTATCAACCCAATTAGCTTCATCGATTCCTGATGATTTGCCACTGATCAATTTGGCACACCCTTCATATGCTGATCTGCTGACCCTGTGACATTACCATGATTGCTGCCAATCAATTTGGCGCACCCTTCATATGCTGACCCGCTGACCCTGTGACAAGTACCTTCTTGTCGAGCACCGTGGTAGAGGTCTCTACGGAGGCGTCCCCTCCTGGCCGGCCCCTGCTTCTCCTGCTCCTGGATCGAGGAGAGCCATGTCACCTCATCATTGATAGGGGTCGCCCCACTTCATCCCAATGACAATGCTTGCCCCCTCTCCCATCCACCTCCTGATGTTGGCACCCATCCCATGCACTGACTTCATCATCATGCAGGGTCCCTACCTCATCCAGTGGCAACCTCAAAGGTCCATGTCACTAGTCCCTACTGGTTCTGTCATATGATCACCCTTGCCACTTAATCTCCACAGAATATGCCATACAGTCTTGTTTGCTACTGATCCTGGCAGGATTTGTGATACCATCTTCTCTCATGCTGATTTGTGTGAGATCTGCCATAGAGCTGCTTCTTATGCAGATCTTGGCAAACTCTTCTGCAAGTCCTATGATCTGCCTGATTCCTCGATTCCTGCGCTCCCTTCATATGAGTTGATGGATCTTCCTGCTTCCTGCACAGCCAGACCCATGACAGTGCTTTTCTTACTGTGATTGGGCATGCTTTGACTTGAAACGTCTCCTGCAGTGCATGACATGCTTTCCTGACTGTGGAGGTGGAATTGAGCTTGAAATAGTGGTCCAGGAAGCAAACATGACAAGGCTGGAGTTTTCTTGGCTGGCCCCCCTTTGACTTTGGAACTTCAGTGGAGGCACTTTTGCTGATGTGATTCACAGTAGACTTGCTCAAACCAAGTTGCTTGGCAACTGAACAGGTAGATTCCCCATTTTGGAGGTGAAAGATTGCCAATTGGCATTTCTCTGGGGTGGTTTTTGGCATGATGGTATAGATATGATGGTGTCAGACTGGAAGCACCACCAGATCACTCACAGTCATCTGATTGAGCTGAAACTTTCCACATCACTACTTTTGATGTGTATGAAGGTGCCCACCAGGTTACATTGCAAGTTTCATTGTAGTCAAAAGCCCACAAGGTCCAGAATGGAGTGGTGTTGCTATTTGGGAGCATGCTCCATAAACTGTCCCACAATAAAAAAAATTCTCAGCTCTTCTTCATAGCACAATTTTCTCAGTCAATGTCAATATCATTTACACAGTCTTGGAGAGAAGAAGCTGGGCTTTCAGACAATATCAGACAGTGTGGCAATACAACTTATGGCTATTGAGCATTAGAGTGATGTATGGTGACATGTAAATTTGTGGGACAGTTTACACACAAGCTGTATATACATTCATGAGGCTGATACCTATTGTGGGAGTATGCTGTTTCATGACCTAGCCTGACAACAAGTGGGACTGTGTTGTATCCAATCTCTTGTTGTATCGGCCCCATTTGATTCATGATCAGATCTCCTTTCCTGATCATACTCTAGATTGATCTGGCCTGATTCTTCGTCGCTTTTGCTCTCCGCTGGATTGTTATTTTCAGCACTGACACGTCACGAGTATTTCGGAAGCCGGAATTCAATCTTAAGCTTTCTTCTGAACCCTGAACGCATTCTCACCTATCTTCCACACCTTCTCCTCCGTCTTTGAGCGGACGTTCATCTTGTTTCGCACTGTGTCGCTCACAAGTCCGAGATCACTGCTTATTTTTTCGCTCCAAGACATCCTCGGCTGCCTTTGTCTCCCCTCGTTTGCTCGGCTTATCTCGGCGCTGGCACGCGGCCCGATCACAACACAATGCCAGCATCAGTATCACTCCGCAAACGACGCTCCGTCACATCACGGCCCATCACCAATCGACCCCAAACCATCACTGGACAACAGAACAAACTTCTCAACGAAGAACAGGAGCGTGAGCGACAAGCAAAGGAGCTCGATGCCCGAAGGAGACGAGCTCGACGTCGCTTGGACGAACTCGAACGGATCAACTACCGCGACGCTCCTACCGCCTCTGCCGTCACCACTTCCACCTCCGATCCCGCAACGTCCAATGCCAATGAAACAGCAGCGGCATTTTCAGCAGAGACAGACAGCGCAGCAACAGGAGCAGCAGGTGTCAGTCTGGCGCAACGAAGGCGAAACCAAGCCGAATTGAGGCGTATCTTGGTCAGTGGCAGACGGAACCTGCATTCGATGGTAGAGGAGTTGGTGGATCAGGCAAGGCTTCCATTACGAGGCGGTAAGCCGAATTGGAGGACTGCGAGATCAGGATTATCAGAAAAGCCAGGGAGAAAGTATTGCAGTATTTGCGGTTTTCACGGTGATCTCTCATGCATACGATGTGGACACAGATACTGCTCGCGAAAGTGCAGGGATGTACACGACGAAACACGATGTGAGAGACCTCTCCGCTAGCTCATCATTTTCAATCTGCTCGACAATATACCCAATGATACCCACACGCCATCACACTCATACATCGCATCTATGATCTATTCCTTTTTTATACTAAGAGGCTCTAGAGACCAGCGATGACATTCTTACTTCCCTGCGCAGATGCTTCTTTCGGCTCCCTCTTTCCACCCGGTGTCTCGACTCCTCCTTTGAAAGTCTCGCCAACACCAGCGACCCTTGAGTCGGGTGAAAGCTCGCAAAATCCCACTTCGGGGTGATCCACATCCGTGTACATTGTGAGCTTGACCTTCTCCCATCCGAGCCTTTTGCGCTCTTCGAGAGTGGCAGAGGAGCAAGGCTCGTGGTAAGGAGCGTAAGAGGCTTGGCGAGGGTGGACGAGAGGTGCTTCCTTAAGAACGTGGGTTAGTAACCATGGCATTCGGAGGGTGGAGTGTCCAGTCGTGGCATTGTTGATCTCAGATGTGGCGGAAGGGGGCGAGTTGGCGGAGAAGCCGGTATCGGAGGGATTGAGCAAACTGTCCTCTGCGCCAGCTTTGTTGCTCTGGAGGTCTCGATCCAAGTCTGTGACGCGACCCGGCGAGTCCGCGCCACTAGGAGCGCTCTTTCCATCCTGCTCGGGAGATGGGGAGGATGGCAAGTCAGACCAGCGAGACGACCTGCCACCTTCGCCAGGCAGTATGTAAACCGGCAGCGCTTCCTTGGGAATCAACTCGATCTCTACTTCCGTCATCTCTACCTTTTCTAATGCCCACCTGCTCTTTGCTTTGATTCTTGCCTTCTGCTCGTCGGTCGTTTTCTCGAACAAGGCTTTGATGAACTCTGACGTTGGCCTGTACAGCCATCTTCGCGGCCTAAGTCCTTCAAACCAACCCAAATGGCCTCCACCCTTCGTCCAAGCCAGCACGACGTTCTCGTTGTACTCTCCCTCCTTTGCTTCCTCCACTGGTGTTCCATCAGCCTCTCGACCAATAGCAGCACGGATCTTCTCCCAGATCTTACTCGGCACGATGGGATCGTCCTCCGCCGATAAACACAACATCGGCCGCTCCACCTTACCAATCACCTTGGCACATCCTCCGTAGTTGTAGTAGTCCTCCGCACTGTCGAATGGGAACTCTCCGTATGGTTTCGGCAGACCACCAACGAAACGCGTCATGGATTGGTCCGCTGCCTTGAGAGTGCCGTTCTTGATGACTGCTCTCTCGCCAGGTGCAGGTCCATGGTTC
Organism: Ustilago hordei; assembly: GCF_900519145.1. Classification (NCBI taxonomy): domain Eukaryota; kingdom Fungi; phylum Basidiomycota; class Ustilaginomycetes; order Ustilaginales; family Ustilaginaceae; genus Ustilago; species Ustilago hordei. The sequence continues at coordinate 338,491 of NW_024545274.1, read as the reverse complement.
TTTACCTGTTGCTTGTAAAGCTCGAGTTCAGTTTTAAACTGCGGTGCAGGATCGTAAACGTCGTCGAGGGGAGCACGGAAGGGAGGGTGGAGTGCAAGGGTGTCCTTGTGTTTGCGAGCCATTCGTTGAAGGTTGTGGCCCATAGCAATGGAGTACTTCTGAGAGAGGAAGCCGCCATAGTCAAGCTCGTCGGCGCCAGCTTTGAGATCGAATGGTGTGCCGACGATGATCCCACCGAGGAGAGGGGTAGAGTTTCCTTCCTCGGCTAAGTAGCGACCGAGAACGTTGGCACCGAGAGAAAAGCCGATCCCGACAAGTGGTGAGTTGGGGTAGAGCTTGGTGATGAGAAGTAGGGCTGAGCGAATATCGGCGATCTTCAGTGCAGAGTAGAGCTGCGGTGAGGTGACGGGCACATTGGCACAGCCACGGAAGTTGACTACAATTCCGCGGTAGCCTAGCCCACCTTGGTCTGCAGACTTGGTGAGGTGCGAGAAGCAGTTGCGGACATAGCTTTCGTGCGAGCCACCTGTCAAGCCGTGCAAACAGACCACTGTGGGAAGTCCATCGGCTGCTGGGTGTTGCTGCGCTTTGAGCTGCTCTTCGCTATCCGCCAGGGACGGAGGAGAGATGTCGAGACCGACAGTGCCGCCGTCGGGAGTGACGAAGACGCGACGCTTGTATTCAACCGCATCGATGTGACTGAAGTTTCCGACAGCGGAGTAGATTGTCTGGAGGTGACCCGTGGACAGCCAAGGCGTAGGCTTGAAGCTAGGGTTCTTGGCAGGGTTGAGTGTTTCTGTTGCGGCGAGAAGGGTCTCGATGCTAGGTGAGTTCTCGGTGGATGAGGCAGCAGCGGTTGTAGGCGGTTTGTAGTATTCGACGTTGACTGCGAACAGAGAGTGTGGTGCGACTGGCGAGAGGATCGTACGTCCCAGCAGCGTCGCTGTGGAAGATAGAAATCCTGACATCGTATTCGAAATCCTTCCGATGGTCACCGTGACGCTTCCAAGTCTATGTTCGGGGAGGTAAGATGGTGGAGAGGAGGGATGGAGAACGGCTCTACTTTTGTACCATGTCAATGAGGAGGACAAGGGCGTGGCTATGCTATCAAACCCACCATAGCAGAGGCTTCGTGAATGAGTGTCCAATGGAGTGGAGGCTTCGGCATGAAACAACGAAAACGTTCCGTCGGGTAAGCAGCAGCGTAACGCTTTGCTGTACCAAGAACCGGGCCGGTGATATGAAGCTGGTGTAACCTTCTCGGAACTGTTTGTGCGAATTGTCGATCCCCGTCAGAATTGTCATCCGGACTGACCATTTTGCAGAGAACCCGACTTCCGAGTGCCGGGACCCGAATTTTCCTTCTAAAGGTGGAGCTCAGGGTCCAACGATCCATAACGCCTCCAACTCAGCTTTTTTCTTGCAACCACTTCTCCACCTTATTCCCGCATTCCTCTTCGCCTCTGCACGCACGAACAGCAACAATGTCAAGAGATCTCAACGTTGACATTCACAATACCTCGTCAGGGGTTGACGACGTCGATGTCAGCTCCGTACTGTCACAACCGCTGCCAACGGAGCCAGCGCCTGCACGAACGGAAGCAATGTCGCTACTCGAACTTCAAAAGCAACTCGACGCCGACATTTCGCGGCACATGGCGGTTCTCACATACAATGGCGTCAATATGGCAACACCTCTGATAGATCCGCACGGCTTTCCGCTTGGCAACAAAGACCTGATGGCAATCCGATCTGCGAGGCAACGCATCAACGTGCTCCGTAACGACTCGAAAGCGCTGCGCGACCGTATCTCCAAGCTCCTAGAGCTGGCGATCAACGGTGATGCTCTTCCACCATCATCATCAGTGGCCGCAACGGCTTCAACAAGGGGCACAACAGGATCACAGCAAGAGCTCAGAGCGTTTGCCATCGTAAACAGCGTAGCAGACAATAGTCCGGCTCAGACAGCAGGATTGGAAGCAGGCGATCAGATCCTTAAGTTCGGTCGGGTGACGGCGGAGGACCCGGAGGGCTTGGGTGCATTGGCTGCATTGGCTGCACCAGGAGTGGTTGTAGACGGCGCAGGAATAGAGCTGCTGGTGCAGAGAGAAGGTGTAGCGGATACTGTCGTCTTGACGTTGATTCCTAGGGCAGGCTGGGGTGGAAGAGGACTGCTCGGCTGTCATTTGCTCCCTTTGTAGCCGCAGGAAGAAAGAAAACTCAGCAGACTTTGACTCACAAGAGGAATGCGACTGGTGTGACGTGAAACGACTAGGATGAGCGATGCTTCAAATGTCTACAAAGCATTCTTTCCATCAATGATGGCTGATGCTGCCATACGATCCACCCTGACCATTCGCGTTGCTTCGACCTTGCTCCAACAGATTCTGCTGGTCCTCTTCAGCAGTGCTTGTCCTACGCTGACCTCGACTCGTACTTCTTCCGTCGCGTCTACCTCTTCTTCTCGCATGCCCGTGGACGGGTGCCCCATGCTCGACTGTGTACATTCTTGGGTCGAGCTCGAGCTGACCTGTCTGTTCGTTCCTCCTAAGTCGATGGTGTGGGCCCAGTTTGTGGCCGCTCGACACGCGCCATGATGCACGCTTATCCCAAGATCCATCACGGTGATAAGCACCACCGGATTCCGGATCTTCTCTATGGCTAGCACGACGCTGCTTGTTCTCGGGACGATGAATCGTCGAGTGGTGGTACGATTCGGAATGCTCGCTGCTGTCAGCAGCACGCGAACTGCGTCGCGAGTCAGTAGACTGTTGAGAGTAGCGTCTGTCTCGATCGCGGTGCTCGCCATGCTCGTACTCGTCTTCAACCGACATCTCCTCGCGACGGTTTCGAATGGGTCGAGCGTAACCGCGTGCTCGAAGAATGTCATTTTCCTCTCCGGCTGCTCCGCCTTCCTCTTCTTGGTCATCGTCATCTTGGTCTTGCTGCTTGTTGTCCTCGTCAGCGCTGATGTCCGACTCGCCGTCGAGCTTGATGGATTTGACGTTGAAATACTCGAACGCGGCCTTGACGAGTGGAATGGCGAGCGAGTGACCGATGATGGATGAAAGGATGAGTGCGTAGGTGACCGGCTTGGCTAGTACTCGAATGCGTTTTGCGACCGGTGAAGGGTCGTCTGGCTTAAACTCGTCCAAGATGACGCCAAGGTAGAACAGCGCACCGGCACCAATCGGGGCAAAGTAACCGATGAAGCAAGCCTCTGAAACGTCGTGCAGCGTTGGTACGAAGCGGTAGAATGCCAACATCGCTGGCAGCCGACGGAAGAGCAGAACGAGAATGCACATCAGCGCAAGCTTGCCTGGTGTGACGCCGTTCTCGGGATCATTGAACGAGTCCCATGGAATGGTGGCGCCGAGGAAGCTGAAGAAGACGAGGTTGAGGAGCAAGTCAAGACAGTTATCGACCTCAGACTCCTCGCATTGCTCGCGATAGAAGTCGGTCCATGACAGCGCATTGCCGGCGACAAAAGCTGCTAGTAGGTCATCAATCTGCATGACTCCACCTGATCCGATGATGAAGACTCCCATGGCTGCACCGTACAATAAGAAGCTTTCCTTGTCGATGAAATTGTGATCAGTTGAGAACTCGATGAACTTGCGGCAAAGGTAGCCGACAACGATACCGTAGATGACGGCACCTCCGACAGTATAGAGGCACGTTTCGAGGAGCCAGGCTGTAAGGGCTTCAGTGGTTGTCTCTAGCTTGAGAAGATGGACGGCAAGGAAGAGGAATGGGTAACCGAACCCGTCGTTGGCGCCACTCTCCCCCGAGATGAGGTTGCGGATGCGAGGAGAGACGTACTGATCTGCAAATGCACCTTTGACGATGGCATTTGACAGCACTGGATCAGTAGGTGTGGCTGATGTCGCAATAACAAGTCCAGCTAGCACCGGCAAGGAGGGTATGACAAGCCAGATGCAAAGCGTAGTCGAGAGCCACATGACAGTCATAATTGGCAGAAGCAGCACGGCCAAGCTGCGGATCTCGATCCATGGATACTTGTACGGAAGCTGCACACCCACCAGCGTGAGCTGGATGCCAATAACCACCCTACATAATCCTAGAGATACCTCATCGATGTCGGTCTCTTTTGATGCCCAATTGAAGATGCCTCCGAGCCCGTAGGGACCAAGTCCGATGCCAATGACGACAGCAAGAGGTGCTTCGCCGAGAAAGAGCCTCTCCTTAATGAGATAGGAGAAGGTGCCGTACGCGATAAAGAAGAGACCGAAGGATGTGCAGAGTAGGTTGAGAGCGGTGATCTCGAGGTCGAGCCTCATCTTGCCAATGATTGACAGCAAGTAATGGCCGGTGGTGAATCTGCAGACCGTATTGATCGTCTTTGAGTTGTCGTATTGACGGGGTTGGATGCTATTCGCTTCTAAGTCTGGTCCTCAAGGCCCGCGGTGTTGCCTCGCAGTCTGTTTGTCGTCCAGAAAGTAGGAGAGAAGCCGCTCGATGACAGCGAGGGACATCAAGTAGGAAGAGTGGATGCTGCCAAGCAATGGTTGCAGTCAAGCGTTGAGAGAAGATGAGGGGCTTGTGCGTTTCCATAGGGAGCTGCAGATAGCGTAAAAAGAGGGTTCAGGGTTTGCTGCTTGGAAAAATTCCATGTTAGATCACGTCATATGACATGACTCTTGCAGCTGTCAGCAGAAAAAGGTTCAATTTCAATTTCAAGCAATAAAAAAAAAGGTTGAGAACAAAAATGCGAATCGAAATTGTGGACCAAAAAAGGGCAGAGAAGCTGGAGTGAAGAGCTCATCATCTTCAACGGATCTTTCACATACGACAGATCCTGGTCGAGTCTACTATGAGAAGAGCACTTGTGTATCGCTTCAGGTTTCAAGAGACCATGCAGAACCGATGCTACTCAAAAGGTCTGCCGCAAGATTTGTATGCGCTCAAACGAGAGCACTGCAACAGGCCTGACGACCTGGTCATTCCAACCTTGATCACCTAGTCCTCGTCGCCATTTCACATCGTTCAGCCAGATGGCGAACCCCTTTGTTGTTGATGTACTCGAACATCTGTCTATCCTGACTCAGACGCCAAGAGCGATGCAAAACATGGTCAGCTGATGCATGTATAAACGCATGCTTGCTCACCACAGACTCACGCTTTTGTTGCTAGGAGTCGATGCGGGGTCGAGTGTGCCGGTCAACTACTTTGGAAGCTCAAGCCGCGAGCATGGAAGCGACTGCCGAACACCGATCCAGACCATGCGACCGTGTCCGTCGTATGCAACTCGCTTAGCATCGAAAAGTTGAAGAAGAACAAGGCTTGCGAGGACAAGAGTATAATTAGCCGACTCAGGTGGCAAAAGAAGCAATCCGCTCGAACATTACGGCAATCATATGCGGTTGCTCATCACCTTGCACTTGGACGACTCCTGGAAGGCTGCCAGGAGTTCGGAGATCTCTTTATTCCTTTTGCTTGCCATTATGGCAGGGCTTCCTGCTGTCCCCGCACCAAGCTTGCTCCTCTTAACCGCTTCTGCAAGCCGCTATACAGAGTCCGAGATCGATCTTGCCCCCACTCTGGTCTCGCTTCGATGCAACGCTTCGAACGGTCAATTTCTTTCCAGCTCAACAAACACCGAGATCTCCAGACTTTTCTCTCCGCTTTGATTGTGCGCCAAATGCGGGGTCACCACTCTTCTGAATCGCCCGTTCCTACCTGAGGTTGCTCGGCCACTCTACGATGAAGCATCGTAGCGCTCGTAGCGCGAGACCGTCTGAAGACCAGATCGTTGAAGTTGGATGGACAGCTTCTAGCCGTGGAATCATATATAACCCTTTAGCGACGACTTTGCTTCCTTACTTCAGAACTGAACCCAACGTCTCCCTCTTCTCCTACCTCGTGCCTCTCTCGCCCCTATACTGAGCCGCAAGAATGTTGGCAGGTAACTGGGCCAAGCTCGCCTCCTTTGTGGCTCTTCTCCCAAGCCTCGCTGTCGCCTTGCCCAGCTCGCGAGACTTCAACCTCGATTCTTCCTCCCTCTTCATTCGAGACTACATTCAGCCAGATGTAGACAACTCGAAAGAATATCCCTTTTCCCTAAGCCCAAAGCCGGACTCATCACGCTGGCCAGAAGGTCTCCACTTTGCCGTTGACTACTACCCTTCACAATGGCCCGAGTTCCTCTGGGAAGATGATGCAGCCAAAATGGCAAACGCTACTCTCTCCTACGCTCGAATTAGCGAGTTCGACTGGGCAATCCTCGAACCTACTGATGGCAACTATGACTGGTCGCTTCTCGACCGGTCCATCGAGGCGCTTCACAGCGAGGGTGTCAAGGTCATCCTCGGAACCCCAACTGCTACCCCTCCCATCTGGGCCGTCAAGGACTACGATATACTCGGCGCTGATGCTCAGGGTCGTCAACGAAGATTCGGCTCTCGTCGTCACTACTCGACCTCGTCCCCCGACTTCCGCAAGCTCTCAAAACGCTTCGTCGAAGCTATGGCTAAACGATACGGAAGCCACGAGGCTGTCATTGCATGGCAGATTGACAACGAGCTCGGCTGCCACAGCACTGTTCGCACCTACGACCGAAACGCTGGCAAGCGATACCAGGGTTGGCTCGCTGACAAGTACAACAATAATATCACTCTCTACAACCAGATGGAGGGCCGCGTTTTCTGGTCGTCAACGTACCAGTCATTCGACCAGATCGACTTGCCCATGCTCGAAGTTACCGAGAGCAGCCCTGCTGGACGACTCGACTTCTACCACTTCTCTTCGGACATGACCATTGAGTACGCCAAGGATCAGGTCAACACCATCCGCAAATACTCGGACAAAGCCATCACCACCAACTTCATGGGCGCCTTCCTTGACTTTGACCACTTTAAGCTTGCCCGAGAGACCGGCCTCGATCTTACCACATGGGATTCATACCCTCTTGGAAACGCGGAGCAATTCCCGTGGATATCCGACATAAACAAAATTAAATATGGTCGCACTGGCACTCCCGACTTCCAGGCTCTTCACCATGACTTATATCGAGGAGTTGCTGGTGCTGCTTACAACAAGACTGCCGGTCCTTTCGGGATCATGGAGCAGCAACCTGGGCCAGTCAATTGGGCACCTTTCAATCCTAGTCCAAAAATCGGGATGGTGAGGCTTTGGCAGCACGAAACGTTTGCGCACGGAGGCAGCATGTCCAATATCTTCCGATGGCGCCAAGTTGCCTTCGGACAGGAGCAGATGCACGCCGCTATGCTTCGTCGCGACAATGTTCCTGACCACGCTTACCTCGAGCAACAGCAGGTCGTCAACGAAGACTTGCCCAAGATGGTGAGCCTTTTCAAGTCTGGCAGTGAGAACCAGAAGCGCAATGTTGCAGACAACGCACCCGTCCAGACCAAGACTGAAGGTCAGGCTGAGGTCGCACTGGTCTTCGACTACGCCGCACAGTGGTTGATGGAGGCAGAACCACAGTCCGGTACATGGGACGTTGACATGGAAGGATTTTCGGACCCTTCGATGCAGTACTTGCCTCTTGTCTTCAACTGGTACACTGCGCTTCGCAGGCTTGGTCTCAACATTGACGTCGTTGGTCCAACTAGCAAGCTCGAGGGTTACAAGATGGTTGTTGTGCCATCGATGCCCGTCATCAGCAAGGAATTCGTTGAGACATGGTCCGACTACAAGGGTCTTACTGTGTTCGGTCCTCGTTCCGCATCAAAGGTTGCTGCTCTCTCCATCCCTGACGGTCTGCCACCCAGCAACGGTGCCGTCGGCGATGTTCTTCCCATGATGGTCACTCGTGTCGAGACCATCAAAGAAGGCTTCGGTGACATGATCTCATACGCTGGTCAGCAATACAACGTTTCTGGTTGGGTCGAGTGGATCGAATGCGAGCGCGACGGAAAGAACTCTTCCGTCTCGATCGAGCAGTCGGCAACCTACTACGGCTACCGCAACGGCACCCCGGCTACTTGCGGCAACAAGGAGGGCGACAAGGAGACTCACTACGTTTCAGCCTACACTCCTGTCGAGTTCCTCGTCTCGTACCTTGGCGACTTGGCGGGCAAGGCCGATGTCAAGACGCTCTTGGATGAGACACCACAGGGAAGCAAGACGGATTTGGGTGCTGACCTGCGTTACAGGAGGAATGGTAACGCCCTCTGGGCTTTCAACTACGGTCCGGATGAGATCGAGCTTCGTGCTGCTCCTCAGGGTGCCAAGTTGCTGCTCGGTGGTGAGAAGGGCAAGATCGGTCCTACTGGCGTTGCTGTCTGGAGCCTCGAGTGAAGGCACACACAGACACAAAGCTCAGCAATGTAATCTAGAACCGTGACACTGAATTGCAAAGGAATGATTGACAAGCCTGTTGAAAAGTCTTTGTTGCTGACTGGTATTTAGAAATAGTGAGTCTACTTGCGACGGAAGATGAAGAGATCAGTTCGGTAGGGGTACTCCCAAACACCCTGCTCCTTGTCAATCCACTTCCTTCCAAGCTGTTCGTCTGGAGTGTTGTTGAGGTAGTCAGAGATATCTTTGACCAACTTGACCTGCTTGTCCTGAGGCAAGACCGAGATGTATGACTTTGACAGGACACGGTCGATAACGGCCTGCAAGGTAGTTGGGATGGTGCGGTGGTAGTGCCTTGGCTCGTCTGCTTTGAAATGGCTGGTGCAGGTGGGAGCCTTGTACATGGCATGCCAGTACATGTGTCTGTATTGAGGTGTGCCGTCTTCGTACTGTTCATACAAGTCGCGGATCTGAGCGACCCATGGAGCTGCTTGCCTGTCTTCCAAGTTCCAAACCAGAGCAAGGATACCGTTGGGTCGGAGAGCTTTAGCGACCTGCTGCAGCGCAGCGTTCCAGTCTTGGCACCAATGCCAAGCTTGCGCGACGACTACTGCGTCATTTGCCTCACCAGCGTCGAAAGACTCGAAAGCGCCGTCCTGGACGGAGATGCTAGCAGAGGGTGAGAGAAGGCCTTTGTCTTGCATCTGTTGCTTAAGCGAGTTGGTAGCAGAGGCGATTGCAGTCTCGAAATGCGAGCGCATACCAGCAGAAGGCTCGATGGCAGTGAGAGATTCGACTCCGGGAGGTGGTGTGCCATCAGCAGATGGCGAGGTTGCGGTTGCAAGCAGCATGCGTGTTGCGATACCAGTGCCAGCACCCAGCTCGACAATGCGGAGCGGTGCTGGAGAGTCAGCGTTGGTCGCTTCGGCAATGATAGTTGAGATCGCTGCCAGAGGGTAGGAGGGTCGTGCGCGGTCATAGAGTCCGGATCCACCTGAAGAGTCGAAGCCATTGCGTGCAATCTTGTGCATGGCCGAGCCACTGCCAGTCGTTTGGGATTGCGCTGCGCTGGACATGTTGGCTAGATGTATGGACGTGATATTGAAGGGTTTGGCTCTAGAGGCTCGTATGCAAGAAGGTCTCGCGGAGGACAAGGTGGGGAGTGCTTGGAAGATTTGTCGTACAGCCGTCGTTGTTGTCTTCATGTGCCCTTGCTTCACTTGAAGGGTGGTATATATATGTGTGTGAAGCTAGCTTGTGCCGGGCGGAGAAAGCGGTCAACGTCGAATGAGAGAAGACAAGGATGATCTGATCGTCTCGAAGGCAGCACAAAATTGGTCTGGAAGAGCCACTGAGATGATTGATTTGCCAACGGAGACAAAGATTAGAGCGTGCCGGCGGAGATCCAGGAAATCAATTGAAGATAACAATTAATACATGGCGTTATCGGGGTCACGATCAGACTCCCTTTACAACAGCCATATGTTCTATGTAATGCTGAGTTTTCATAGTGTGAACCTAAATGACAAACACATATATATACTCCATTCACTGCTCTAGTCCTATCCAAGATGGGACATGTCACTTCATTCATACTCCTATGTTGCTATGATACTGAGTGCCACTGAGCTGTCACCATGACAACAATCATGTATCTCATTGTGCTTCTTGCTTAAGTAAGCCTCCTGTGCCTCAGTGTCTTGGCCATGACATGTGCATCTTGCTTGAGTTGCCAATGCATCTTCAACTCCCCCCTTTGGCAGGATCTCCAGCCCTATCATCCTAGCCAATCATGAGGTATTGAGACCCTGTAAAGGTTTTGTCAAGACATCTGCAACATTGTTTGCTGTCCTGACATGTTTGATTGCCACATTGCCCTCTTGCACATGATCATGGACAAAGTGATACCATGTGTCAATGTGTTTTAACTTCCAATGTTTGGCTGGGTCTTTACTCACCTGCATGCACCCCTGGCTATCAGTGTATAGTATGGGCTGAACATCTGTGATCTCCAAATCCTGGAGCAAATATGAGAAGAACAATGCTTCTTGCACTGCTTCGGAAGTGGCAATGAACTCTGCTTTGACTGCTGACAATGCTACACATTTTTGAACATGAGACTTCCAACTCACTGGACATCCATACACATATGTTATTGACCCTGAGGTGCTCCTTTGTCCATTTGTGGGGTCAGATGCCCAGTTTGCATTGGTATATGTTGTTACCAGTGTATCCAAGTGCTTGTTTGCCTCCCCTCCTAAGTGTAACTGATATCCATTTGTCTGGTTCAGGTACTTTACCATGTGAATGGCTGCCTTCCATGCACTGTCAATTGGGATTGACATGTATTGTGATAATACACCAACGGCAAAGGCAATATCTGGTCAGGCTGTGTTGGAGACCCATAATAGTTGGCTGACCAACTCTTGATACTTCTTTGCTTGCTGAGGATCACATCTCTCACCTCTGGCAATGTTCACTACACTCAGCATAGGTACCCAAGATTTCTCGTTTGCTCCTCCTAACCATTTGTTCACCATTTCTTTGATGTATGCCATTAGACCCAGAGATATCTTCCTCCATCTTCTATCACATGTGATCTTGATACCCAGAAATTCTTTGATTCTTCCATTGTCTTGTGTCTCCCATTTGTCCATGATCTCTTGCTTAGTGCGGTCTACTTCATCATGACTGGGTGATGTTATCAGCATGTCATCCATGTATGCTGTAATGATCGTGATCTTGTCACCTGTCCCTCTTGAGTATAGGCATGGTGTGCTTGGCATGCAATGAAATCCAATCGTCTGGAGATGTGAGTCTAACTCAATGTTCCATTCTTGGCCTGATTGCTTCAGACCATACAGTCCTTTCACTACCTTCAACGCTTTTCCAGGTGGTACTTTGATTCCTACTGGGGGCTTTAGATATACATCATGGTGTATAGTAGAGTTCAGGTACACTTGTTTTACATCAATAGAGTCTATTTCCCAGTCTCATATTGCTGCAATGGCAATCACCCCTCAAATGGATTGGATGGGCGCTACTGGTGCAAAGACCTCTGTGTAGTTGATGCCCTCATGTTGGGTGAAACCTCATGCCATGAGCTGGGCTTTGAACTTTGTCAGCACAAGGTTCGCATCGGTTTTGATCTTGAGTACCCAATGCATGTTGATGGTGTTTGCACCCTTTGGGAGGTCAGTGATCTCCCATGTGCCCTTTGCTTCTAATCCATCCAGCTCCTTTTGCATGGCTTCCTCCCAGTGCTTTCTGTCTTCTCCATTCATTGCTTCATGTATGGTTGGGTCCAGGTTCTTTCTCTGTTCCGGTCATGTTGCTATGAGTCCAAAGGATTTACTGTCAATCTGGGCTTCAGTGATTGGTCCTTGTTCCATCACCTCCACTGTTCCTCTACTTAACCTTTCTTCCAAATCTGTCTCCATATCCATGTATTCTTGTAGTGGCCCTTCATCTGTTTTGTCGAATATATTTTCTTTGTTGTATCCTAGATCTTCAAAATTCTCTTCTGTCATCATCACTGGAGGTGCCTTTGTGTTGACCAGTTGCCACTCCATTCTGTCTGACCAGCACTTTGATTCCATGAATTTTGCTGAATTGTGTCATGGGCCTGGATGCTCAAGAAGCAGGAGGGTCACGGGTTCATATGGAAGGAGCACAGGTATCGAAGATCTAGTCGAGATCAGTAGAGAGCATGGTTGTAGTGCAGTCTCCATGGAGACCATGGACTCCTATGGACTCACATGCAAAGAAGGGCCAAGCACAGCCACGAGGAGGACCAAGCTCAAGGAGCAGGCACAGCCACGAAGAGGACCAAGCTCAAGGAGCATGCAGATGGTTACCACTCAGGGGCTCGAGAGACAAGAGCCAAAGGAACTGTCACTGATCAAAGGAGGAGGAGCAGTGTCGAAGGAGTCGACACCAGGTCATGAGGAGGAGGAGCAGTGTCAAAGGAGTCGACACCAGGTCATGAGGAGGAGGAGCAGTGTCAAAGGGTTGACATCAGGTCATGAGGAGGAGGAGCAGTGTCGAAGGAGTCGACACAGCTCAAGAGGCACAGGGGTGCCAAGCAGGAGAGGCCCCTGAGCAGTACTCGATGAAGAAGGTACTCTCTGGAGAGAGAGCAGGAGCAGCATCGCTGGCGATGCTGAGAAGAGGTATATAACCATGCTTTCTCATCATCAATAGGTCGAGTGGATCCTCATCCACTCTACTCACCATACAACTAGTCAATACTTTAGAAACACAAGTACTCATTAGTTACAGTCAGCATAGCAGCAATCTATCAAGGTTGCTCCTCATCGTAGTGTGTGTGTTGTATCACCACTACCTGACGTCCAAAGGCGCCCATAGCAGGTTAGCGGTCCGGATCAAGATAGAACCGAAGGCAGTAGTCCACTGCGGTCCGGGGATCACTTCAAGCATCAAGTCAACACACTGGACACTCGTGTTGATGCCACCAACCTTAACCTTATCACCAACACTATCAACCTCATTATCATCGACATCACCAATCTCGTCACCAACACCATCAACCTCATTATCATCGACATCACCAATCTCATCACCAACACCCTCAACCTCATCATCATCAACACTCACACCAGACCTTGGTGTCATCATAACATTGATATTGATCGTGCCGAGCTACCCCTGAACGGAGTGTCCACAGAGGTCAGCCGAAACCTACGATAGTATATACAACGAACGCCACCTGCTGTCACTGCACAACTTGATAGTCACCGATACCGAGACAATAGCTGTCGCACAACTTGATAGTCACCGAGTATCTCGACAGACCGACCTGGGTTTCAGGCGCGAGACCCCTGACAAATTGCTCCAGAACATGTTCAGATTATAGTCTGGACTGTAGAAGAGCCAGCCCTTTCTCTCTAGACTGTATCCCAAGAAAATGGATGCGATGGCTTGCTGGTCCAGTTTCTTGTTGTCCCATTTGACTTTGGATATGTTTACCCATGCCAGACAACCAAACACTCATAGGAGTTTTAAAGCTCATTCCAGTGACTTGCTGAACATTGCTTGATAAGGGAACTCATTATCAATGCTTGGAGTGAGGTTTATTTTGAATGCCACAGCTCTGATCACGTACAGCCAGAACTTCTTCAGTAGTCTCCTCTGCATTAGCAACATTCTCATCTTCTCTCCAAGGGTCCTGTTCATTCTCTCTACCCGTCCATTTTGTTTACTGTTGTACCCTACAGTGGTTTGCCACTTTATGCCCTTTTCTAGCGACCATTCCAATGCATCATTGCTTCTCCATTCGGTTCCTTGATCAGATTGGATCGCTTTTAGCTTCTGATCCTTCTGTGTTTCCAGGAACAAAACAATCCTTTTGAGTTGTGTAAATGCATGACTCTTTCATGTCAATGGCTGTGCATACACATACTTGCTATGATCGTTGACCAGCACTAATGTGCATGTGTACTCCGTCACATGGGACAAATCTATTATTAGATTGACATGGATAAGATCCAGGGGCCCTACAGCTCTTTCGCTGCTACCTTGCCCCATTCGAGTGCTTGTGCTCTTAGATCATATGCACTGCTCACATGTCAGAGTGGTGTTTGGATCCAATTCCATGGTATGCTTATCCTTTAACTTGCTTGTGATCACCTTAGCTTTATCCCTCCCTGGGTGTCTGAGACACTCATGCCATAGTTGTTGCTTTGAAACTTTTGGCTCATTCTCAATATGCTCAAACTCCTCATCAATGCCTTCAAACAATGGTGTTGATGTGGCCATCACACTTTCTTGCCATGTGTCACCTCGGAACTCCAAAAGTCCTCACTTGCAATTCTTTGCAATCTTGAGTGTCATGCCATTTGTTAGAAGAAGTTGACTGCTGGTTGTGTCCAATATCACTCATGCTCCTTCATCTGTTAATGAATTCATTGACAGAAGGTTAACATTAAGGTGCTTCACATATAATACATTTTGTAGGGAGATTTCCCCATAATCTGTTGATATGCTTGCATCTCCCATAGCTGCCGCTTCCAAGACCTTGCTTCCAGTGGTAATTATCCGCTTTTGGCAAGTTCTCGGATGGATGAGCATGCTATAGTCATTCACCATATGATAACTTGCCCCCAAGTCCAAGATCCAATGAGCTGTCTCTTTTGTGTTCAGGGGGTCTTGTTACTTCAATGGGAGGGTGAGGGAGCACCATGCTTCCTATTTAGGTTTAGCAAGGCAGGAGTCTTTGGGGATGGTGACCGAGGCATTGCATTGGCTAATACCATGTCCAGGTCACTTGCAGATCCAGCATCAGATTCGGCATGGTCTGCCTGCATTCCTCAAGCTCACGTGGCTGTTGTTGGCTTCAGCTTCGGTCACTCCAGTCCATTTGTTTTGATCGTTGTTGCCAGCAGTTCTAGTGCTGGCTTGTCAGGGGTCAATCTTTTGTGCAGGGATGTGTCAGGGGTCTCGCGCCTGAAACCCAGGTTGGTCTGTCGAGATACTCGGTGACTATCAAACTGTGCGACAGCTATTGTCTCAGTATTGGTGACTATCAAGTTGTGCAGTGACAGCAGGTGGCGTTTGTTGTATATACTATCGTAGGTTTCGGCTGACCTCTGTGGACACTCCGTTCAGGGGTAGCTCGGCATGATCAATATCAAGGTTATGAAGACACCAAGGTCTGGTGTGAGTGTTGATGATGATGAGGTTGATGGTGTTGGTGATGAGATTGGTGATGTCGATGATAATGAGGTTGATGGTGTTGGTGATAAGGTTGGTGGCATCAACACGAGTGTCCAGTGTGTTGACTTGATGCTTGAAGTGATCCCCGGACCGCAGTGGACTACTGCCTTCGGTTCTATCTTGATCTGGACTGCTAACCTGCTATGGGTGCCTTCGGACGTCAGGTAGTGGTGATACAACACACACACTATGATGAGGAGCAACCTTTGATGGATTGCTGCTAAGCTGACTGAAACTAATATATACTTATGCTGAAGTGATAACTAGTTATGGTGAGTAGAGTGGATGAGGATCCACTCGACCTATGATGATGAGAAAGCATGGTTATATACCTCTACTCAGCATTGCCAGCGATGCTGCTCCTGCTCTCTCTCCAGAGAGTACCTTCTTCATCGAGTACTGCTCAGGGGCCTCTCCTGCTTGGCACCCCTGTGCCTCTTGAGCTGTGTCGACTCCTTCGACACTGCTCCTCCTCCTCATGACCTGGTGTCAACTCCTTCGACACTGCTCCTCCTCCTCATGACCTGGTGTCAACTCCTTCGACACTGCTCCTCCTCCTCATGACCTGGTGTCGACTCCTTTGACACTGCTCCTTCTCCTTTGAGCAGTGACAGTTCCTTTGGCTCTTGTCTCTCGAGCCCCTGAGTGGTAACTATCTGCATACTCCTTGAGCTTGGTCCTCTTTGTGGCTGTGCCTGCTCCTTGAGCTTGGTCCTCCTCGTGGCTGTGCTTGGCCCTTCTTTGCATGTGAGTCCATAGGAGTCCATGGTCTCCATGGAGACTGCACTACAACCCTGCTCTCTACTGATCTCGACTAGGTCTTCGATACCTGTGCTCCTTCCATATGAACCCATGACCCTCCTGCTTCTTGAGCATCCAGGCCCATGACAGGATGCTCTCGACAGTGGTCTGCTGGATGCTTAGTGTGGTGACGAGGGTGTTGAAATCAATTTGATGGATGGTGGTGACTGTCTCCTTATACACTGGATGCTGGATCGTGCATTTCTGCAGAGCCAAGAATAATGTATCATTGGCAAATGGTTTGCTGAGGAGGCTGCTTTCAGTCTGTATGGACTGGATCTTTTGAATTAGCTTTCTGGCATCCAAGTGAAACATCTTTGTATCATTGAGCTGCAAGATGAGCACAAGTCTGTGAGATGTCTTGGTGGCTTCATTCGTGAGACCATTTTTGATCTTTCTCCATACTTGATTGAAAGTAAGGTACTCCTTGATTACATCTAGAATGAGGTAATTTACATTATGTTCTCTGGTAGTGTCAATTGTTCCATGCAGGGCATTAATTAAAGCATCATCAAGGGAGTGGCTCCATTTTGGGTGCTTCTTGTCATATGTTCCCTTGAGATGTTTCATTGCATGGGGCACAGATCAGAGGAAAGATTTCACGTGAGCACTCCAGCTATAATAGCTGCATGACATTAGCTTTGGCATGGGTTCGAGGAGCTTTGCTAGGGTGCAAAAGTTATATTGCTTGTCACCATCATCGAAGTCAGAGTTGGAATTGGTGTCTTTGTCAGCTTCATTGTCGATGACCTCCAGCTCATTCTCATTTGTGGCATTGTTGTCTACCCAAACCTGGGTGTTCTTGCCTTTTCTGCTTCCTTTGATCCTTATTTCGGTGTCTTCTACCATTGTTGTCAATGAGTTTCAGTTGGCTCGGTGATAGCTTCTTCAGACTCTTAATCAATTGAAGATAACAATTAATACATGGCATTATCAGGGTCATGATCAGACTCCCTTTACAACAGCCATATGTTCTATGTAATGCTGAGTTTTCATAGTGTGAACCTAAATGACAAACACATATATATACTCCATTCACTGCTCTAGTCCTATCCAAGATGGGACATGTCACTTCATTCATACTCCTATGTTGCTATGATACTGAGTGCCACTGAGCTGTCACCATGACAACCATCATGTATCTCATTGTGCTTCTTGCTTAAGTAAGCCTCCTGTGCCTCAGTGTCTTGGCCATGACACATGCATCTTGCTTGAGTTGCTGATGCATCTTCAACTAAATCACTTACTCTGACCGAGCAAGACATTTAGTCTTTTTTTTTTTTTTTTTTTCTTCTTTTTTTTTTGAGTGTTGCTGTTGAGTTTGTTGAGTGAGTTGCTAGACCCTTCGAAGCAGGCTATGGATCCCCACACCGATCCAAGCTTGCCTTTTTTGACAGGACAGCGTGGGGGCGCGTTGAGAGCAAACGCCAGCAAAAAGCGACCAACCCGTCAAGGGTCAATTCGGAAGAGCAACAAAGATGTTATATCGCTATCAGCAACAACGCTGCAGAATTAATCAGGTGCCAAAAGCGTGATGACGTACCACTCGGGCGCAGGCCGTCTAACTTAACCTCCAACTCATTTTACCTCGTCCCGTGGCATGTTTTCAGAAACACGTGTTTTTTTCCCAATTTTGGGTGGGCTTACATAAGATATTTGTGCGAAATAAAAACAGGTCAAAATCGAGAAAGAGGCATTTCTAAAAACAGTCGAAAATTGATACCCCCTATAAGACATTCTTCAGCTCGAGAGGCTCCTTGGTCAAAACATCTCACCACACTCTCATCACCTTCAAGATGCCAAGCGTTCACATCAACCACCGTATGCACCAGTACACGCTCATTCCTCGCGTGCTTTATCTCAGAAGATGGGGTATGAAGAGATGGTCCTTTGCCTTCGGCAGGAGCGGCCGTGTCAGCGTTCACCCTTAAGCAACAAAACCTATCACGACGATGAGGCAAACAAGTCGTCTAGCCACCGCTCCCTCATGGAAGCTGAATCTTTCGCACCAGACCTGCCGCCGGCTTCTCTCCCCATCCGGTCAAGTGATCCGGAGATCTGCAAGATTTCCTGCAACTCTCAAGCTCACTGCACGCTCCTCTGTGCAACTCCGTGTTTGAACGGAACACGCCTGATGCTCTAGCAGCACTTCATATGATACCCAAATGAATCAAATATGTCTCGATAGTATTATTTGGCTCCGACTGTGTGCGTCTGTGTTGTCTTTCGATCTTTGCAATCATCGAGATTGATGCGAGCATCTGAGCGCGACCAAGTGATCGGCATGTGAAGCAAACCAGTGACACCCCCTCGTGGGTTGATTCATAGACCGTCAGTGAGCGGAGCGGTGGACAGACCGGTGCTCAGTGGACCGAGTTATGGAAAAGATGCATGCGTAAGGAGCATCGCAAGCTCTGCCTATGGATCCAAGACAGCAGAAGGACATCGCATTTCCACCAAGTGCTCCGACGTTGGACGGACCTATGGACCAACACGACGAAAGAGTTTCCCATTTGCGTTTGATGTGACGCTCACTGCTCACGGCTGCGATCCTTGCGATACCGGAAAGTACCTGCGCTCTCTGACCGAGGCTTTGTCAACCGACCCAATCAATCGTTGGGACGAAGCCTGAGTTGCGACCAACCGTCAATCTGCAAGTTGTTGCTGTCTCCTCGAAGATGGTGGTTCACAAACATGACTCAGCACAGACGAAACTGATTGTCTCTAGAGACATTATTGACTTGGAGCTAAATGCTCTGATGGTATCGGCGTTGCTATCGTGACAGTAAAGTACATAGGTGTCAAGGGATTTTAAGCCTTGACGACACGTTCCTCGATACGCTTGTCGAGGCCGCGTTCCTTAACCCACTTGGCCGAGTTCCAAGGAGCGATGTGTTTAGAGTAGAGGAGCTCGACATCCTCAAGAGAAAGACCTTTGGTCTCTGGGATCATCAAGTAGACATAGACAAAGGCGAAGCAGAGAACACCACCGAAGATGAGCATGATGAAGGGACCCAACTGCGAAGCGATCTGGTTCGAAAAGTACGAGAGCAAAAAGTTCCAGATCCAGTTACTTGCCGATCCGAGCGAGATAGCCTTGGCACGAGTGGGTGAGTTGAAGGATTCAGAGAGGTATAACCACGGACCTGGACCCCAACAGCAGCTGTAAAAGAGGAGGTGGATGATGGCAAAGGTGATGAAGACGGCGCCAGCCTGACTCTGAGAGTCGGTGATCTGGTCGGCAGGTGTACCTTTGGGCGCGGTCTTGTAGTGTCCGACAAAGGCGACGATGAAGGCGCAAGCAGCTTCAGCGGCAGCACCGATGAGGAGCAAGGGTCTACGACCAAGCTTTTCGATGGCGATCAGGGCTGGGACGGTAGCGATGAGCGAGGCGGAACCAAGGATGAACTGAATCTGGAAGGGGTTGAGAGGAAGTGCAAGGGTGGAACTAAGAAGGGGAAGGTAGTAATAGTAGAAGTTCTGACCGTTGAGTTGCTGAAGGGTCTGAAGCATCATACCGTTGAAAGTACGCTTCCACATCTGGTTCTTTGATGAGAAGCAGACGAGGTAGGAGCCGATGTAGCTGCGGCCGGCGAACAGGCGGTTCTCCTCATCGATACCCTGCTTCATCTCGAGGAGCTCAGCCTCCATCCACTTGTCACCACGGGCCTCACCGTTGAGGTCCTGGAGAGTGATGTCGCGCATGTCGGCCATGATGGCGCGAGCACGGCCAACCTCGTTGTTCTTGAGGAGCCATCGAGGCGACTCAGGAAGGGTGAACATGAGCGCAAGCATCACAACACCCCAGAGGAGCTGAAGACCGACAGGGATCTTCCAAGACGCGTCCGACTCGTTGAAGTTCTGGGTCGCCCAAGAGATACCGTATGAGATGAAGATACCGAAGATGATGAGAAGCTGGTAGCCAGTAACCATAGCGCCACGAATGTGCTTGGGCGCAGTTTCACCAAGGTAAAGAGGGCAGAGACCAGAAAGAGCACCGACACCAAGACCAGCAAAGGCACGGCCGACGCAGAACTGGTGCCAGGAGTTGATGGTGGCAGTCTGAATGATAGCTCCGACGGTGAACATGGTTGCCCAGGTGATCATGGAGGGCTTACGACCAAAGAAGTCCGAGACAGGAGCCTGAAGCAGAGCACCGACGAAGGTGCCGATGGAGAGAGACGAGTTGATGAGCGAGGTTCGCCCGTCTGGAAGGGCGCATCCGTTGGGGCCACAGTCCTCGGGACTGCCAAAGGCAAGAACGAATGGCTTCATGATAAAGCATCCAGAGATGACACCGATGTCGTAGCCGAAGAGGAAACCACCAATGCAGATGGTGAGGGCAAGCATCTGTGCCCTGCGGGTCATCTTGGAAGGGGCAGTGGCGTCGTAGCCGGGGACCTGGGTCATGTCGACATCACGGGCGTGGACGACGTTAAGCTCGCTCTTTTCATTCTTGTAGACATCCTCGTTGGACGAAACGGAGGGAGGACTCTGCATGTTGGCGAAAGCACTCGTGCGTGCACCGTAGACGGAGGGAAGGGGTGATGGATGCGGCGAATGTAGGACTGGCAGTCGTCAAAGGTCTAGACAAGTCTCTGCGGTGCTGCCGTGTCGAAGTAGAGAGTGGAGACCGGATCGGGTTGCTGAGAAGAGATTCCTTTCCTGACGAGAAGGTACGACTTGGGATGGTGTGAGGCTGAGCAGTCGAGGCTATATACTTTCCTCAGGCTGGAGAGAACTCAGATGAGGGACCGGTAGACAAAGTGTCGCCAGTCACAAGTCACTGTAAATGTGTGGGGAGATGAAGACGTGGAGATTGATGCAGCACGACTGTTGCTGCAGTACTGTATGGGGTGCAGCTGTTTCGACCGAGTTCGTCTGACGGTGAGGACGAGAGAAAGCCGAACGACGAGATGAGACAATGGCGGTACTTACTCATCAGCGCCAGTACACAACGATGCCGAACAAGGTTAGATTTCCGAAAGCTCAAAAGCAGCGGCTTTAGTGGGGATCGACTGTCCAAGCCTGCGCTCCATTCGAGGCTGGGAGCAAGGAGCAAGACAAGGTTGCCGTTGCGCAGCTGCGCTCAACAGAAGCTTAGGTTGGGCAAGGGAACGTCGGTGAACTCCAAAAGCGGCTGCAAAGTTATGATCTTTCCACACACACACACACCAACGAATGTTCTGCGCCATATTGACTGCTGCGACGCTGTGGCAAACAACAACTTGTTTCACTATCCCCCCATACTGCCGGGTTCATCTTGAATTTGTCCTACATCAGCAGTCATTGACAAGAGGGCTCTTTCTGATGGGGCAGAATCAGAGTCTCGGGAATCTCGTTTGGGTGTCAAGGTCAACTTGAAGCATCCACAGCGATTGACCGGTGTCCAGGATGGTCTGGATGGAGAGGAGCTCTAAGCGACGTCGGCTAGCAACCAAGTTGTGCCAGTCGCGCACAGCGGTCTCAGCGAAGCGATATAAGTTAGCAACTCAAGTCGAACGAATGACGCTGCTGGGCCTCTTTGCCTTATTTGGCTGCATTCATATCACCACAGTAGCTCAATGCGCTTGACACGGAGATCTGCTTTAGTCGCACCTTTGCTTTTGGAAAGGACCCGTTGATAGGCTTTAGCGCGGTGATGGCTTCTTACCATGTGCCTGTCCCCTGTCAGCTTGGTCCTACCGGCTGAGCACTTTACAGCCTTGAGACGCTCCTGGTCTCCCATGAGTCCTACGGGACGGATGAACATGGGGTGTCCATCTTGCATGGAGCCGAGATGCAATCCGCTCCACAGCACGACAGAGGCGGATGGATGGATGCGTTGGAAAGAATTGCACAGCGGACTTGGAATCGAAACATCATCGTGCTCTTCTTCAGTAGAGAAGTAGCAGGAAATAGACGCTTCTATCGGTCCTTCTCTTTCAAGATGCCTTTGTCTGGCAAAGCAAAGAAGCTCTGACCTGCCTCCCTAATTCTCCTTACACTCCGCTCTGCCGGCTCTGCAGAACAACGGCCTTCCGAGCCGACAGGGCCTTCGATCCGCCTTTGAGCACCCACTCCATGTTCGAAAGGAGAGCATGTCATCCAATTGAGATATCATAGGCACAATTGAGATATCATAGGCACATGTCTGTGATTCAAGTGTTAGCGACTGTATTCCAAAGTTGGGCTCAAGATGAAGCGAGCAGCGCTCCAAGAGCAAAGAGATGCCGGCGATAGCGGCCAAGCAGCATGAAGAGCTGACGTAGTTCTGGCTCACCGGCATTCTCAGATCGGCAACCTGAAGCCTCTCACCTCAACCCTGTGTTGTCGTCTTCCCCATTGGCCGGGCATGTGCTTGTATGTCAGCAGCCTTTCATCTCGCACGTTGCCATGTCGGAGCCCCGCCTTCTTTCAGCTCCTCTTTGATGCTAAAACATGCAGTGTCACATACCGGTGCAAGCCATCCATGTGCGGAGGTTCGGCTTTCTGTCGCCTGAACGTCTTGGAGATGCTGTCGAGAGGGTGCAACAGAGTGCTTGACTGACGAGAGCCACGAGGGTCTTTGCGAAGCTAGAACAAGACACACCAAACGTGAGTTGGCTTATGTTTGCTACTTCACCAGGTGCCAGGTGCAGCGGAGAATGTTTGCTCGACTGCAGATGTTTGCTCGACTGCAGTTGTTTCTGGACAAGCATTCGCCAAGCGGCTTGGTTCGGCCCCCTTCGCCGGTCTTGCAACGCGGATCTCCTCTCGATCCAAGCTTCAAGCTGGTCCCGATCATCAAGCATTAACCTCCCGTCAAAGCCGATGTCCGCTTCGAGGCTACTGCATTGTGATGCAAAAGAAAAAGAGTAAAGACTAAGTATTTTACGATTGTCATACGATGATGTCTGAAGTCCTCTTGCCTTCAAGAAAGATCGGCCAATTCTCACACATCGGTCATCTCACATCCTTGAGCTCCTTCCCATTCGATGCTGATGTGCGTTTGCTCTGCCGCAACGAGAACACCGAGGCGAGCTAAAGGGGTCAGGCGGAAGGTGCTTAGCGACTGACAACTTGGCAACGAGGCACAAGATCTCCGAAGGAATACCGAACACATTTGCTGCTGCTTTCTCGAACACAGCGACCAAGTCCGAAGCGCCTCTACGCTAACGTTCGACTCCGCCTTCCCCGTACATGTGCCTCCTGCGACTGTCTCGCCGAAAACGCCGTCTATGTCTTTCAAGCTGACCGGTCATGTGAGAATATGCGGTGCCCCGCTGTTACATACACAGGCTATATGCACGTTGTAATGGAGTAACCAAGTGGATTGCGGCAAGGAGGATCTAGAGCGAGTTCAAGTACTAGCGGCGATCCAGCAGATCTAATCGGGGAGCGGATGGATCCAAGCTAATCGGAGAGAGAATAGATCTGATTTAATCGGAAATCAGACAGAGACGATCAGAGAGAGAGGATGGACGCTATTGGGTCCCGGCCCTTGTTGTACTCTGTCATTGAGGGTGATACTGCCACCTATGGGATATACCAGTACTTTGTATATATGCCAGGCAGAGTGCTCGAGGCTCTCGCCATGTTCTCTTCTTAGTCAATTGAGTATATTTGTTTCTGTCTACAAACTAGCAGTGACATCGTACTCAGACTCTACCCGATCGCCAGTATCGGGACCAAAACGTCTTCACTTTTTATCACTTATTGACCTCGACGCAGAACCAAGATACTTACACTCGCAGATTTTCTCGCTTGAGTAGTCATCTCTGTGCCGAAGCTGACATCCCTGTCATGTACTCCTGGCAAGTTTGAGACTGTAATCTAAAAGAAGACTCGAAGAGCAAAGAAAGGTCAACCCCCAGATCTCCTTTTCGGACTACGTTGCAGCGAAAAGCCCGTATCCTGCTGGACAGAAGAAGCTGGGAGCTGGACCCTAGCCCCTGTCCAAGCAGACACAACCGGCATCAATTGAGCGGGAATCTTGTTGAACGACTCGCTGTCGAGTTTCTGCTTCTTCTGAAGAGCACACCAGTGCGAGATAGTACCGGTGGCCTTTCAGAAACTGTCCCTGTCTTGCTGGGAGAGGTTGGTAGCAAGAAGCTCGTACTGAGCCTATCGTGGCTGTTGGATCCGGAAGGCCATGTCCTTAACATGCCACACTCAAGACAACTCTGGTATAGGGCACCTTGTCGCCCCGGCTTGTTCCTCAAGTAACCTTATATCATGAAAGGCTCGCCGGCCAGATCGTATCCATGCAGAAGTCAGTTGTCCCGTCTCTGGACGGCGTCGGAGAGCGAGTCCATTCAGCGTCCTCCGTTTAAAGCCGGAACACCATCGAGCACGGCAGGCCAATGATTCTACTCCAGTAAGCGTTACAATGTTCCTTAACGTCTACTAAAACCAGACGAGAGATTGCAACAGGGGACGGGCCTATCTTTCTCACCTATGGAGAGGTTCGAGCGTCCAATTTCGAGCAGTCTGCTTTGGCGTCGACATCGACTAGCCTCCCATCAGGATGCACGTGCACTGCCTCCATTCCAAGTATTATCTGTCAGTCGAGGCTCTGGACACGTCAGGACTGCTTGGACGGGACGGAGTTTGTGCTTGACAGCGTGTCGAAAAGCGCGCATGGTAACGACAACAGCATACAGAGATCGTTCGAAGGACATCCTTGTCCCTTGTGACAATCATTCCTAGTACTGTGTGTGGCGTTGAGGTCAAAGGGGGTCCTTCCCCACCGGCCTCATTTCAGTAAAACGGCGCGCTCGTCACAGCATGTCAATTGTGTGACTTCATTTTGTCGCTTTGGTGGGATGGCCCCCCCCCCCCCCCCTTTGACGGTCACAGGGGTGATCAGGGAAGAAGTCACCTCCGCTGACAGCCGGAAGGATAACGCTTGCTTCACGACAACATCATTCATCCCGCTCATACTCTTAGATTCATACTGTAGAAATTCTGCACAGCATGAGCGACTACAATGGAGAGCGCCGCGAATCGCCACACGTCACAATCTCCTACAGAGACGACGAGGACGATGACAAAAATGTCCACCCTCACACACACCTTCTTTCCTCCACCATCTCAGCCTCCCAGCCTGCTGTCCCAGCGAAGCGAAGATCATGCTTTCGCCGCATCGTATTATTCATCGCCATGATCGCTATGGGTATTGGCATCTTCGAGCTTGCCTTCCACGGCAAAGAAGCAGAATCGCTTCAAGTGGCAAAGCAAAAGGTCGTCGAACTCCAACAAGAACTCGGACAGAAAGTCAAAAGCAGCTATGGCAAGATGATGGCCACCATCTCTCAGCTTCCCACTACCCCTTCTCCCAAGGGAGAAGCTGGAAAGACCCAAACGAAAGAAGGCGAAGCAGAGCTTGACACGATCAAAAGCAAGTCTGTAATCGTTCTCAAAACTGGAGCTTCGGTCTTGTTCGATCGTCTTCCCATTCAGCTTTTGCAAGCGCAGCAAGTGATTCACCCTCAAGTCCACCTCACCGGGCAACTGAATTACAGCGGACCGACGTACTTGATTTATTCAGATGCAGATATCCAAGTCGGTCTCTTTGCTGTGCGAGATGCTCTCACCAACGTGTCGTCATTCGTTCGGAACGATAAGGCTTTTTCGACTCAATACAAACAGCTGCACACTCTTTTATCGAGCGGAGACGATTTTAAAGCTAGCTCGTTCCGAGATGGTTGGACTCTTGACAAGTGGAAATTCCTCTACATGTGGGAAGATGCATTCCACCGCAACCCCGACGCTGATTGGTATATTGGATACGAAGCCGACACCTACGTCCTCTGGGACTCGCTCTTCAAGTTTCTCTTGACCCAAGATGCAGGTAAAGAGCAGCTGTACGGCTGTCCCTCAATACTTGTCAGAAATCAGGAACTGTTCGCAAATGGCGGCTGTCCATATGTTATTTCCGGAGCACTGATGCGAGCTACGTATGGTAAAGATCCGCATTTCGCTTCCAAGTTCGACAAAGAGGTCAAAGTGTCTTGCTGCGGTGATGCAGAGTTGAGTATCGCCTTGCGTCACTCCGGATCTGCAGTCATCAGGAATCTGGCCAATGCCGGAGCGAGGTTCCAAGGAGAACGTCCACGAGAGATTCTGTTTGATAAAGACAACTGGTGTCAACCCGTCTTGAACTTTCATCACCTTAAGACCGAAGAAGTATCCTGGCTCTCACAGGTTGAGAAAAGTATTCGCGAGCAAAAGTCGGCCAATCAGACCATTCTGTATTCTGACATTTTCGATCATATTCTACCTCACATTCTTACTGTCGCTCTGGAGGGCCTGTCAAAGGAAAGCAACGAGACCGACACCGTGGAGCTGAATCCGACACAGGATGACTGGGAGGCCTTCGGGAGTGCGGACAAAGGAGTGAAACAGGGGCGCAGAACAGAGGATGTCAAGGACTGCAAGAAGCAGTGTCTCGACAGCAAAGGATGCACGTCTTGGTTCTGGATCAAAGTGACCGAACAAGACCCCGATGGTGATTGCTACCTCATGCATGGAGCTGTAAAGATTGGTAAGTCGTACGAAGGTACTGGTCTCAGGACGAGCGGTTGGATTGGTAAGAGGGTTGCAAGCTTCAAAGCGCACAATTACTGCAAAGACCCTCCTGCAGCTTAGAGCTTCGAGCCCGCCGGGCAACTGTTGTAGTTAGAGCTCTCCCTATCACTGTCATTGTTCTACTGCTTTCAGCGTGAAAAGCGGTGCACTTTCATTTGACCCACAGCGTTGCGATAGTTGTAGACCCGAACGAAGCGGCCTTCTTGTAATCATCTTGCATTGGGGGTAACAGTACACATATGCAGCTTGGCGAGAGCGAAAGATTCATCCAGCATTCAAGACAAAGTTATGACTGCGCCGCAACATCCGACAGCACCTTCGTAGAATGTTTGGCACAGATACCAGCTTGCTCCATTCAGTCTGATCGACGTTGTTTCTATTCAAAGATGCTACCAGCAAGCCTCACACTGACAACAACGACGATGATCCATCGATCCTATTCAACTTCGGTGGTGAAGCATGGCTTGCGTTGCTTGAGATTGGTGTCAAGGTCAAACTGAGACCTCTTGATGTCGCCATCATGACTTCAAATAAGTACGAGCGCTACACTATTTTGGACGACGACGATGAAGGGGTACGCTGGGCGGTCGGAGGATTTATGAGAGTCTCAGTCCTCCAGAAGCACCCATCCGCACATTCTCAGAAGAACGCAAAGCTGCATTTGCCGCTGTCAAGCAGCATGTAACGAGCCAGAAATTCAGGAACAAGCAATGAGCATCTTTTGTCATCCATGCTCCCTAATCATTCTGCGCTTCATCTGCTGCAATACCAGAAGACAATAAGTAGAAGCGATACGAGGTGATAGCGGCCAGCTCTCGACGTGGAAACTTGTTCTGATGCGGAAAGATGTGATCTCTGCTTTCCTTCTGTAGACCGCAGTGTGGTTAAGCCATGGTCCTCCCCGGACAAAACTTTGCCCTTCACGGTATCCAGACTTTCCCAAGAGTCACCTTCTTGCCGCTGGGGCTTCTGTAAAGCAATGTTTTCGGCTTGTTAGAAAACCTTTCGTTCTTTGTGGTTATCACACCGCTTTTGCACCGTCCTGCAAAGGCAAACTATCAAAGCAATACTGTCAGATGGAATGCCATGATGATGACCTACCGGTATAGAATCCACAGCGTTCGACTCCCGTTTGCACACTTTCTTCTATCCTTTTCCTCTCGTTCACACGACGTTCTCGAGACGCATTTCGATTTTGATCGTCTGAGATGCACGCTGCTTCTAAGTGTCTGCCTGAAGATGCAGATCAAGCGAAGGTCTAGACCAACTACGATGACAGGCTTTTTCGCACGCACCGAATATGAGAGATCCGTAAAGCGATCTATAAGTTAAGAAACAAAACATGCAGGATCCTACCGAAAGATGCACAACCTAAAAGCGTGATGGTGGGTAAGCGAGGACTAAGAGAGAGGAAGAATGAATCAGTCCATAATCTAAACGAGACTGACTCGCCTCCTTTCCTTTCATCCTATCCTCCTGCTGCCCGACTCGTGATGAACAGAACAATCTATCTTGTAGAATCGAAGTGAAGCTTAGAGAAGCGAGAAGAGAAGGGATGCAGATGCGACAGCAAGAACAACAAGTGATGGTGTTGTGAACGAGCATAGAGCGGCGTTTGCTGCGCTCTCGAGAGTGCTGATGCGGACGACGTCGTTGTTCTGGTAATCGCGCTTTGCTGCATTCATGAGCATCATGAACGCGAGCGATTCAGATGAAGTTTCACCCTGACGAACAAAGGAGAGAACGTCAACGACAGGATAGCCTTCTCGGAATTGACCGATGGGATTCAAAGATGTCGCAATGGAGCGGTAGACCGTGTCAGCTTGTGAGATCCACCTGTTGTTCTTCGGAGACATGGAAGCCAATCGGTAGGTTGCGTATGCAATCAAGGCAGTACCAGCAGTATCGTAGAAAGTGGAAGTGTCGTTGATGTAATTGTGGAACAGAAGAGCGCGTTCGTCTAGTAAAGGCCAAGCAGCGTCGAGGATCTCCTGCATCCAGTTGACAATGTCATTCTTCTGCTGCATCATCTGCATCGAGGCTTGACTCTGCTCGATGGTGGCTAGTGTCCTTGCCATACCGGCTAGAACCCAGCCGTTACCCGTGGCCCAAGCTCCGCCATCTGACCAAGTGCCGTTGTCGGGAAGGAGAATGTGACCCCAAAGGTTGTTGGAAGCGCCTGTGGTCAATTGCATGCCGTCGCGGTGAAGACGAATCTGGTCGTAGGCGAGTTGCAACAGAGAGTTGTTGCGAGTGATCATGCCGTAGTACGAGAGGAAGGGAGGCATCATGTAGATGGCATCGCTCCAGAGGGCAACGGTGGTGTAGCGATGGCTGATGGCTCCAGTGCGAGATCTGGGTGTGCGACGAGTGAGCATGTTGAGCGTGATGCGAGCGGAGTTACTGTAAAAGCCGTCACCCATGACACCGGTCTTGCGGTCAATCTCACCATCCAACCAAGCAGCAAGAAGGACCTCAGTACCCGGAGAGGCACCGTCAAGTGAACTACCCACGCCGGGCTGCTCGTCACCAGTGATGCGGAAGGCAAGTCGACCAATCATGTCTTGTCGCGAAGCCGAGTGATATGCCATTGAGATGACACTGTTCGGAGGGCCTGACGCGCTTCGTTCATGGCCGGGGCGGAAAGGAGGGCCACCACCGGAAGAAGAAAAGACAGACCAGCCAGGGTAGTCGAGTTCGAGAAGAGCGGTTTGAGAAACGCCTTGCTCCCACGAAGCACGTTGCCCGGCGTACATGCCCATCCTTGCCATCTCGCTCATGGTGTTGTTGATGGAGCCAGCACGCTTGTAGAGCGATCGAGACGATACAGTTGGAACAACTGTGGCCACGAACAGAGCTGCAGCGAGGACTGTCTTTGCTGAAGCAGAAGCGAGAGAGCGTTTGCGACGCTGTCGCAAGACGGGCTTGCGAGCGCTGAGCGTGGGCACTGCAGCTACTTCGGATTCGTCGGCATCGCGGAGGACAACAAGAGTGCCATTGGAGCGGAAAGCAGCGAGATCGCCTGTTGCAGACCACTCTTGCTGGTTCTCGGAATTGTGGGCTACTATGTTGCCGCGAACAAGCACTTCGCCCATAGGATCGCCGTTGTGGCCTGGTTCGCGGTCGCCAGCGATGGTGAAGCGAGCGTCAGCTGCGATCTTGGACTGGATCAGTTTGATCTCGGCAGAGACGGAGGGAGGACCAACGTGGGCTGGCACCTGCATACCACCCGACTCGTGCTCGGCAAAGGCTTGAAGGTCGAAAGCGTGCGTGGCGCTGATCGGGGCGGTCACGGCTGCGGAGGCCAGCTGTGGAAGGTAGGCATTGAGGACGGCACAACCGAGATGAGAGCGGAGCGAGTCAAGCAAAGCCTGCGGGACGGTATCACCGCGACCTGCAATGAGAAGGTTACGAACGCCGCTAGATCCGGTGACCTGACGAGCTAGCTTGTAGACGAGACGGTCTGCAAATCCTTTCCGAGAGAAAGAGCCGTTGCGGAGTGTGAAGAGCTTGTTCTTGGCTGCCCAGGAGGCGAGTGGCGTTCTGCGACTGCAGGTAGCAAGAGCGCAGGCGAGAGATGAAGCGCCCTCTGCAGAAGCGTAGACGAGAGTGGGCTTGTTCCGGGCGAAGGCAGTTGAAGTGGCAGGGTTGGGGTCGTTGTAGCTCGAGGTGAGAAGATCGGCAGTGATGGCGGCGCCGGTGTAGAGCGCTGTTAATGCGAGTGCAAAGCCAACTGGAGTGCGTGTGGCCATGAGCGGAGATGCGGGAGTGTTGAAAGTAGCGTCGGCTTCAACGAAGAAGTGGTCAACAGTAGTGGGGATCTTGTCAGCTGGGAAGCTGGCGAGCAGTGAAGTGACACCAGCAACAAGATTGGCGTGTCTGACGGCAATCCATTGAGACGAAGGAGCATTCCAATAGTAGGACTGCGTCTGGTTGATGAGTTCGCGGTTAGTGGTCTCGGAAGCGTCCAAGGAGCCACGACTGCCAGCGTCAAGAACAGTGTCGTAGTCGTAGATGCGAAGGCGATGAGAGCCGCCAAAGTGGGCGTCGGCGTGCTTCCTAGCTTCATCGAGGTCTACAGACGGAACGATGATGAGCGCGGAAGAGTCGAGAAAGGTAAGCTGCAAGACGGTGTTGATGCTCTTTGCAGTCGTGTAGACGCCGATGACAGATCGAGCACCGGTGGTGGACAGAGCATTGGGCAGCGAGTTGATAGCCTGCTTGCTCAATTGGTCAGGCGAGATGACGAGAGTATGAAAGCGAGAGCTCACGGAAGTGTGCGAGTTTGCGAGCAAAGCTAAGAAACTCTGGTAGGTGTCGGATTCGGACACGACAGCAAAGACGGTCTGTGAGACAGGAGCCGAGGAAAACTTGATGAAGCCGGTCGCAAAGGCGGTAGCGTCGCCAGCAACATCTTGATTCGACTTTGTGTTGCCATAGATGGGCCTCTTGGCGTTGCGCTCTGAGCCATTTGCGCCGTGCTTGATAAGATCCGAGACATGGTTGATCTCCTTTCGTGGTCTCAATGCGAGGTCAAAACCGGAAGGGGAGTTGGCATTGCGATAGATGGCCGACTCGTTGGGCTGCCGTGTTTGCGAGAGATCGGCCTGGCGTGTGAGGATGAGTGGGTGAATGAGAGGCTGATATGACCGTGAAACGTAGATCGAGACGGACAATGCTGCAACGAGGACAAGCAGGAGCACCAGCGAGGTATCGTCGATCACCAGTGAAAGCACCATCTTGGCGGTTGAAGGATCTTCGAATCCGCCAGCCGGCGAGAAGGAAGCCTACTTGGAACGCGATGGACGTTTGGAATGTGTCAGGGAGAGACGTGGTGATCAGATTGACAACATTCAGAAGTTGCTCAAGTAACCCGCTGAAGGATGGACGTCAAGGTCGAGATGCGAACCAAGCAGTGATGAAGAGGATAGACGGAGGTGGTGGTGAGGAAGGAAGCGAGCTGCGTCGAGAGTAGTATAGTGGAAGCTGATAGCAGAGAGTGAGCGGAAGAGGCGACAGCTCAAGGAGCTCTTCCGCTCAGAGAACAAAAACGCTAGCAAAGGCCACCAATCGATACTGTTTGAGGTTTAAAGAGGTCAGCGATAGTTAGCAATAGCAGTAGCAGTAGCAGTAGCATCAGTCACTATCGGCGAAAAGCGAGACGGAAAGAGCACATTCTGGTATCGTCACTGATTGCAGGCAGTTACAGCTACGAAGAGAGAGAGAGAGTTGCTGACTGCAAGAAGAAAGGAAAAGGAGACAGAGTTGGCTTGGCAGCTTGGCTCTCCGATGTGCCGTCCTCGCCGCCTCGGGGCACACAAAAGAATGGCATGAACAGTTACAGTTGTAGTTGCAGCAAGAAAGCAGCTCAATTTTAGATTTCATTTTTTATTTTATTTTTATTTTTGTTTTTCCATTTTATTTTATTTATTTTATTTATTTTATTTATTTTATTTATTTTATTTATTTTATTTATTTTATTTATTTTATTTATTTTATTTATTTTATTTATTTTATTTATTTTATTTATTTTATTTATTTTATTTATTTTATATTTGTTTTTTTTTGTTTTTTGGTTGCTGCTGCTGCTGCTATCTCGAATGCTGTGTGACTTGGCGCGTTTTTGCAACACTCAAGCCTTCTTTCGGCATTTCCGTATTGGTCTTGGACCTCTTCTTCTTCTTTAAAATTCCCCAAGTCAAATTGGCACAGGAGATATCGGTTGATCCGATTCAAAGGTTAGGATGCGAGATTAATATGGCCCAAAGCTTGGTTTTAGTGAGCTCGCTTCCTTTGAAAGGAGGGAAACCCAAGGGAATGAGCGTCGCAAAAGGGCGTTCCGTGCCGGTCAACAAAATTTGAACAGGTGCATCTTTGCTCCGAGGCTGCCCCCGAGCTGCAGGTTCACTTTAAATGCTTTCCTCTTGATGTCACTCAGCTGTTTGACACTCTCTCTGCTCCGCATAAGGTACACACCGGGTCTGCCCTTTTCCCCACTTCCAAGTGCCCACATAGCTTTTCCTTTTCCCCCCCGCTTTGCACCTCGTTTTGATGTTGGCGAGGACAGAGGTTTTGCAAAGACATTCGGTCGCGTGCCGACGGTGACGTCGAATCCTTACATCACACCAGGCCGCGCAAGGAGAGTCTCGATGCCGTCTTCTGATCGATCGGACGGACCGAAGAGATCATATGGCTATCAGCATGAGGAAGCGGATGGTCCGAAGCTACACAGAGTTGCAGCAGCGAGCGCGTCGGCTCAACGTGCATTCGCCAAGACCGACCAGAAAAGGCAGATACCGCTGCTGCCAAGAGAAGGCATCGGTCAAAGCTCTCTCTCTCTCTCCCTCTCTCCCTCTCTCCCTCTCTCCCTCTCTCCCTCTCTCCCTTTTCCTCTTTGCCTCACATCTCGGCATTTATCTTGGCTGGCGTGCTTGCAGACTGTATAACAGTGCCAGTTTCTTCACCACGGCACTGAGCAGTCCTTTTTGTCGGGCATTCCGAACGCCTGATTTCATGCCAAGCGATCATTGATTTTTCAATTGCACTTCAACGCCTCTTTCTCATCCACGTCAAATCTCGGAAGGAACAGTCTGACGGCCAAATCGATCCGCTCGGGCCTGTGGGCCTTTCTCCTAGACCCTCTCGCTTGCCATTCAATTCAGTGCCACGAGCAGCATAGGCATTCACTTGCCAAAAGAAGCACCCCTCAGACTGCCCGATGCTCTTCCAGGCTTCATACAAGATTCGAGCCCGATGAGAATGATGAGATGGCTGCATAGACTGAGCATGGGTTTTGTGTTACACTTTTCCCCTTTTTTCCTTTCCTATCTGAACATAAACAGCGTGTTGCTTTCGTGTTGCTTTCGTGTTGCTTTCATCAACTCTGACGCCCTTATCACCTCGCCCCGGCTGTGGGATCCCTTGCAGCCGCCGCAGCCGTCGCTTGGACCATAGCATGGCTTTGAGGCACCGACATACTCGTTCCTGTCACTGGGATCGGAACAGAAGCCGCACTGTTCGATGGCAGTGGCTCTTCCAGACTGGACACGTACTGATCCAGACTGTTGATGAACGATGCAGTGAATGGACTCAAGGGCGCAACGGGGTATCCAAAACTTGCGTCTTGTCGTCCAATTGCTGCTTCGGCTCGAGCAATGTCGTTGGAGCTTGCGTCAGGACCAAAGAAGCTAGCGCAAATGTATGGGCACTCAGGGTTCGTGCTACCGCCATCGCTGCCTGCTCTCTGCGTTGCATTTGCCATGCCAGCCATTCCTGCATTCGACGACTGCCGCTTCTGAGCCGGCTTACCAGACGCAGCTGCCAAACAACTTGCATTGTTGGCAGAGGATGGATTGAGCGAAGAGCTAGCCACCATCGAAGCTTCTCGACCCTTTCCTTGGCCTGAAAACGAATTGTTTGGAGAGACGGATGGCGAAGTACCCATTCGGAGTGAAGCTGTCTGCCACGGTTGCTTTTGCCACAAGGCCTCAATGTCTTCAAACGAGTTGGCGTTGCCCGGTGCCACTTGTCCATCGAACGGCAGCTTGGGACGTGCAATCTCAGAGGCAGAGGCAGAGTGCGCGAGGCTGTGCGAACTGTTGCTACTTGAGCCAGGCGAGTTGTACGCAGGCGGTGTGCGATGCGTGCTTGTCAAAGCTGGCGTAGATCCGTTCGAATAGCCAGACCAAGTCGAGCACCAGCTCGGATTGCGGATCGGTATGCTGTCCATCGATCGACTGCTCAGCGCTCCTCCCCCGCGTGTCGATCCAGGTCCAAGAAGAGCATCATCAGCCTTGCGCTTGTTGCGATTCGATTCCGGAGGTTGAATTGCGCGAGCACCATCCATGGCCAGCTTTGATTTGCTCGACAGAGCATGCAGCAGCAGACGTACAAACTTGAGATCGTCTGTAATCTGGGCTCGCAACTCGCAACTGTCCCAGTCGCAGGCCTCTTGCGGATGTGTGTCGAGCATCGAGACAAAGTGGATCAGCACGAGCGATGCGATGATCGACATCTGCGCAAAGAACCAGAGTCGCGAGACCGACTTGTGCTGCGTACGCAAACCTTCGCCAATCATGGCTCGTTGCTCGTCCAGCGTGGCCGTCTCACTCGGGGTGAACCACTTGAACGCGTTGCGGAAGACCTTGATGATCAGCATCGACGCGGCAAAGCTGATCTCTCTCGATTCCTTGTACTTGGCATTCGTCCAGGACTGCACATAGAAGCGCTTGTGCAAAGTCAACAGCTGCATCTGCACCGCAAGCGCCATGGCAGACCGATGCCATCGCTCTGGGCTGTCCGATTCGTTCGAGTCGATGAGCGAGTCGTCGAAGCGCAGATGTTCGGGGATAGCGGCTTCGATGGCCACGACCTCTTGATGCAGTTGCTTTGTGAACTCGTACGCCTCGTCTTCGCTCATCCGAATACGGTGACTGGCTCGACGAGCGACGTCACTCAACTTGAGCTTGTATCGCATATGCACTGAAACCAACTCATTCTTCTGAGCATCACGGCCGAACAGCGACGGAAGACTCGTGTTGGCTGGATCGATAATGTAGCTGCGCTTCACGTTGCCCGCCGAGAACCAATCCTGTACGCAAATGGTAGCAAACAGACCGAGACGATCTTTGCGCTCTTCCAAGGGGAGCGACTCGGATGGTTCAACATCGAGTTGGAGCGCGTAGGCCATGAAGCAAATATTAGCCATCATGGCGGATCCAACAGCAGGACCTTTGAGCGCACTCATGCAAGAACTGAGGAGCACCATGGTACGCACGTTGTCAAGGTGAAGCTCTTCGTAGATGTCGAGCACAGAGAGTGCGTGTTGAGCAGCGTCAAGGAAGACGGTAAAGGCCTGCTTGCCGTATTTTTCCAAGAGGTGCTCGCCTTCGATCGGCTCTCCGAACACCAGTGCAGCGCCACACAAAGCATGAATGGTGGCGACTAGGCGAAGGTTGTCGCGCATCTCTCTGTAGCGGTAAGCGTCAGGGCGACCGTCCCAAAAGATGCGCACCTCTTCCACCGTGCGTTGCCTCTTGCGGAAGGGCTCTTCCGGAATGAGATGTGCCATCCAGGAGAGCTCGCGGAAGTAGAAATCGGTGAGACTGCGAAGAATGCTGTTGTCCGGTAGAAGTTTGAGAAGCTCGAAGAGAGTGCGGCGCGTCACTTCTTCAGACGAAACCTGATTGATCTGGGAGAAGCCAAAACCGAAGCCCCATGAAACCGGACCGGAAGCATAGGCGGGACGCGGGGTGTCATTCTTGGAAGTGGTAGCAGCAGCTGCAGCCCTGTTGGCCTCGGAGGCACCAAGCTCAGCCAATGTCGAGAGCTTGGAAGTAGAAGGAGCATTGGTCGAGGTAGTGCTGGTGGAGGACAAGTTTCTTTGAGCGCCGTTGGCGGATGAAGCAGTGGTGGACTTGGTGCCGGGAAGTTGAACGCCGAGGGAGGTCGCAATGGCACCCATCATGGCTTCCAGACGATCGAGACGCTGATTGACTTGCGAAGAGTCGCCACTATCACGGCCTGTGCTTTGAGGTCTGACACCCTCTGCCCATTCGCACTTGCTGGACTCACCGCGATCTCGACAAGCGCCGCATGGCCAACCTCGATCGCATTTGAGCTTACGTCGACGACATGATTCGCAAGAGACTGCCTTCTTGGTGGATTTCTTCTTGCCAGCTTCGTTGTTCTGGTTCGAGTTGTCTGCTGCAGGGTTGGCAGCAGCCGTTGAGTCCTCCGAATTGGAAGTCATGCTGGCTGATCGACGGTTGTTGGCAGGCGGCGGCGGTTGAAACGAGCGTGATGTGATCGGAGCAGGAGCCGTAAGGCGGGCGCCGTGAATGATACTGTTCGTAGATACAAAGTGTTTATAAGAAGACGATGGCGAAGGTCGATTGTGGGTATAGCTGGGTGACTCGAATTGTTGCGCCGACAATGTTGGAGGCAGCAGAGGTGGTGGAAGAGCAGAGCCTGTTGGAAGAGGAGTTCCCGAAGCCAAAGCGGTACGAAGCGGCGGTAGAACAACGTGGGAAGAAGACGAAGATCGGCGAGGTTTGACGTTGTAGTCGTCGTTGGAGTAGGTAGTAGACGTGATCGGGTTGCCGGTGTTGGGCGAAGCTCTGACCTTGTCGTTGCCGTTGCCGTTGCCGTTGGTACGGGTGCTGGACGAAGAAGAAGAAGAAGAAGAAGAAGAAGAAGAAGATGATGATGATGAAGATTGCTGCGCTGCAGCAGGACGCTTGAGCATAACCAGAGACGAGGGATAGGATCCAAGGCGAGGAGAGGTGGAGGATAGGCTGGGGAGGAGGTCGGAAAAGTATGCTCCGTGGAGTTGTCTAGATCGCGAAGAGGCAGAGGAAAGGAGGCTGTGAAGCAATGTCGAACTGAGCCTCTCGGATCAGCTGCACAACGGCGTGGGGGAATAGCGTGGAATAGTGTGATTGAGTTCGACAAAGGAAAGCAGAAGCCGAGGAGAGCGATGAGACAAAGGCGAGGACAAGGGGGAAGTCAGAGAGTCGACGTGTGCAGCTAGCGGGAGTCGGATGAATGCGTCTTTGAACCGCTTTGCAGACAAGCAAACAAATCAAGGTCTGTGGTAACGTCAAAATGCCAATGGGAAGCACAAGCATGTCCTTTCGGCTGTAGGGGATTGAAGGTGCAAGCGATAACCGAATGGAGAATGCATGGGACGCTCTTGTGGAGAGAGCACCTCGTACACGCTGATCTCTTACCGTCGAACAATGAGCGTTTCCTTTGGCTCTCGCCTCTTGGCTTCGAGGTTTGATGATGATGGGATGGATGTGGATGTGCTTGCGAGGTGAACAGAGCGGTGTTGGAAAGCGGAGATGCGATTGGCGTGGCCTGAGAGGAAAGCAGCGGGGGGGGGTGAGGTCGCGAATGGCTTTGCTCCGAGGACTTGACGGAGATGCAATTTGGCGGGGCAATCAGACTGAGCACGTGTTCCATCGGAAAGCCATCCTTATTCAAACGTGTCGTACGAGTGTCGGCCTCGACGACGGCGGTCGATCTCTCGATCAGATCTATCTTTCGATCAGGACCCGATCCGACCGATTGTGGGATCCCACGTTGTCTTTTGTGGGAGGCTACATGATCTAACAGCTTATTCCATAATCCAACCGGCCGGCTCTCCACTTTTCCCACCTAGCCGGTAAAACAGAGTAGACGGATTGACTTTTCTTCTGACACAGCCAGAGAGTGTGTCTTGTGGCAGCACTCCGGTTAAGTTGCGTGTTGAGGGCCGATGCTGTTTGGTTGGCTTCCATCCTTTCCCCCTCTACCTCCATGCCATTGTGCTGGTGTCGCCTGAAATTACTATTTGCCGGCTCAGACCTCGCCAATTGCTCCCACTTCAGCCGGTGCTCTCTTTGGGTCGGCTCGATTGCATCTTGCTGCCTCTCGGCAGTGGCAAGTTTTGATATATACTCTAGCACATCCTGCTATCTTGCCCACACTCCGCACCCACCCCATAAATCCTGGCTCCCACCGTTCTTGTTTGCTGCTTCCATCTACAGATCCAACCAGTCGTCCTCTATTTCACACCATCCCCACACACTAGCCTTTCACGATCAAAACATGGCACCGCCACGTTACATCGAGCTTCCTGCCGGTCTCAAGCCCGCCGGTGTACACGGCAGCGAGCTCCTCGCTTACGAGCGTTCCAAGGCTTCTTTCGACATCAAGGCCATGGCCGAGTACATTCACGGCAAGCAGTATCTCGAACTTCAGGAGCGTCTCGTAGAGATTCTAAGCTCGGACCCTGTCTTTGACAAGACCTCCGATCACTACTACGGCCGGGCTGACAAGTTCCGTCGTGCCATGCTCAAGGACAAGCGTCTTGCACAGCTCGCAGCAGAGCATCACTGGGGTCAGACCGAGATCTCTGTGGCCGAGAAGCTCGCCGATCTTCCAGGTCCCATGGGTCTCCACAAGAGCATGTTCTTGACCACCTTGTACAACCAGGGTAACGACGAGCAGCGAAAGGCCTTCTACGAGCCTGCCGCCAAGTACGAGATCATTGGCTGTTACGCTCAGACCGAGCTCGGCCACGGTTCCAACGTTCAGGGTATCGAGACCACCGCCACTTGGATCCCCGAGTCTCAGGAGTGGGAGATTCACAGCCCTACCCTCACTGCAAGCAAGTGGTGGATTGGCGGTCTTGGAAGGTCCGCCGATCATGCCGTCGTCATGGCTCAGCTTATCATCAAGAACAAGAGCTACGGCCCTCACCCTTTTGTCGTCCCCATCCGTGATGTCAAGTCCCGAGAGATGCTTCCTGGCCGTACTATCGGTGACATTGGTCCCAAGGCCGGTTACAACACCACCGACAACGGTTTCATGCTCTTTGAGCACGTTCGAGTCCCTCACTTTAACTTGCTCGCCCGTTTCTCCAAGGTCGAGCCCGAGACCGGCAAGTATCTCCCACCACCCAACGCCAAGCTTGCTTACGGTACACTCACATGGGTTCGTGCCAACATTGTTCGTGACGCCTCCACGGTGCTTATGCGCGCCGTGACCGTCGCTATCCGATACTGTGCTGTTCGAAGACAGTTTGCCGACCGCGATGCTCCCAAGTTCGGCCAGGACGGCAAGCCTTTGGAGACTCAGGTTCTCGACTACACCATGGTCCAGATCCGTCTCTTGCCCATCCTTGCCCAGGCTTTTGCTTTCCACTACACATCGCGCTTCATGTTCGAGCTCTACGAGCAGAACCAGGCCAACATCGAGTCCGGCGATCTTTCCTTGCTCGCTGACACTCACGCCTCCAGTTCCGGTCTCAAGTCGCTCACCACCCTCTACGCCAGTGATGCCATCGAGGTCTGCCGAAAGGCCTGCGGTGGTCACGGTTACAGCATGGCTTCCGGTCTGCCCGACTTCTACGCCAACTACCTCCCCAACGCTACTTGGGAGGGTGACTCGTACATGCTTTCGCAGCAGTGCACCCGATACCTCTTCAAGACTATGCGCGCCATCAAGAGTGCTCGTGGCAAGGTCGACAAGAACATCACCACTCACTACATGATCCGCTACCTCGACAACAAGAATGAAAAGGCCAACATCCAGTTCTCTGGTGACCTCTACGACCCTCTCTTCTTCATGCGTGCCTTCGGCCACCGCGCTGCTTACCTCACCGAGCAGACCTTAGCGCTTCGTGACGATGCCAAGCGTTCGTGGAACTCATTGCTCGTCGAGCTCTACCGATGCTCCAAGGCACACTCGCAGTACTTGCTCGTCCGCAACTTCGGCATGGCCATCCTCAAGGATGACAGGCTCAACTCGCAACCCGCTCTCCGACAGATTGTTCAAAAGATCTTCCTCCTCTGGGCCTGCCACACCATGGAGCAAGAGTCGGCCGACTTCCTTGCTTCCGGCTACATTGACGGCAAGCAGTTCCACCTCTTGGGTAGCAAGATCCAGGAGATCATGGCTGAGCTCCGACCCAACGCTGTCGCTCTCGTCGACTCGTTCGCCGTGCCTGACTACCTCCTCAACTCGGCCCTTGGTCGCTCGGACGGCAACGTTTACGAGGCTCTCTTCGACTTCGCCCTCCGCGAGCCTCTCAACTCAGCAAAGTGGAATGTTGATGTGCACGACATGAACACTACCGACTTTGACTCGGACTTGCCTCGTGCCAAGCTCTAGAAACCTGACATCAAGTAGAAACCTCTGTACTGTAAATAAGCTTCAATTCCCTCGCATAAGAACAGTGTCATAGAATTGTACACCTGTACTATTTATCATCAGTCGACCGCCTGGAAGCATGTCTCACACTGGTGTACCACGTGAACGAGTTGAACAGTGAGCCTTGCTAGTGATATTACATTCTGCAGGCGGCGACAGCAGTGTTGAATCAAGAGTGGTAGGCTCTTGAAGATTTGCATTGCCGATAGGTTGTTGCACAGCAAATAAAGCGGCTTTGGAATTCGCCAATGTATCCGAATCGCTCTCTTTTTCTTCCGGTTTGTTCACCGAGAGCATTCGCTCGAACGGACGATGTCCCTTCCTCGCAAGCTTCAACCTTTCACAGCAACCTACATGATCTTGCCCGCATCCGAGTGTGCTTGCAATATCATTTCTGCCTCCACACTGTACTTTGGTCCTGCTCAACTCGAATAGTAGCCGAACGTCGGTGTGCATAGTTCCGTGTTGCCCGAACATCCTCTTCAATCACACCCAGACCAGACCAGGCCAACCACCTGCCTGTCGCTCCCTTACGGCCACCATCATCCTCGCCATCATCCGCACCGCTTTCATCAGAACTGCGATCAAGATGGCAGCTCCTCGCTCTCCCTTGGACTGGTCGGTGACCGAGCCTCACTACAAGAACGAGTACATGCGATTCGCCTCTCGCCGTTCTACCGTGCTTTCTACGAAAGGCGTCGTCGCGTCTTCTCAGCCTCTTGCCTCTTCTGCCGGTATCGAGATCCTGAATGCAGGTGGGAATGCAGCTGATGCTGCTGTGGCAGTTGCTGCTGCGCTCAACGTCACCGAGCCATGCAACACGGGTATTGGCGGTGACGCGTTCTGTCTCTTCTACGATGCAGAGAAGCGGAAAGTGCGCGCCTTTAATGGTTCGGGCCGTGCTCCTCAAGCAATGACCCTTGATGTTCTGCGTCAGAAAGGTATAAACGGTATCGAGATCCCAGGTAACAGCATTCATAGTGTCACTGTTCCAGGTGCTGCCGCTACATGGGTTGACACGGTTGAAAAGCTCGGCAGTGGCAAGCTGACGATGCAAGAGATCCTTGCTCCTGCTATTCGACTTGCTGAGCAGGGATACCCTGTGCATGAAAGCACCGCTTTCCTGTGGAGTCGTAGTGAGAAGCTGATCAAGGCTGCATCCTCTAACGCCGAGGAGATGCTGTTCGAGGGCAGAGCGCCCAGGACGGGAGAGCTAATGCGCATGCCAACCCTCGCGCGCACCTTCCGCGAGCTGGCCACCAAAGGCAAGCAAGGCTTCTACACTGGCCGTATTGCAGAGGCCATCGTCGATCTCGTCAAATCTCAAGGCGGTGTTCTCGAGCTCGAGGACTTGAAAGACCATCTCGACCGCGGAACTGAAGAGGTCACTCCGATCCAGTACACTTACAACCACCCTGCTCAAGCTGGCGATCTGCAAGGCAAGCAGGGTGTCACGATGTACGAGTGTCCTCCCAACGGTCAAGGTCTCACGACGCTAGTTGCATTGGCCATCCTTGACGAGCTTCAGAATCAGGCTAAGGTAGGCGACCTCGCCAAGCTCAAACACAACAGTGTCGAGTACCTGCACGCTCTCATTGAAGCCCTCCGTCTGGCGTTTGCCGACACTAGATACCACGTTTCCGACCCCGCCCACTCCAAACAGGACTTCGCCGAGCTCCTGCTCAACCAAAAGTACCTTGCTCAGCGAGCCAAGCTGTTCGACCGCACCAAAGCTTCCGTCGACCTTGAAAAAGGTAGCCCGGCCAACACTTGCGACACAGTTTACTTCTCAGTGAGCGACGAATACGGTAACGC
The DNA here is from genome assembly GCF_900519145.1 of Ustilago hordei. Classification (NCBI taxonomy): domain Eukaryota; kingdom Fungi; phylum Basidiomycota; class Ustilaginomycetes; order Ustilaginales; family Ustilaginaceae; genus Ustilago; species Ustilago hordei. The sequence continues at coordinate 296,608 of NW_024545274.1, read as the reverse complement.
TTGCAGTTTCATCAACTCCAACTACGCTGGTTTTGGTACTGGTGCCGTTCCTGCCGGTTGCGGTTTCACTTTGCAGAACCGCGGCGCAGGCTTTACGCTCAGTGAGGGTCATCCGAATTGTGTCGCTCCAGGCAAGCGTCCTTACCACACCATTATCCCCGCTATGGCAACTCGCGCAGACGAGCTCTTCCTCAGCTTTGGAGTGATGGGTGGTTTCATGCAGCCCCAAGGACAGGTGCAGGTGCTGATGAACATTCTTCACCACGGCTTTTCGGTCCAGGATGCTTTAGACGCTCCTAGGTTCTGTATCGGTGCTGGTATGGCTGGGCCTGAGGGAGCCACGTCGGAAGTGTACTTTGAGCAGGGTGTTGATCAGAAGGTGGTGGATGAGCTCGAAAAGATGGGTCACAAGGTTAAGGTTCTTGACGGTTGGGCAAGGTTCCAGTTTGGAAGAGGACAGGTGATTCAGAAGGTTGAGAACAAGCAAGGCAGGCTCGTTTGGGCTGCCGGATCTGATCCTCGCGCTGATGGACAAGCAATTGCTCAGATCTGAGCTCAAGGCGGCTCCAGAAAACACCAGTTGTTCATAAATAGGCAATGCCAGCTCCCCTTGCACCAGAAATGACAAGTTTGACCAGACTGTGAGTACAGCGTTTGCTGGTGACACGAGGATGTTCATGAGAAGACATCTACCGATCAGTGATAGTACATCTTGTACTTCTCCTCCAACTCTTCATCCCCAATCCACCCCCACTTGAGGCTCACCACCTTCGCATCGAAACCCTCCGCCTGTTTTGGTGGTTGGCTATCCTTGAACCAGCTCTCTATCGCCGTGAATGGCAGTATTGTCCTCTTCACCTCGCTCTCATTTGTCGGCCCATAATGTGCCCTGAAATGGTTGTTATGAACACAAACGTGCTTAGGCACGTCAAAGTAGATGCAGCGAATACGAGCATTGATGTTGCGGGCGAGATCAATGTAGTGTTTCCTCGTCGCACGGTCTCGATTCGTGTTGTCAACCACGCAAGATTGCGAGGAAGTGATGGTGTCCGCCACGACACGGAGGCATTTGTCGCGGGTGCGTAGCGTGTCTTGATTGACGTGGACGTAGTTTTGTGGTGCAAAGATACGGTTGAAGAGATAGGTCTTGCCGGAAGCAGGGGCGCCGACGAAGAGTACGATCTCTGGATCGTCGCTCTTAGCATCACCAAGGATTGTGCGTGCGGCCGATTCGTCATTGTCGATATCAGAAAGGTTGACGGTGACCATCTCGTCTTCTGGCTCGGCTATGAGCCCTTTGAGCGTAGTTGTTGGCGGTGGTAAGGCAGAAGGACTCCATGGTCGAGTTGGCGTCTCGTACTCCTTGGACTTGGCCAAGAAGTACTCTTCTGGCGTGTAGAAGCCTATTCCTGCATTCATTGCCCATTTGAGATCGGTATCTTGATGATCCCTATATTTCTTCCTCCCTGCCGCATCACCAACGAAGAAGCTCTGGGCCAGATCTACTTGAACCCCTCCGTTCCACTTGCCAACAAACTCCTCCCACATGCCCAGCCTCGGCTTGCGATAGACATCATCTCCTAAGGCAGCAAAGACTCGCATCGGCACATCGATCGCAGCAGCAATATGCGCCATCTTCTTCTTCCACGTTGCGAGACCCGACCTAGCTGAGTATGCGGTCTGCTTCTGATTCGTGATGATGACAATGGCAAAACCATGCTGCAGTTGCTGCTTTTGGATGCGCGAGATGACGGAGAGTGTGCCAGAGCCAGCTGGCTGAGTGGAGAAGAGAAAGTCATAGTCGTATTCGTCTGTCTTGCTGGGGAAAGTCTTGCCGCCTTTTGGACGAACGATGGTACCATCGAGATCGTAGAATGCCACCTTTGAGTTGGGAAGTGGGTCGCCGTAGACGCCGTGAAGACATGACTTGGATGGACCGATGGGGTCAAGCCATTTGAGCGTCTTGGAAGAAGATGAGGATGCGGTGCCGTTGGAGGACGATGATGCTGAGCGGGGTTGAAAGATGGAAGCAAGTTTCTGTGTTGACTTGAGCGCTACGGCTGAGGAGCCAGGTGCTCGTGTTGGCAGAATCGGCTCTTCATCGTCAGACGCGGACCTGGACTTCTTGGTTTTGGTGGTGCCGCTGTCTGCTGCGAGCGTGCGCTTCATCGCCGGTGTCAGACGAAACGATCTGACTCCACTTGCAATCGGCACTGCGCCTCGAGCGCTAGCTATTCGAGCACCTCGTAGCAAGAACACCGTCGCAGCGCAGCAGCGCAGCAGCGCAGCAGCTATATACCTAGGGAGGACGCGTTGGAATGATTGAAGTCGCGAATACTGTCGGTGAGTGCAAGAGCAGAGCAGAGGCTTGGGTGAAGAGATCATGGTGGAAAGCAAGGGTCGGAAGACAACTCAAGTGTCGAGTTGGTCCGTGGCAAGACCCTTGAATTTACATTTCTGCCGTGTTAGAAATTGAGCAAAATTTGTGGAATATAAACGTCGTTTAGGTCCCGATACTGGCGATCGGGGAGAGTCTAAGTACGATGTCACTGCTAATTTATAGACAGAAACAAATATACTCGATTGACTGAGGGAATGTGGCGAGAGCCTAGTGCTCTCTGTGAGTTATATATACATGTGAGTGGCACTTGCCTGATGTGGGGGTACTACTACTTCATGGTCTATCATGACAATGAGTGGGACTGTGTTGCACCCAATTTCTCCTGAGATCGACTTGACCTAATCTACGATCGAATCGGTAGCTCAACCGGATCGGCCCTATCTGATCTTCGATCAGATCGGCTCCGCGTCGTTCTTATTACCGTCTCATTGGATCGTCATTTTCAGCAAAATTGTGCCTCAAAAATGTCGACGCTGCACGTGACATGGCGTGTGCATCTGTCGGCTCGTTGACCCGCAATCTAACGGGACTTCCGTATCATTTTCTGTATCGTCCGACTGAGCCTCATCTGTTCGGCCGTGTGAGTCAGGCTGGGATGAAAAACCAAAAAAAAAAAAAAAAAAAAAAAAAAAAAAAAAAAAAAAAAAAAAAAAAAAAAAAAAAAAAAAAAAAAAGGCAATCTTTTACTCTTCCGCCATCGTCTTCTCTTGAACAACGACAGGAGGACATTCAGGTCTGGTCAAGTTGGCTCCCAACTGACCACCAAGCCAGATAGCAACACCATTGGTCCAACCAAAGCCTATTTGGACAGCATATTCACCTCCACCGCCCGCTGCATTGACATCGGAAGCGTTGAACTTCTCAAACATGTTGCCGATCGAGGTGGATGGGTTGAGTCCGTTGGCGCTCAAGACGCTCTCAGGTACGGGCTGGAAGTTGGGGTCGGTTGTGTTGAGCTTTCCTCCCGTAGCCCTCCAGGAGCAGAGAGCAGAAGCGACGAAACGGTTGGCAAGTTGGCGAACCAGTTCGTCGCGCCAGCTCTCGCCGCTTGTGTCGTTACCGACGTTGATAGCAGGCTCCAGCTCGACCGAAGGGTTGTTCGGGTCAGTGGCACCGGCAAGAGTCTCGTTGATCATGCTACCAGGCTCGTTCTCGAGTGGCTGAATAGGCAGGCTGTCGAGCGACTGACCAAGCTGGTTCGTGCCGTTGACCATGGGGATCAGAACAAAAGTGCCGTTCTCAGCAGGCAGCTCTGGCCCAGCAGCGAGCATGTCCGGCAAGGTGCGAAGAGCCTCGAGGGCGATGTAGGTGTGAGGAGGCCAAGCATTGGCAAAGTCCCACTGCTGACCGGTAGTGACGAGCGAGGCGGGAATGGTGCCGTTGAAGCGGTCGATCAAGTATCGAAGACCGGAGAAGACACTCTGCATATTCTGCCTGCGCTCGTCAATGCTGATTGACTCATTGACAAACTCTTGCGGCAAGATCTGCGCCCATAGAGGAAAGTAGCCTGAAGGAGTGAAGAAAGGTGCACGGTCGCCCAAAGTAGTGTTGAAGTCATAGAAGAACTTCTTGCTTGGGTCCCAGAAGACGTCAAGCACAGCCTCCTTACGAGCTTGAGCCTGCTGAGCCCAGTAGTTGGCGCGCGTGGTGTTAGGCTGAGTACCGTTACCGTTGATCCTGTAGAAGGCAGACAGCTTCTGTTCACAAGCAAAGAGAATAGCGTTGAGGTCAACAGGAAGCTGAGCATCAGTGTTGAGGAAGCGCTGAGCAGGGATCATGTCGGTCAAGTTCATGGTAGCACGCTTGGACCAGCGAGCAGCCGAGTAGTCGGATCCACTTTCGGCACCAGAAGCAAGGTCCGAGTAGAGCTGCGCCTTGAATGTTTCGTTGAGCTCAAGACCGGATTGCGAGGCTTCCTCGACCGTCTTGTAATCCTCTCGGTAGCTCTCGGGCCGCGGTGCCGAAGTGTTGACATGGTAGTGGGTGATGTTGTGAGTCTTGTTGGTGAAGGGAGAAGTGAACTCGATAGTTCGGTTGTTTTTCCAGAACGACATCTCTCGCTCAAGCAAGGGAAGAAAGCGCTGCAGGACCGAAGTGTCGTTGTAAGCCTCGATGTACTTGCCGATCATCAGGGTGAAGAAGGGAGGCTGAGATCGGTTCTGGTAGTAGACACGGTTGCCGTTGGGGATGAAGCCAAGACGGTCGATCAAGTCGCCAAAGTTCTCAAGAATCGCCTTGACAACCGACTGCAGCTGCGAGGTGATCAGACCCTCGATGACAAAGTAAGTGTCCCAGTAGTAGAGCTCGCGGAAACGACCACCGGGTACCACAAAGACTCGGCTCTCGTTGAAGGGGATGAAGGAGCTCACACAGCCGTCACACTGGACACCAGAGGGACTGGACGAGTTGGTGGTGCGTGCAAGCAACTCCCAGTAGCTGTGGACCTGCTTGAGCCAGTCGCGCACCACTTGATCCTCGACGCCTTGGAGAAACTCCGGATCTTGGACAAACTCGCTGCCAAGAACGGCGGGAACAAGCTCGACACCTTCAGCTACGAAGTTGTCGTCGACGAATTGAACAATCTCCTGGTAGGTGATGTTGCTGACGTTGCCGCCACCGAGCTTGTTAAAGTTGTCCAGGACTTCCGATTCGGGCCTAGAAGTGGCCTTGTCGACAAAGGTCTTGCTGTCCTCGAAGATGCCGGCTAGCTGTACAGCTTGAAGGAGGGGACCGGGACAGTAGATTGGGGAAGTGCAGAGCTCCTGGGAAGGAGGCAAAGGTCCAGATGGGATGAGGGCAGAGGGAGCGCCAGTTGCGGAAGGAACAGCTGCAGGGGGCTTCTCTGTCATAGGATTGACAGCGCTGGCAGAGGCGGTAGAAGAAGCATCTTGAGTCGCGACTGCTGCTACTGCAGGCAGCAGCGCAACCAGTGTGCGGATGACTGGGAGACGCATATTGGTGGGTGCCAGGAGATCGCTGCTACGAAAAGACTTGGAAGGCGATGCGCTTGTTGGATCTCAAGGAAACGGCGCTCACGAGACTTCAGGGCAGGCTATATATGGATTGTCACCCTGTTCAACCACGAGGCACAGTGAGAGGAAGCGTTGTCAAGTGAGGCACAAGGCGGCGCCAAGCAAGCTTACAAGCCAGACCAACGTCACTTTTGATGTGGAGCGCACAGTTTGATGTCTCAGAATCAACGCCGACTTATCGCCCTTGACAGCGAGATCTGTTTGGCAGGATTGTTGTATTACTACATGTCCGGAGCCCTAAGAGGACAAGGCACTATATACTGCACAGACGAGAAACTGAGACACGAGCAATGTCAAGTGATGGCTGGATGACCAAGACCTTGAACCATGGTTGAACGCATGAATGGACTGGTGAGCAGGAACGAGCACGAGGATGGATGAGCCTTGATATTGTAACTCCAGTGCCCAGTACTGTGCCAGGCTCATTTGTCGTCCCTTGTCTACACAAATAGTTTCGTCACAGCTGGTGTCTCAGTAGAAGTTGAGCTGCTTCTGTGCTCCTCAGCAAGACACCTCTTCAGGGACAGATCCAAAGGGCCGAAAGGTCAAGACACAGCGACAGGCAATGTGCACACAGTGAAAGTTTGGGGCCCCAATTTTAGCGAGGACGTTGCTGAAAACTTTCGGATCAAGAGCTTTCTCATGAGCATGGAGGCGTTGCGCTCTATGTGCAGCACAAACGGCCCTGCAGAACGACATCATACCGCTTTTTCGCAGAGATTCAGATCAGACATGCAAAACCTGTCTGCCCCATGCTTAACCCCCAGAGGCCTATGCAATATGTCAGCGGTCGCCCACCTGAAACCTGATTTCGATGGTTCTGGTTGATATCAGTGAGATCAACCAAGTAAGCATCCTTTCAATCTGTTTCAGTGAAAGCAATCAGAAGGCTTACTTCAGATGGCTTTTCACTGACCACTGCAAACACTCTGTTCAGAGGCTATGCAGCATGTTTGTAGAACTCAGTTTGTCTTGCTATAAGATATAGACTTCTGTTGCAGCACAAGTGTTCTTAGTGCTGACTGTCACTTGATGATATTTGATGGTATCTGGACTGCAATATAGTTATTGCCTACAGTTGGAGAGGGCCAGACCACAGTGGAGACACTGCCTTCAGTTGATAGGACTGGACCACAGTGAAGTACACTGCCTACAGTAGAGAACTGGACTGCAATGAGGAACACCACCTACAGTTGACATCCAACAGTGATACAACACACACACTTGGATGTCTTTGCAATGCACTGCACTTGCAATGATACAAAACAAAGTAAAGGGTAACATAAGTAATGAGTAGAGTGGATGAGGATCCACTTGTATGCTATGGTGAGATGAGTGTATATATGTGTTTTGTGAAGTGTTGCTGGCGACACTGCCCCCTGCTCCTCCTGAGAAGTGTGTCAGTCTCCTCGAAACTGCTCCTCCTCCTCTTGAGTAGTGTGTTGATCTCTTTGACACTTCTCCTCTACCCCTTGAGCAATGTGTCAGTTTCCTCAACACTGTTCCCTTTCCTCCTAGGTGGTATTGCCATCTTCCAAACCCTTCCTCTATCTTGTGAATCCTGCTGACCTCATGGACACCCTATTATCCTGCTCCTTCTGATTGCTTGACCCACTATGCATTGATGGGGTCTTCTTGCAGTCCATTTGGTGAAACCTACCAGATGGGCTTGTTTTGATCAATTTCAGTGAAACTGCTCAGAAACCCACAACTTTGCTGTTTTCACATTTTGTGCACACAACACACCCAATGTTTGTCTAGGGTCTTCTGCACAGAACCTGTGACACCATTGTCAGATGAAGGGAGACATACCAGAAGAGGTATGCAGGGGAGGGTCCCAACACTTGGAAGAAGTGGGTGATACTCCTTGTCAGCGGTTGCATGCCTGAAATCCGAAATCTACTGAAAGAGCTTGATCTGGTAGATTTCAGCGAGATATGTCGAGTGAGCTCCTCCTGACCGATTTTGGTGAAATACATCAAGTGACTGTATGCCAATGGACTTTGACTGACTGCTGTGAACACTCTGTTCAGAGGTAGCACAGCATGTTTGGTGTTTTTGAGTACTTAGATTGGTTGATGATGTGACTATACCATTGTATAGTATGATAGTAAAACGATGCCTGTCTTGGCACAAGTGTTTGCAATGCTTTGACAGTTGTATGATGGTGCTGGTTGTGGTTCCAGGACCGCAGTTGAGGTTCTGCCTTTGGTGGAGGTTCTGTAGTGTCATTTGAGGTGTCGACAGTGTCTAGATACGGTGATACAACACACTTGTGTGAGATGATACTGTAGATACTGTTATTGCTGTGCCTAAGGCCAGAATACATACAACGTTAAAGCATAAAGTATAGATAAAGATAGTTAAGAGTGGATGAGGATCCACTCTTCTACTGCAACAAAGTGCAGGTATATATGTGTGTGGATGGTGTTGCCTGCAACACTGCTCTTTTCCTCATAAGCAATGTGGAGACCTTCTCGACACTGCTCATGCTCCTCTTGGCCTTGTGTGTGAGCAGGTCTCTACCACTGCCAAGCCTGTGACTTGATTGTTGCAGAAGGGTCTCTCCCGCCTTGATCTGGGTGGCGGGACCCTCCTCTGCATACCTCTCCCCGTAGGCGTCTTGTCCCCATTGCTGCCTACGACTGTCCCTTCAATCTGGTGAGGAGACATGAGTCTTAATGCATCAATGGCCTCCTTTCGCAGTGAGTTTTTCTTTCCAGGCAGAGCTTACTTAAGCAGTAGAAGAAGAAGAAGAAGAAAATAAAATGGTGAAAACTCAGAGATAATTGAAAGCACCTATGATGAGAGGATAACGGATATTCAGATGTAGGTGGCAATCGCGATCCTTGTTGAGCTCTGATTGTCTCTATCAGGTCGAACCGGTTTGAACGCCATGTTTTCCGAGGAGGAGGCGGTATGATCCGCGGATTCGCTTGCTGTTGCGGTTGCCCTCGCACCGACATCAGGAGGGTCATATGATAGTCTGGAAGATGAGGTCCGATCATGACAGGCACGCAGGATAAAAGACCAGAGGGCATGAGTGGCGTCGAATCGCAATAATGATGTAGGTACGGTGGTGATACTTGGCCTGCTTGCTCGGATCTGTGCTCGAAAGGGAATGCTTGGCTGCAGTCTCCTGCTCGCCTGTCTTGTTCGGAAGTGATTTGCCGTGCGTTGGCGTGCGGATGGCTGAGGCGAAGAAAGGGGAGTGCGAGCGAGCATATGGGAAAGGGTTCAGCCTAGAGGGACGAGAGAAAGGCCAAAACGCTCACCTTAGATCGGATGGGAGTGTGCAGTCTGAGTTGAATTGCATCCGTCAGTACAGTATAACGATGGAAGAGGGGGAGGATAGGAGTGGTACAAACTCAGACGCTCTTGCTCGCTGCCTCGTTTTAGTCAGTCTTGGTCGGCTAATGCTGTTCCGGTCACTGTCACCTTATGCCGGTTTTGATGTCACCTCGATGCTCAGCCGACACTGTCAAGTTAGCAAGTGACGCTGTCTTCCGCTCCTTCACAATTCGCACTAGTTGATGGTTTGGGGCCTTCCTCCTTCCTCCTCCTCCTAAACCCCCTTTACTCTCCCTCTCCCTTCTCTCGCCCACCTTTGCTTTTCTCCGTCCAACTCTCACCCACTTGTTTCTCCGGTTGCTTCGCTTTCGATCGCTCTCTCCCATCGCAGTTGCAATCGCAACCGACCTCAGACGAGCACACATCTTTTCCCTGCCTTGCTCACGTCACTGCCGCTCTGTCATCTCTCCTATCACTAAAGCCATCATACAGTCGACGCCATCTACATCTACTCGCTCCGTACAGTCCCCCCCCCCTTCGTATCGCCCTCGTAACGCAACATCTCAACAACACCGTCAACCTCTCCTCTAACCGTCAATCTCTCCTCTAACCGTCATGTCTAGCCTTTGAACATCCCTTTCCACCATACGCAACTCAACATCATGCCCACCAGCTCTCAGGGTATGGTCCGCAAGCGCACCTGTGCAGATCCATGCTCGTCATCACAGACCATCCCCAAGCATCCTAGAATAGCTTCAGCATCCTCCTCCTCGACTTCATCCTTTGCCTCGCCCGCAACATCGTCTGTAAATGTCGCTTGCAATCAGAGCAGCCACCTCGATGCCTCTACTAAAGCACGTAGCGACAGCATCAGCTCGCAAGCATCTTCTTTCTCCGATTCGTCTTTATCCTCATCTGCCACCCTACCGAGCACGTCGTCAGTCCCATTGCCGAGGTACTCGCTCGGCATCCCTCATCTTGATCTCTTGCTTCCCATTCGCGATGGCCTCGATCTCTTGCACGCCTATCACCAAGGCATCGGTTGGATTCAAACCCCTGTTGATCGAACCACACTACTAGAGACACTTGAGCAAGCAGAACGTCATGGTGCCGACTCCATACACCCGCATCGACTCGCCTGTCTTCTGGCTGCTCTCGCTCTTGGCCATCTCTTCTCACCTTGCTTTCCAACATCTTGCAACTCTCATCACCCAGCTCAGCCTTCACAGAAACGCGGCAAAATCTGGTTAGGTGTAGCCTCCGCTTGCCTTGCTGGCTCCCGCACTGGCAACGAGTTGACACTCCAACCCACTCCAGACGCATGCTCGGCTCTCTACCTCATGTCCACCTACCTCCTCTGCACCAATGACGAGGAGCTCTTCAATCGTTCCCAAGGGCTCACTGGGCTTGCACTTGTCTTGGCAAAGGCGGCCCTCGTTCCATCTTGCCTTCCTTCAGCTGCCTCTACAACTCAGCCATCGCGCTTAGCAACACTGTCACCATCCAATCGCCAGGAGGCATCCTCTCAAACCCCGCAAGCTGCCCACTCGTCGCCCGCCTCTCCTTCGCAATCTGCTTCACAATCTGCTTCACAATCTGCTTCACAATCTGCTTCATCTCTGCTATCGGCTCACAAGGCCAGCACTGACCACGATCGCCTTCACTGCAACAGGCTCCTTGGCGACATTATCTTTCATCTCCGCTCCCAGGTCCTCACCTTTGCTCTTCCCTCCACCGCCGCTCAAACTGCATCACCAACCATGCCTCCTTCCCTCGCCAACTTTCCAGATGTGCCTACCATACAAGCCATCTGGACTGCTTACGGCACTCCTCTCTATGCCAGCCTTGACGCTTTCGGAAATCGCTACAGCCCAAACATCTTTCATAACTGGAAGCTTGGCTTGGCCGATCTTATGCACCAGGTCTCATTGCTCACCAACCAAGCCCTCCCCTTCGACAACCTTGCAGCACCTTTGTCCTCCTCGCAAAGCGCAGGCACCCTGACAGAGAACAGCGAAGCAGATCAACGCAAAGCAAGAGGGAGGATCCTGCTTCCTGATCACAGCCAGGTTGTCAAGCTGGATGAACGCATTCGGCGCTATCACGCCAGCCTCCCTGATTTCCTACTCCTCCACAGACCGCTGCCCATCGACATGGCCGGCAAGGTTGACACAGACGAATTGGATCAGATCGTCTGTCAGCGTCACATGGCCTGCTCTATGGTTCATCGAATGTTGATGGCTCTTCATCGCCCCTGGTTCCTCGCTGCCCTCGCCTGCCGATCAGGTTCGGTGCGAGCAAACACCGTCAGCAAGGCCAATGGTAATCAGGCAGCAGAGCAGACACCAGCAACATCGTCCACCTCGACTAAATCATCCCAAGCAGTCTCAGAGGCTGCTGCCCCTCTGGCACTAGAGCAGCCTTCTCCATCTGCCATGTTCTCGCTGTCCGTCGTATTGCGCTCAGCCACCTGGCAAACAGAGACCTTTGCCAGTGCGGCAGCTTGTGCTCCACCGCAGGCACTAGCATGGTGGCAGTTCACAAACAACGCACTCGCGGCTGCCATTGTGCAAGCTACTGCTCTTCTTCGTCTCTCCTGCCCCACGCCTCCTTCGTCAGCTACTGCAGGCGGCACATTCGCATCAGCAGCAGAGCGACCAGGCTCGTCATCGCACTTCCACAGCCAAATGCGTACCGACCTTGACAAGAACATCTGTTCTTTCCAGAATGTAGCAAAGCGCTGCAAGCTTGCTGCTAAAGCCCTGCCTTTCCTGCAGCGAGTGGGCAGCGCCATCGATCTGGGTCTTTGCAAACCCCGCGGCCAGGACCCGCTCCAAACCAATCTTTCCCCTTCTCAAACACCCCACCATGGCTCGCAACTAGACTCGTCACCATTCGCAACGGGCACTCCGGCTTCGACGCGACCCGCTCACAACAACTCGGAGCCCTTTTCTTGTAACAATAGCATCCGCACCAACATCAGTCCCAGCACCAGCACTAGCAACAGCACCAGCACTAGCAACAGCACCAGCACTAGCAACAGCGCCAGCACTAACAACAGCGCCAGCACTAACAACAGCAACAGCATCAGCAACAGCATCGACCACAATAGCATTCATAGCAGCAGCAACAGCCCCAGCATCTGTAAAGCGCTTGACAGCAATAAGACGGCACCAGCGCATTCGACTCAGCCTGGGAGCGCCGAGAGCTCCGTCGATTCTTCCTACACTGGACCGCGACGGGCTTCCAGCGCAAAGTCCAAGCTTGAGACCATCTTTGGTCCTATCGCTTCTGGCCTCGAGCTCCCGCAAGGATCTGACATTCAGGCCCGGGCCTCGTCGTCATCTTCATCTGTCAAGCCTCTGTATCGTCAGAATCTTGATCCGCTTCCAGTGCCACCGAACCTTAGGCGCGACGGGGATGAACACAGCTCACAACCTTCCTTCAGCGAGGATGCCGGTTCGTCGAGCTCGTCTGGTATCTTCCCGGGGACACCGGGATCGCGGTCGCCCCTGATGGGAGCGCGAGAGACATCACTTCCCGCGACACAGCAAAAAGGACCAGACAAGGCTTCCATCGAGGGGCCAGCAGCACAGAGCATGTCGAACCAAGCGTCCGATCTGGTGCTTCAGTGCATTCGATTCTGGCAGCCTGACATGCTTGCCACCCCGGCTCCACCTGCGTAGTAGGATCAACGAACGCAATTATGACTGCTTTACATTGCGCGCTTTCTCATCTAGACAACTCAATTCAACTGTACTTCTACATTCACCCCAACAGACCGTGTATGAAGCATGTGCATATGTTCGTGAGATCTCGGAATTGCGATGAGAAGGACGAATGAAAGATGCAAAGTATAACTTCCCCGCAGACGAATGCTTCTAGTCGAGCTTGGGAGCCTCCTCGCCAGCCTTCCAAGTGAACTTGCTCGCATAGTGATCTTTCCTGAATGTCTTCTGTCCAACACCGTAGAGCTTCTCTCTCGATGTAATCCCGATCTTCTCACTGAGACCGAATCCATGCTTGGGACCGTCCTTAACCTGTGCCTTCTCAGGCTGCTGTACCTGAGGATAATCCGCCCAAACAACACCTCTCTCCTTCAAAATCGGAACCACCAAGTCGACAAAGTCCTGGAACGTACCCGGAGCAAGCGTGTAAGCCAAGTTGAAACCATCCACACCACTCTTCTCCCACCATTCCTGCAGCTGATCCGCAATTGAAGAGGGAGAGCCGACAATGGTGGGACCAAGACCGCCAAGTTTGATCTTGTTTGCCACTGCTGCTTTGTTCCAATTGGGAACGTTAGGGTCTTGGGTAGCGAAGTTCTCAACGGCTGATTTGATAGCGTTGCTTTCCGTTGTGCGGAGTTCTTCATCTTGACCATAGATGGAGAGATCAATGCCGGTCCAACCACCGAAGAGGGCTAGCGCACCCTCGTCAGATCCGTGCTCGAGATGCTCTTTGTACTTCTGCTGTGCTTCTTCGTCTGTCTTGCCAATGATAGGGCAGAGTAGGGCGAGAACTTTGAGAGAGGCCGGATCACGACCTGCTTCAGCAGCGCCTGAACGAACAGCATCAACGCGCTTTTTGGCTACATCGGGCTTGTGAGCTGCGATGAAGATCACTTCGGCATGTTTGGCGGCAAAAGCCATTCCGGGACCGGAAGATCCAGCTTGATAGATGACTGGAGATCGCTGCGGAGAAGGCTCACAGATGTGTGGACCGGGTACAGATTCGAAATATTTGCCCTTGTGGTTGATTTGACGCACACGCTCAGGGCGAGTGTAGATTAGCTTGCTGGCGTCATGAACGACTGCATCGTCGGCCCAAGAACTCTCCCAAAGCTTGTAGACTACATCCATGTACTCGTCTGCAACTTCGTAGCGCTTTGCATGCAGGTCTTGGTTCTTAGCACCGAATTGACGTGCTGCCGAGTCAAGGTAGCCAGTGACAACGTTCCACCCGACACGTCCATTGGTTAGGTGGTCCAGGGTGGAAAACCGACGTGCTAGCTCGTAGGGGTGAACGTAGGAGGTGGTGGCAGTAATACCGAAGGACAGATTGCTTGTTGCAGCAGCCATAGCAGAGATGAGCAGGAGTGGATCGATGACAGGCAATTGAGCACCTGAAGAGAGAGCTGCGTCAAGATTGCCTGCATAAACGTCGTATCCACCAAGCACATCAGCGAGGAAAAGACCGTCAAAATGGCCAGATTCGAGGAGCTTGGCATGGTCGATCCAGTAGGAAAGCTTATTGTGGTGGCGAGAACGATCGGCTGGGTGAGTCCAGAGTCCGGGAGATTGGTGCCCAGAACAGCCCATCATGAAAGCGTAGAGGATGATACGTCTCTGAGAGGAGGCGCCATTGTCAATGCCGTTGGGGTTAAGCTGGTCAACGCCGTTGGTGGCTTCGCTGGATGCTGTTGGGGGCGACATCTTTGCTGAAATTAAAGGACACCAAGTGGACAGACAGCGTGATGGGAAGGAGAGATGATCGGGAAGGCTGCCAGATGCCTATATGAGTCCAGAAACAGCTTTCAGATGGCCTGGAAAAGAGTCTCCGGAGCGCACAGATCTTCTTCAGCAGACTTTCTTTCAGAAGGCTTGATGAGGAAAAGGCATCTTGTCAGCCGAGTTCTGCGCGGCTAGCGATATCTTTCGAGACCTTCACGGTGTCTGGTCAGCATCTTCGAGGATCTTGGGGGGTCTTCAGCCATGGAGATGGCGCCATCTCGACCTCGATTCCACCAGGCAGAGGTTACCATTCTACTGCACTGCTATTCTCACGCGCAGTCACTGTAGACTCTGTTGACCGCGCCATTGTTGACACTTGATAGAAGGGCTGCCGGTGTGCGAGGAAAGCAATCTTCGACATCGACACAAGCGGCGATGGCGTGCTAGTTTGATGGAGCAGGCAATGTTTGACAGCTTCCAACAGACGCACGCCATTTGAGCTGTCCGCGCACACAATTTCAATCTTCAGATCTGGAAATCGGAGACCATTCCATGCCCGATCGATGGCCTAAGGGTCTTGTTCTCCACTCTCTCTATCGCACGAAACAGTGTAACCTCGACCTACAGTGTAACCTCGACCTACAGTGTAACCTCGACCAACATCATACATAGATTCCCACGTACTCGACTCTAGGCTCGATTAGCGCTCGAGTCATGGCATCTGAGACAGCAACAGTAGCCGGGGCTGCTGCTCAGGGCTCGCCTTCTGCCATGGTCGACTTCATAGCAGGTACCGCGGGCGGTATCGCTTCTCTGCTCGCAGGTCATCCTTTCGACACTGTCAAGACTCGACTGCAAGCACAGTCGACCACAATACCCCATACCACACCGCCAATAGACTCCCCCGGCACGGCTCACAAGTCTGTTTCATCGTCATCAAGTCTGCTCAAGGCCTCCACAGCAAATCTCGACTATCTTTCAGCGCAAACACCCCGTCATGCAGGTGCATCATCAGCAACACTCACCTTTCCCCACCCTTCACCCGCATCAAGCGCAGCAATCCGGATCTCGGCCCCCGTCTATCGCTCAGCGACAGAAGCATTCCGCATCATCATCAAAGAAGGACACATATGGGGCCTCTACAAAGGTGTTACACCCCCCATGCTAGGTGTAGCTGTCATGAACGCATCCATCTTCGGCCTCTATAACATCTCTCTCCGCTATGAACAATCCCATCGCATTCTCAACGACTATCACGTCACCCAAGTCTTCATCGCAGGCATGTTCAGCGGTCTGGCAAGCTCTATCATCACTTCGCCAATAGACTTGGTAAAGATTCGTGAACAGATGAACACAAGTACTCTCAAACCTTCCACCTGGACCGTGTTCAAGAATATCGTCCGCACAGAAGGAGTATCTAGAGGCCTCTACAGAGGTTGGTGTACAACAGCTGTGCGTGACTTGGGATATGGACCCTACTTTGCCAGTTACGAGCTACTGAATGCACAGATTCGGCGATGGACAGGGAAGCCCTTGACAAACGTAGATATGGCGCTGAGTGGGGCGGTAGCCGGGGTGGTGGCTTGGGTGAGCACCTTTTGGGCCGATGTGATCAAGACTAAAATTCAAGCGAGTTCGAGAATTGATGACAAAAGAACAGGCAGAACTGCGAGTCTCTTCTGGACAACGGCTAGAGGAACGTTTGCTCACGGAGGTTGGAGAGCCTTCTTTGTCGGAGTCGGGACGACGGTGTTGCGAGCGCTACCGGTCAATGCGGTTCTGTTTGTGACCTACGAGGTCACGAAGGACTTTCTCATTAACAAAGGCTATTGATCTCATACCCACACTTGTACTTCTATTAACTCAACGAATCGCAGTCATAGACACCAGCAACGTCGCTTTGAACGGTTTGCATTTCAACTTTGATCCTTAGTTCTGAACGGCTGCGAGAGCGGGCCTTGAATGACCTCGAAGATGCCTCGCCAGCCCTTCAATATGAACAGTCAACCTCTTCGCCTCACCCTCCAACCCATCACTTCCATCCAACGTAATCGCCTCGGTCACACCAGGGAACGTCGTCGCTCCATACCCCAACCACCTTCCAGGAGCAGTACCCAAATGCTTATACCACTCTCTCCCCTTCAAACCCTCTTTCGAAATCAATCCCTGTTCAAAAGTCTGCAACTTCTTGTTCATCCCTCTGATCTCACCCAACACCTTGCAGATCTCCTTCTCCACCTTCTTTCCACCCTTCTTCTCGTGCTTCTCCGCCAAATGAATGAGCTTCCTTCTAAAATGCTCCTTGTGGTGTTCAAAGTTGCTCGCACTGATCTCGAGTTTGTGAATCGCCAGTCGCAACCTTTGCAACCAGTGCGGATGTCGTGCACCGGCACCCTTAGTCGGAATGCCCAACTTGTTGGCAGCCAGCTTGTCAACCTTGGCGAGATACTTGCTAAGCTCGCTAGCATAGTCCTTGACATTGATGGGAGAGAAAAGCTCAGTGGAAGTCTCGATCGCCATCAGACCAATGATCTTTGCAGCTGCTTCATGACGGTGAAATCCAGGATCGCCGAAGTTGTCCATCCAGTAGAAGCTGTCGTAGTTCGAGTGGTACATGTAGACTGGGTCGGTGGGAGCACGTTTGAAGCCAACATCGGTGGACGCAATGCCGAGATGTTGGAGGAAGACAGTATAATCTGAACCACTGCCGAGCGGGTTGAATGCATCAAGCGCAATCTTTTGGTTGGCCTCAGACTTGTTTCGCTTGGAGTTCGGATCGTCTACCTTTGCAGCTGCCTTCTCAACAAAGCGCGACAAGGAAGGCGACGAACTAGCCTGAAGCACACTTCCACTGACCGAGACATCCACGTTATGATACGCAACAACGTGTTCCCGAATCCACTCAGCGTAATCTTCGCCAAACTCAGTCGATCCAACGAGGCCATACTCTTCAGCATCCCACGAAGCGAATACGATCGTGCGCATCGGTTTCCATCCCTTCCTGTAGAGCTCGCCTAGACCTTTGATAGCTTCATGGAAAGCAGCTGTGCCTGAGTTAGGATCTGCAGCACCAAAAGTCCATGCATCTCGGTGATTGCCCAGCACAACAACTTCATCGCGGATATGACCGGGAAGAACAGCATAAGTGTTCCAAATATCGCGGACTTGAAGATCGACAAAGTTCTCTAGGTGAACAATGTCGTCTGATGGACCGGTCCAGTATTCGACTCCATTGATCGCTCCAGCGAGACGAGAGTTGACATCGGTGGCTTTGAGACCTTTGCCTTTCATCGATTCCAACAATACCTTTGCCTCGGAGTAAGACAGCGGGAGGGAGGGGATCTTGGGGAGCGAATCGGCATCTTGAGGCTCCAACCGCGTAGCATTGCGGTAAGAAGGCTTTCCAGGAGTAGAAGGATCACCAGGGTAAAAGGACAATCCTTGCACCGACCCACGTTGAACAGCAGAGGGGTTGCGAGCAGGTCCATCAGGGTAAGCTTTGTGGCCTTTGGCTTCGGTGATCTCTCCATCTTCGATTGTATCGGTGTAGATGATGACTCCCACAGCACCAGCTTCCTGGGCAGCACGAACTTTGAGCCCGCGGAAGTTGCTTCCGTAGTCGACCAAGACGATTTTACCTTTTACGTCGATACCTTTTGTGGCGAGGTCTGCAAAATCTTGCTTTCTGCCCATACCTGCGAATACGACCTGGCCAGAGACGCTACCCGAAGCCGAGTATCCATGGAAAAGAGGCACACCGCGCGAGCTGGTAGGATCGGCATCGAGAACATCCTCCTTAAGCGAGGCTGTCCAGTAAGGCTTGTCCAGCTGGTCTGGTTTAGCGAGGGTAAGAGAGGAGTTGATAGGGTAATTGAGCCATACAGCGTAGCTATCGGTCCATGCACGAACATCGTCTTTGCCATCAGTGCCTTTGATGTAGGCCTGGCTTTCGGCGGAGCCTGCGTCAAAGACGAGGTCCTTTAGATCCTCGGTGAGGGGTGCACCGACGAGGTTGCCCCATTCTTCGAGGATCTGGAGGGCAGAGTTGTAGTCACCATCAGTACCGGCGTAGTGAGAGACGTTGGTGTAGCGCTGTAAAGCGTCGCGAGCGCTCTGAGCGGAGGGGATGGCGAGGTAGTCAGATTCGAGCTTGGCAAACCATTTCTTCCAGCGAGCCTCAGGCGACTCCTTCTGCGCCTCAGCAACAGCAGCAGAGGAAGGGGAGAGCAAGTCAGAGCTGCTCAAGTGCTGCGAGTAGCCTTTGACAGCCTGAACATGTTTTGCGTGGTGAGGGCAAGGCTTGGTAAAGCCAGCATTCAGCTTGTGCAAAGCAGGCAGTTCAGGGGGCAAGACGAACCAGGCGCAGACCATAACAAATACAAGGGCGAGAGGCCATCTTTGCAAACGCAAGACGAGCTTTCCTGTGAAGGGGTTGTAGAAGTCGATACGAGTTCCGCTCTTGACCTCAGTTTCAGTGAAAGGTGCCTTCTCATTGAGGTATTCCTTGTCGATTTGGAGAGGGGTGGAGGCCAAGCCCTCCTCTTGACGAGCATTAGAACGAGCCATATTCGGTGTTGAGCACCGCACCGCTGCTGGAAGAGGATGGGGCGATTGATGGAGAGGGAGAGGAAGATGGTAGTGAAGGTGGAGCAATAGCCTGAGCACGATTGAAGCATAAGCACAGGATCGGTGCAGGATGAAGATCGCCGCACAAAACGCCGGCAACTGCGACTTGGTCGGCTTTGCATTTCGCACTGGCCCTTCCCAACATGGCTCTCTGATTGTCGCAAGGATGCAGACAAGGTCCGCACATCGTGTTCAAGTGCGAATGACGCTGAGAACGATGGCCGAGTACCTCGGGCAATCGGCTATGTTTTGGTTGCCGAAGTGAGTTTTCCGATATGTGCGAGGCATATATGCGAACCATAATTCCGCATAACTCCTCACGACATCGCACAAGTTTGCACTTGTTAGATCGTGCCCGGTAGCCCGATTCCAGATGCAAATCAGTTGAAGCTATACCGTACACCTCCTCATCTGAGCCACATTCTAGCTCTTTCGTACTAGTGTATCATAGATGTAATGCTTGAGATTAATTGTGCACTACTGCTACAGGATTGTATATATATATACCTTTGTCCTGTTTATGAGATGGCTTGTTATTCTCTTTTGAGTCATGCCCACTTTGTAGCATCTTGGCATTTTCCTTTCATATGCTTCTCCTGATTGGTTGCCACTCAATTTAGTATGCATGCAGAGGATCGGTCTGTTGGTCACTCGCCTTTCTCACATATTGGTTATCCCAGTGACTCTTCAACTCCCCCCCTTGCCAGCATGACCAAACCCATTGCTTGAGCTAGGCATGTGGTCTCTCCTCCTTTCAATGGCTTTGTGAGAATGTCCACCAAGTTGTTTGCTGTTCCGACATGTTCGATCAAAATGTCTCCCTCCTGCATGTGTTCCCTGACAAAGTAATAATGCATGTTGATGTGTTTAAGCTTCCAGTGTTTGGTTGGGTCCTTACTCACCTGTATACATCCTTGGCTGTCGGTGCAGAGCATTGGTCTGATGTTATTGATACCCAGGTCTTGCAGCAGATATGAAAAGAACAGCACCTCCTGTGCTGCTTCTGATGCAGCAACAAACTCTGCTTCTACAGCTGACAGGGCCATGCATTTTTGCACATGAGATTGCCAACTCACTGGGCTCCCATATAAATACGTGATTGCTCCCAATGTACTCCTCCAACCATTTGTGGGGTCTGACACCCAATTTGCATTGGTATATGTTGTTACTGTCTCCTTCTCCATGTTTGCTCTCTTTCCTAGTTGGAGACGATATTCACTTGTTTGATTTAGGTACTTTAGAGTGTGGGTCGCTGCATGCCATGCTCCTTCGACCAGAGTCATCATGTGTCATGCTAAAACTCCTACCATGAATGAGATATCTGGTCACACTGTGTTGGATACCCATAAGAGCTGTCCTACCAACTCCTGGTATTCTTTGCTTCGTGATGGTGAACATCTCTCTCCTCCAGCGCTTGCAGTTATGCTTTGTGTAAGCAGTCGCGCGCCAGAGACTTAGCTGAGGTTGATTGAGTAAGGACTACTCGATTTGATTCGCCTAAACGTAACCAAGCGTCATCGCCTAGTAAGTCTCGACTGACCACCTTGAACACTCCGTTCAGAGGTTGCATGGCACGGACGTTGTTTGTTGGTGAGTGCATGATACACCCTCCCCTACAGTACGAGTGTTCGTAGTACTGTTGATATGCTCTTGGACATTGTCTGGACTGCAATATGCCAATCGCCTACAGAGGACATGAGTTACTGGACTGCTGGTGTGAAACACTGCCTACAATAACCGACTGGACTGCTGGTGTCGAGCAACACCGCCTACAGCAAGGAACTGGACTGCTAGTGTGAAGAACACTGCCTACAGTAATGAACTGGACCGCTAGTGTGAAGAACACTGTCAGGGGTCTCGCGCCTGAAACCCAGGTCGGTCTGTCGAGATACTCGGTGACTATCAAACTGTGCGACAGCTATTGTCTCAGTATCAGTGACTATCAAGTTGTGCAGTGACAGCAGGTGGTGTTCGTTGTATATACTATCGTAGGTTTCGGCTGACCTCTGTGGACACTCCGTTCAGGGGTAGCTCGGCACGATCAATATCGATGTTATGATGACACCAAGGTCTGGTGTGAGTGTTGATGATGATGAGGTTGATGGTGTTGGTGATGAGATTGGTGATGTCAATGATAATGAGGTTGATGGTGTTGGTGATAAGGTTGGTGGCGTCAACACGAGTGTCCAGTGTGTTGACTTGATGCTTGAAGTGATCCCCGGACTGCAGTGGACTACTGCCTTCGGTTCTATCTTGATCCGGACTGCTAACCTGCTATGGGTGCCTTCGGACGTCAGGTAGTGGTGATACAACACACACACTACGATGAGGAGCAACCTTGATAGATTGCTGCTATGCTGACTGAAACTAATGTATACTTATGCTGAAGTGATAACTAGTTATATGGTGAGTAGAGTGGATGAGGATCCACTCGACCTATGATGATGAGAAAGCATGGTTATATACCTCTACTCAGCATCGCCAGCGATGCTGCTCCTGCTCTCTCTCTCCAGAGAGTACCTTCTTCATCGAGTACTGCTCAGGGGCCTCTCCTGCTTGACACCCCTGTGCCTCTTGAGCTGTGTCGACTCCTTCGACACTGCTCCTCCTCCTCATGACCTGATGTCAACTCCTTCGACACTGGTCCTCCTCCTCATGACCTGGTGTCGACTCCTTCGACACTGCTCCTCCTCCTCATGACCTGGTGTCGACTCCTTTGACACTGCTCCTCCTCCTTTGATCAGTGACAGTTCCTTTGGCTCTTGTCTCTCGAGCCCCTGAGTGGTAACCATCTGCATGCTCCTTGAGCTTGGTCCTCTTCGTGGCTGTGCCTGCTCCTTGAGCTTGGTCCTCCTCGTGGCTGTGCTTGGCCCTCCTTTGCATGTGAGTCCATAGGAGTCCATGGTCTCCATGGAGACTGCACTACGACCATGCTCTCTACTGATCTCGACTAGATCTTCGATACCTGTGCTCCTTCCATATGAACCCATGACCCTCCTGCTTCTTGAGCATCCAGGCCCATGACAAACACCACCTACAGTTGTCGACTAATGGTGATACAACACACACGTTGAGGGTCGTTGCAAGAGCACTGCTATTGCAAAGATACGTAACCTAGTAAGTATAGAGTAAGTAGTTGAGTTTCAGAGTGGATGCCGGTCCACTCGAATGCTATGGTAGAAAGAGTGTATTTATATGTTCGATCGGTGTTTTCCCTCAACACCTATCCTGCTCCTCTTGAGGGGCCTTTGTCCCCTGTTAGGCACTGCCTTGCCCTGCTGGCATTGTCCCCTTTGATATTGTGCTCCTACTGTTTTGCTCGGCGTAAGGGTTATGCAACACTGCCCTCTCGCCTTCATGCTCTCCTTCTGTCTGATGTGTGATGCCCCCCCCCCTTTTGGCACAGCCCCCTTTTGTCTTAATCTTGTGAATCCTCTTTTGAACCTTGTGACCATACCCCCTGGTCATGTGGTCATGTTGGCTCAGTTCCATCTCAACTTGTTTGGATTGGCCGACTAGTTGAAGTGTGCTGATTCGACTGACTCCATCATCGGCACAGCTCCGAATACTTGCTTGGATTGGCTGACTAGTTGAAGCGTGCTGATCTGACTGATTCTGACATTGGCACAGCTCCGAATACCTGTTCGGATCGGCCAATTAGTTGAGGCATGCTGATCCAGCTGCCTCTGTCATCGGCATAGCTCCAAGTACTTGTTCGGATCGGCCAACTCGTTGAAGCATACTGGTCCAGCTGACTCTGACCGATCCCATGAGATCGATCTGGATTCCTGGGGTTCGATTGATATTGTAAATCATGTGCACTGCCAACCCAATTAATCTTGTTGATCCCCGATGGTTGTCGACTCTGATCAATCTGGTGCACCCTTCATATGTTGATCTTCTGTGCACCCTTCATATACTGCTCCATTACGCGACATTATCATAACTGCCACTGATCATTTGGCACACTCTCTTGCGCAGGCCAGCCGTCCCTGTGACATTACCCCCCCTTCCAGAGCCGAGCTCCGTCGAGGTTATATAAGCCCTCCTTCGTCTTTCTTTTCGTCCCCTCTTTCTTCTCCTCTTACCATATCATGCAACCGATATCTCTCTACTTGGTATGCCCCATCTTCGTTGTTCTCATCCTTCGGGGACTTCCCCTTCATTTCCTACTACAATGGTCGAGGTTTCTAACGATGACCCCACCCCTCAGAGTCTGACTTCTTCTATCCAGACTCCCCCGTTGCCTACGTCTTCCCTTCCTGATGACTCGGCCTTCCTGAGCCCAACTGCTTCCATGCTTTCCCTCTGCTCCTCCCTTGGGCATGTGTATGGACCCGATCCTTCATTCCTTGACCTGGAATGCCCTACAACTTCTTCCTCCGACCATCGTGATGCTGTGGAAGTAGACTTGGCATGTACTCCAGCCCCTCCTTCCCTTGATTGTCATGTGCCTACCAACAGTGAGATAGCTGGTTGGTCTGAAGGATTGGTGGTGTCTAGGCTGGTGGTAAAAATCGCTACTGGGGACTATCCTCCAGAGTGGGAGGTAGGTAGAGGTTCTTCGACTGAACAGCGACTGCACCGTCTGGCCATGCTTCGAATGACTGAGGGTTGTATGCCCTGGCCTAGCTGGCAATGCGCCTGGTGTGCTAGTCTTAGTCTCCCGTAAGTAATCTTTTGTACACCATTCTCTTTCTTACTGCTGATGCTAACCCCCTTTTTTTAGTTGTTTTCCTTCTGCATTTGTCAACCCCTTCATCCCTTATGGTTGTGTTTCTCGCACCTGCACTCATTGCCACCTTGGCAACTTGTTGCATTGCGAACGGACAATTCCCATTTCTCTGGACATGGAGTACCTTGGTGACAGTCCCCCCAACAGGCAGCCTCAGGGCACTCACCTGGTGGAGCGTGCACATCTGACTGTGACCAATGGTTATGGTCTGGGATTTGTTCATGCTGATGATCAAGTGACTGACCCCAACACCTCCGATGAATGGATATTTGCCATCAGTGTTCTCTGGCGCTTGCCTAACCGAGTGATGGCATTCCCAATCATTTGGATTCTCTTCTTGTACCTTGATTGTCATGATAAGTTGTGCTCAGAGCGTCGACCTCCTGAGTCTGTCACAGTACCTGGCAAGAATGCTGATTTCCTCTTCCGAGGACACTGGGTTTGTCCTCCTCTCATTCCTACTTGTGAACGCGACGTGTAACGACATGTTTGTATCTGCCCCCAATTGAATTTTCTTTTGCTCCTTTTTTCTCTAAAGCCTGTGTCTCTTTTTTTTGTCGACTTGCATGAGATGCTATGAAATTGAACAGAGTTTTTGCCTTCCGTCGATACGTTTTGCTCTTCTCTGTTTTGTGTCGCTTTTGTGAAAGTTTTTGTGTCACTTTTTTGTTGAAGTTTTTGTGTTGCTTTTTTTTTTGTTGTTGAAACTTATAGTCGTCATCCCCCCACCGATTCCTCATACTCCTGGATGAGGGTTGGGCAATCAAGAAGGTCGATCAACTCCCATGATGCTGCTTCTTCTGGGTACCCTCGCCAGAGTACCCTGTATTTGATCTTGTGATTACGAACTCATTTGTCCAGTAAGGCCTTGACCTCGAATTCGAGGTCCTCCTCTGGTAACAGTGGCTCTACTGGAATCTGCGTGCAGTGTGGAAGTGTGCTTGTTCTGGCTGGCTCCAACATTGATACATGAAAAACATTGTGGACTTGGAGGTTTACTGGTAGACCAATTCGATATGCCCTTCTACCAACCCTTTCTTTGATTGGGTATGGGCCTGCGAACCTCATGTCCAACTTTGGGGTTGGTCATCTTGTCTTCCAGTTTCTTTGATTGATGTACACTAGGTTGCCCACTTTGAATTCAATATCTTTCTGTTTGTGGTTGTATTGGTTGACCGCCCGACTCTGAGCTTGTCTGATATGATCTTGAAGATACTTAATTCGTTCAGTATTGTCCATGAAGTATTCAGCAAGCTTTGGGTCATTTACCCCAAGTTTTCCAGGTATCTCCGGATGTGATTTGGGATTCCAACCATAGCAAGCAAAAAATGGGGATATGCCAATACTAGCATGCACAGTGTTGTTGTACATGAATGCCGCCATATGAATTAAGCTAGACCAATCATCCTGCTCATAGTTGCAGTACATCCGGAGGTACTGCTCTATGACCCGATTTACTCATTCTGTCTGCCCATCAGTTTGGGGGTGATAGGACGTACTGGGCAAGTGTTTTGCACCTAGGCTGTCTATGAACATGGACCAAGACTTGGATATGAATTGTCGTCCACGATCTGAGATGATGTGGTCTGGGGCGCCAAATAGTGGAAAGAGGTTCATTTTGAGAAGTACAGCTGTCTGTTCTGCTGTTATGGTCTTTGTCGTCAGGACCATGATTGTATACTTGGTCAGACAGTCTACTATGACTAAGATGGAGTCATAGTCTCCTGACATCAGCAGTCCTTCAATGAAGTCCAATGATATGGATCCCCATGGCCTTTCTGGTGTTGACAATGGTTGGAGGAGACTGTAGGGTCGGTGTCAAGGTGTCTTGTATCATGCACATACAGGACAACTCGCCACATAGTCTGCGATCCAGGCTGTCATATTAGGCCACCAGTAGTGTCTTTGGGCAGACTGGATAGTGGTGTCCTGTCCGATGTGTCCAGCAGTTACACCATCATGACACTGAGACATCACCATGAATCATAGATGTTCCACTGAGAGGGATTGGTCATCTACTTCTTGTGCACCTCGTGTCCTGTGTTCGTTGGTTCTTCCCAGCATGGTTACCTTTGGAATGACCAGGCATCTGTCTTTGTGCCAGAGCCCATTCCTGGTTTCAAAAGGTGTCTGGGCTTGCATCTCTTGAAGTTCCTGATCTAGGGGCTGGAACGTTCGGACTAGGCCTAGTAATCCTTGAGAAGTGATAGCTTCCATTGTTGGCGTGGCTGCTATCAGTACCGAAGCAACCCCTGCTGTTTCAGGGATGTCCTGTGGTTCGTTTTCATCTTGAACTTTCTCGAACACCCTGGATGGTAGTAACTGTTGCACATTGTGTTCCTGTTCCTCCCCAATGGGTTGCATGTCTCTCCTCCGAGTTAATGCATCTGGTTCTCCAGCCTTGTTGCCTGGACAATATTGCAGCACAAAATCAAAATCTGCCAACAATACTGCCCATCTAGCTTGCCTTCCAGTAATATGTCATTGAGACTTAAAATACTTGAGGGCTTCATGATCTGTCAGAATGACAAGCTGATTGGGTAGTCCGGCTAACATATGGCACCACTGGGTGAGGCAGGCTACCACTGCAAGGAGCTCTTTATCATGTATCTTGTAGTTCTTTTCAGCTGATGCCATCTTGCGAGAATAGTAAGCTACTGGGTGCCAACGACCTTCATGTTCTTGCTTTAATACCCCAGCGATGGTGAAGTCACTTGCATCTGTTTCTAGCCATGTCGGCAAGTGATAGTCGAAGTGTTTCAACACCCCAGCTGTCATGAATGCTTGGATGAGCTTGTGAAAAGCCTGCTTGGCATCTTCCGGTAACTCAAACTTCTTGAATCATTCTGTGGGCTTTACTAATGATGTAAGCGGTTTTGCGATGTGTGTGAAATGAGCTATGAATCTCCGATAGAAGTTTGTGAAGCCTAGGAAACACTGGATGTCATGGATCAACTCTGGCATTGGCCATTCTGTAACTGTTCGCACCTTCTCCAGATCCATTTCTATCCCCATGGGTTTTATGATATACCCCAAGAATTCGATGGTGTCCATGTGAAACTCACATTTCGACAGCTTGGTGAATAGTTGATGCTTCTTCAAGCATGACAGGATCTTGATGACATGCATGATATGTTCCTCTTCCATGTCACTAAAGATTAGGAAGTCATCCAGGTACACCACCACGAATATTCCGATGATATTGTGGAATATGTGGTTGATAAACGACTGGAAATGGGCAGGAGCGTTAGCTAGGCCAAAAGGCATTACCAAATACTCATAAAGACCCAGCTGGGTTCCAAATGCCATCTTCCACTCATCTCCATCCACAATACAGATAAGGTTATATGTGTCAGGGGTCTCGCGCCTGAAACCCAGGTCGGTCTGTCGAGATACTCGGTGACTATTAAACTGTGTGACAGCTATTGTCTCGGTATCGGTGACTATCAAGTTGTGCAGTGACAGCAGGTGGCGTTCGTTGTATATACTATCGTAGGTTTCGGCTGACCTCTGTGGACACTCCGTTCAGGGGTAGCTCGGCACGATCAATATCAATGTTATGATGACACCAAGGTCTGGTGTGGGTGTTGATGGTGATGAGGTTGATGGTGTTGGTAATGAGATTGGTGATGTCGATGATAATGAGGTTGATGGTGTTGATGATAAGGTTGGTGATGTCAATGATAATGAGGTTGATGGTGTTGGTGATAAGGTTGGTGGCGTCAACACGAGTGTCCAGTGTGTTGACTTGATGCTTTGAAGTGATCCCCGGACCGCAGTGGACTACTGCCTTCGGTTCTATCTATATCCGGACCGCTAACCTGCTATGGGCGCCTTCGGACGTCAGGTAGTGGTGATACAACACACACACTACGATGAGGAGCAACCTTGATAGATTGCTGCTATGCTGACTGTAACTAATGAGTACTTGTGTTTCTAAAGTATTGACTAGTTGTATGGTGAGTAGAGTGGATGGGGATCCACTCGACCTATGATGATGAGAAAGCATGGTTATATACCTCTTCACAGCATTGCCAGCGATGCTGCTCCTGCTCTCTCTCCAGAGAGTACCTTCTTCATCGAGTACTGCTCAGGGGCCTCTCCTGCTTGGCATCCCTGTGCCTCTTGAGTGGTGTCGACTCCTTCGACACTGCTCCTCCTCCTCATGACCTGTGTCGACTCCTTCGACACTGCTCCTCCTCCTCATGACCTGTGTCGACTTCCTGTCTCTCGAGCCCCTGAGTGGTAACCATCTGAGCTTGGTCCTCCTCGTGGCTGCGCCTGCTCTTTGAGCTTGGTCCTCCTCGTGGCTGTGCCTGGTCCTCCTCGCATATGGGCTCAGTGCTCCTTTGCATGTGAATCCATAGGAGTCCATGGTCTCCATGGAGACTGCACTACGACCATGCTCTCTACTGGTATCGACTAGGTCTTCGATACCTGTGCTCCGTCCATATGAACCAGTGACCCTCCTGCTTCTTGAGCATCCAGGCCCATGACAATATGCAGCTCTGAGATCCAGTTTCGAATATATCCTTGCCTTGCATAGGAGGAACAACTGTTCATCGATGAGTGGTAATGGTGCTTGATTCTTGACTGTGATTTCATTCAAGCCCCTGTAATCGAAGCAGAGTTGCAATCCTCCATCTTTTTTAGGTACGAAGAGTACTGGTGATCTTGCAGGGCTCTTCGATGGCCATATGAAACCTTTGGCTAGGTTTTTGTCAAGGTACTTGCAGAGTTCGGCCATTTCCTTTGGTCCCTTGAGATATAATGGTCCTTGAGGGGGCTTACTATTTTCAGCCAGCTCAAGCTGTAGGTCGTTCTCCATGTGTGGTGGTAGCTTGTCTGCTTCCACCTTGTCGAACACCTCTTGTAGATGTCAGTACAGTTCTGGTATGTCCTTGATCATAACCGGTTTATCCGCTTCTACCTCCATTTCTACCCCTCGATTGGCTCCAGTAGGCACAAATCCGAATGCCGGAAGGGATGAGGGCAGAGTGTCTAGCAGCATGAACCCAATAGGGCCATCCTCCAGAGCTGCTTGGATCAATCTTTCCACTGATACGAACTCGTGTCCATGAAGTTTTATAGACTTATAGTGCTTATCAGGGGGATCTTTTTTGTTTTTCTTCGGGGGCGCCTGTTGTGGGGCTCCCGACTCTTCTGGTTGGTCCTTCTGAGCTTGGGTCTTGAATTTGAGTTGGCCAGTATCCCACTGGATCGTTGGTCTCAACCTTTTCAATTCTGAGAAACCCAGAATGAGGTCATACTCAGCAGTGTCAGCTACTGATGCCTCCACCGCCCCTAGTACATGTTTTCCAATAACTACCTGCACCGTAGCAGAGCTGTTAATGGCGAGTTTGTGTCTGGTGACACCATGTACAGTTCATGTTTTTGTTGGTTTTGTGTTTAAGTGGTACTTGCTGACAAAAGATTCTGAAACTATGGATAAGCCTGCACCTGTGTTGGCAAGTATTCGGGCCAGGTGATCTTGGATCATACCCGTTAACTCAAGCACTGCCTTGCTTGCATTAGCGGAGAAAAAAACGGAACAATCTTGATATGTACAAATGGATGGCGACCAAGGTTGTAGGGCGATGCACACCATCAGGGCATCGTCCCACTGACATTTCCCTCCTCGTCCTCCTCATAATCACTCTCTGCCTTGTCAGCAAGAGATAACTGAGCAAGCTCAAGGCTGGCTTGCTTGACTGAATATGCATCTTGCAGTTCTTCTTCAGTTGTGCTTTCCTCCTCAGGAGTTGATTCTCCCTCAGGGGCATCTTCTAAGGTAACCATGACTTTTGGACCATTAGGTCTGGTTGTCATTGGTACAGGAGGTTTTCTAGTAGGACAATCCCTTGCCCAATGACCTGTGCCTCTGCACACGTGACAAGTGTTGCTGTCCTGAGGGTTAGCCTCCCTTGGCTTCTGGGCTTGTAACAGGTGAGGAGGCAGGGGACAATTACCAAATTGGTATGAAGTACCTGCAGTTACAGGTCCAGGTTGTCAGGCCTGTGGAATCGCTGATGTTGTTGCTCGTGCGACTGGGTTCGTGCGAGACGTAAGTACACTGGGATGTCTTGAGGCAGAATGTTGCATCACCATTCATTGATGATCAATGTCCTCTACCTCTCGATACCATTCCCAAATACTTGTAGGTGGGTTTCACTTGAACTTCTCCTGAAGACCGTGGGTGAGGGTACTTTGGAATAAGTCAATAACCAAGTCCCTGTCCTCCATATTGACTTGCCCTTCAAGGTCTCTGAACCGTTCAACATGTTGAGTAGCTGCACCAGGTGTGTCAGTTGTGAGTCACATGTTGAGTAGCTTGTTGTAAGCTTCGATTCTCGAATTGCAGGGGTTGTATTGTTCAGTCAAGCATTGTCTGAAATAATGCCAGTCATGGAACAATCTCCCTTGTCAGTCGCGATCAATTTGTATCTTGGATGTCCACCATTCGCGAGCATTCCCTTCCAACTGGGACCCTGTGTGATGGATCATGCTCTTGTGGTCATAGACTCGATTGAATGTGAACCATGTTTCAGCTTTGATCAGGAAGATCTCCACATCCCTTGGATTGAACTTTGGGAAAGGGGTGGAAAGTGGTTTAGACTGACCAGGGGAAGGCTCCCCCATGTTCTTGACATCATATTCGGTGTCCCTAGGTATTCCTTCGTAGGGCTGACTGTACCTTGGCCCAGTAGGGGTTGCATACTTCTTGTAGTTTGAATATGATTGCGTATTTTGACCTAGGAAAGACCCTGTCCTGTGTGGTCTGGGTGCTGGGTTGGGTTCAAATGACTCCTCATTGGTAGTCTCCTCAGACTGACTGTTGCTCCTGATGAGGGCTTCCAATGACTCCAACCTTTGCATGAAGCGATTGGTAACTGTCCAATTCATTGATAGGAGCTTCTCCATTCTTTCCTCGGACCTTTCCATTAACCTCTGCAGCTCCTCGAACCTATCCTTGGTGTCAGGCTCCATCATGTTGTCATGGGGCACAACTTGAATGATCCACTCTAATGTAAGTGGTCGCATGCCAGAGACTTAGCTGAGGTTGATTGAGTAAGGACTACTCGATTTGATTCGCCTAAATGTAACCAAGCGTTGTCGCCTAGTAAGTCTCAACTGACCACCTTGAACACTCTGTTCAGAGGTTGTGCAGCACAGACGTTGTTTGTTGGTGAGTGCGTGATACACCCTCCCCTACAGTACGAGTGTTCATAGTACTGTTGATATGCTCTTGGATGTCATCTGGACTGCGATATGCCAATTGCCTACAGAGGACATGAGTTACTGGACTGCTGGTGTGAAACACTGCCTACAATAACCGACTGGACTGCTGGTGTTGAGCAACACCACCTACAGCAAGGAACTGGACTGCTAGTGTGAAGAACACTGCCTACAGTAATGAACTGGACTGCTAGTGTGAAGAACACCGCCTACAGTTGTCGACTAATGGTGATACAACACACATGTTGAGAGTCGTTGCAAGAGCACTGCTATTGCGAAGATACATAACCTAGTAAGTATAGAGTAAGTAGTTGAGTTTCAGAGTGGATGCCAGTCCACTCGAATGCTATGGTAGAAAGAGAGTATTTATACATTCGATCGGTGTTTTCCCTCGACACCTATCCTGCTCCTCTTGAGGGGCCTTTGTCCCCTGTTAGGCACTGCCTTGCCCTGCTGGCATTGTCCCCTTTGATATTGTGCTCCTACTGTTTTGCTCAGCGTAAGGGTTATGCAACACTGCCCTCTCGCCTTCATGCTCTCCTTCTGTCTGATGTGTGATGCCCCCCCCCCTTTTGGCACAGCCCCCTTTTGTCTTAATCTTGTGAATCCTCTTTTGAACCTTGTGACCATACCCCCTGGTCATGTGGTCATGTTGGCTCAGTTCCATCTCAACTTGTTTGGATTGGCCGACTAGTTGAAGTGTGCTGATTCGACTGACTCCGTCATCGGCACAGCTTCGAATACTTGCTTGGATTGGCTGACTAGTTGAAGCGTGCTGATCTGACTGATTCTGACATTGGCACAGCTCCGAATACCTGTTCGGATCGGCCGATTAGTTGGGGCATGCTGATTCAACTGACTCCATCATTGGCACAGCTCCGAATACTTGCTCGGATCGGCCAACTAGTTGAAGCATGCTGATCTGACTGATTCCGACATCAGCACAGCTCCGAATACCTGTTCGGATCGGCCAATTAGTTGAGGCATGCTGATCCGGCTGCCTCCGTCATCGGCATAGCTCCAAGTACTTGTTCGGATCGGCCAACTCGTTGAAGCATACTGGTCCAGCTGACTCTGACCGATCCCATGAGATCGATCTGGATTCCTGGGGTTCGATTGATATCGTAAATCATGTGCACTGCCAACCCGATTAATCTTGTTGATCCCTGATGGTTGTCGACTCTGATCAATCTGGTGCACCCTTCATATGTTGATCTTCTGCGCACCCTTCATATACTGCTCCGTTACGTGACATTATCATAACTGCCGCTGATCATTTGGCGCACTCTCTTGCGCAGGCCAGCCGTCCCTGTGACAAATAGCTGTTGCACAGTTTGATAGTCACCGAGCATCTCGACAAACCGACCTGGGTTTCAGGCGAGAGACCCCTGACATTCTCCTGAATCCAGTATCCAATGAGTCGTTTCTTCTGGGTTCTTCTTCCAACTTGGGGTGAGGGAGCACCAAGCATCCTATTTGGAGTTGGTGAGCAGCAAATCTTTGGGAATGGTGACAGTGGCGTCGCATTTGCCTGCACCATGACTGATTCGCCTGCACACAAAACACTGGATTTTTTGGTGTCTGTATCCAGTCTTGGCAGTTTTGCTGTCATCATCATTGTCAGTTTTGTGGGCCGATTCGTCCTGGTCACCATCACCTGCTGTCCTAGCATGACCTTGCCAGGGATCAAGCTTCTGGGTGGGAATGCTCTCTAATGCCAATTGACATATGCTAAGTGCCATAGCCAGCACTTCAAAGTTGAGTTGGTGGACGGTGGCAACTGTCTCCCTGAACATCGGGTGGTGAATCATGCATTTCTGGAGAGCAGAGAAGAGAGTATTATCTGCAAATGGTCTTCCCAGGATGCTTCCTTCAGCCTGGATGGTCCTGATTTCCTGTATGAGTTTTTGAACGTTGGAATTGAACATCTTGATGTCACCCAGTTGAGTGATCAGAGCAAGCCAGCAAGAGGTTCTGGTGGCATCATCACCTAATCTTGCTTCTATCTTGCTCCAGACTTGATGAAATGTAAGGTACTCTCTTATTATGTCCAAAAGAAGATAGTTTACATTATACTCTCCCATGGTGTCGATGGTCCCTTGTAGGGCATTTGTTAATGCATCATCAAATGAGCAACTCCATCTGGGATGGTTTGCATCAAATGTTCCTTCGAGGTGTTCCATAGCGTATGGTACTGATTGGAGGAAAGACTTTACATGCACATTCCAGCTATAGTAGTTCTGGGTGGTGAGCTTCAGCACCAGTTTGAGGAGTTTACTTAACATATGGAAGCTGTATCATTTGCCAACATCATCATCATCCAATTTGTCTTTGGGATCATTGTCAATGTCATTGTCATCGTTTGCTGTTTGTGTCTGCCAGACAATTGTCACCTTCTTGGTTCTTTTAGACCTCTTGGCAGCTTCGCTGGCCCCAGCTTGAGGGTCGGTGTCATCTACCTTGGTTTGCTTTGGTGGAGAGGTTTCAGACTTTTAACCAGTTGAAGCTATACCATACACCTCCTCGTCTGAGTCACGTTCTAGCTCTTTTGTACTAGTGTATCATAGATGTAATGCTTGAGATTAATTGTGCACTACTGCTACAGGGTTGTATATATATATATACCTTTGTCCTGTTTATGAGATGGCTTGTTATTCTCTTTCAAGTCATGCCCACTTTGTAGCATCTCAGCATTTTTCTTTCATATGCTTCTCCTGATTGGTTGCCACTCAATTTAGTATGCATGCAGAGGATCGGTCTGTCGGTCACTCGCCTTTCTCGCATATTGGTTATCCCGGTGACTCTTCAACTAAATCAGATCCCGCCCGATCTTATTCAAGGTGGAGGAAATGTCGGACCCTTTTTGTCCGCTTCGACACACATGACACATCTGCTCGCTGTCATACTCTCTTAAACATCATCCCCCATTCTCTAGACTCGAAAAACACAAGGACCCCGATCACAATGTCGAGTTTCGGCACGAGGGCAGCCTCCTCTTCATCGTCCACTATCGCCTCCTCATCGTCCTCCAAACTCGCACAGATCCCAGGCTGGACCATCATCTCTCGCTACTCCCGCTCACACCGCAAATCGACCTTCCTCATCGGCGTATTCACCGGTCTCATCCTCGGCCTTGGCTCCATCACATCCGTCTTCTTCTTCGCTGAGCGTAGAGAACGCCGACGTCGTCGCCGCAAACTTCGCTCGTACGGTCTCGATGATGAAGATGAAGAAGAGCGACGTCGACGAGAACTGCGCGGGCGGGACCCTATTGAAATCCGCTCAGGTCAGGTCGTACGTGGCGTGGAAGGGTTGATTGGAAACACACCTCTCATGCGCATCAACAGTCTATCGGATGCTACGGGATGTGAAATCCTAGGTAAAGCAGAGTTCCTCAACCCCGCCGGTTCACCTAAGGATCGGGTCGCACTTGAAATCCTCAAGGACGCTGAAGAAGAAGGACTGCTATATCCCCACACTGGAAGCTGCATTTTTGAAGGAACCGTCGGAAGCACAGGTATCTCACTAGCAACTCTCGCAAGGGCAAAAGGATATCGATGCTCAATTGTTATCCCTGACGACGTGGCCAGAGAAAAGACAGAGATTTTGGAGAAGCTAGGTGCAGAGATCCAAGCTGTGAGACCGCGCGGGATCGTCGATCCGCGACACTTTGTCAATGAAGCCCGGGCGCGAGCAGAGGCTTTCGGTGATGTAGAGCTCGTCGGACCCCATCCTACTGCATTTGGCGCCTCTGGATATGCAGGATCTGACGGCGGGCAGGGGGAAGAAGACTACACCCAACGCGATGATCTTGTTGTCTCCACCCAACGCTCTATCTCCAGCGAAGCAGCGATGATCTCCGAAACCCAAGCAAGGGGATTCTTTGCAGATCAGTTCGAAAATCCAAGCAACTTCTGGGCGCACTACAATGGTACCGCTCCCGAAATCTGGCGTCAGACAGGAGGCTTGATCGATGCATTCGTAGCAGGCGCAGGGACAGGTGGAACGCTTTCTGGCTGCGCAGCTTATCTGAAGCGCGTGAGCTGCGATCGGGATGAATCGGGTCGTGGTGGTGACTTTATCAGAAGAGCAGGCTCGGCGCAAGAAGTTCGTGTGGTTCTGGCTGATCCGCAGGGAAGCGGGCTGTATAACAAGGTCAAGTACGGCGTGATGTACAGTCCGACAGAAGCGGAGGGGAAGCGGAGAAGGCATCAGGTAGACTCGGTTGTGGAAGGGATCGGGATCAATAGAATCACAAGGAATCTTCAGATGGGTCTGCAGTGCATTGATGACGCTGAGAGGGTGACGGATGATGAAGCTGCAAGGATGGGGAGGTATTTAATTTTGAACGATGGCTTGTTTTTGGGATCGTCGTCGGCGGTCAACTGCGTCGCTGCTGTGAGGACAGCGCTGAAGCTGAAGCGAGAGAGAGGAGACGATGCACCACCGGTCGTAGTGACAGTGCTCTGCGATTCAGGTGCACGCCATCTTTCCAAGTTCCACGACAATTCGGCTCTGACTCGTCTTGGAGTATCGGACGCTGGAAGCAGTGATATTTCCGATATCCTCAATTCTGTAGACTAGTCAGGCCTCGTACACTAGATTCTGCTACATTGCTTTACGCAGAAGGGACATCAACATCATACTGCTCGAACAGATAATGTGCGAGAGTCGAGTGTTCTTTCCACTGCCATTCTTTCGCCGTCTTGACATCCCTTTGCGCTGCGCACGCAGTCGTTGCTCCTTTCGAGGTCACTCGCTCGACCATATCGACAAATTGCTTTGCGCCTGTCCTTCCGTCCAGTTTCTTCTCTTCGTACAGCGTGTTCAAGAAGGGATGGGTCAATTGATTGAGCCACCATTTTGAGTTCCAGAAATCTCCCTCTCTGCGATGGAGCAACGAGTGGATCAAGTTCGAGTCCCGATTGCTGTCATCATCTTGAACGAGTGTATGTGCTGCATCGATGTCGTCGTTGAGCAGGTGGAGGATGCCCACTACTGGTACCGGCAAATCGGATTTCAGGGAGGAGATTGTTGACTTGAGTTCTGGCGAGAAGGGCTTTTGGGGTCGTAGTGGCAATAGCGAGTCGTCCTGATCGCGCTTGAGCAATGGTATAAGCTCCGAAGGAAGTGAATGAGATGAGGAACCCATTGTGACAGATGTTTGGCTGTTGCTTGTGGTGGCGAGAAGAATGGAAGGAGAGAAACGAAGATGCAGGGTGCAAATCCGACCGGGCATCAGAAAAGAAAACCTCCACTTTTGTTAGATCCTCATAAGTCCCATGCTTTTCCTTTTTCTCGCCGCACGGACCAGGCACATGTTTGCAGAGTTCCCCTCAACTCTGACACACAACTTGATTGATGTCTCCCTTTGTACCACATAATGACAGCCATAACCACCTTCACCACCACCCTCTCACAGCTGCTCGTTACCTCATCTCCCCGAATTGCATACCCCTCACCCTTGGTTCTGGCTCGGAAGGGTACCATTTGACTGGTTGTATATATACAAGAACAAAGTTTTTCTTCTTCAATGGCTATGATAGTTCCGCCCCATGAAACACCGCTCTTGCCTGCTGCTGCATCGTCTCGCGCACTCTGTCTTTTGCTTCTTTCCATTGCTCGGCAGCAAAAGATGTTCCTTTCTTGCCCTGCTCCGCTTCGACCTTGTCTTCTATAAGCTGCATCAACGCAGTCGCTTTCTCTACGTCCTCCACCCGTCCGCCTTCAAGCGAGGCACGAACAAGGTCGCCCAGATATGCTCCGATTCTATCCACATCACCCCTCCTCGGCCCTTTGCTAGCAAACGCCGACACCCACTGCCCTATCAGCCGTTCTACATCCTCATACCGTGTGAGACCTCTGATCGAAGGCTGAGCGGAAGGGCTGGGCAGTGTGATACTGTCCGCAGGTCCGAAAACATGCGACTCAGGGCGCGGTAGGCGATGCTTAGGTCGAGCCAATAGGTAAATTGGTGGGTTGCGCCTTGCCTCTTCCTCCAGCTCTGCATCTTGTGCACCACCCAGAACAACAGACCTTTTCGGCGGCTCAGCTCCACCGCGATGTGCACGCATCCGTTCTTGAATCTGTTTCTGTGCCAGAATCTCATTCTGTGCTGCCCGCATGGTAGCCCGTCTTCTCTGCTCAGTCAATGTAAGCTCTTCAAAAGTGTTCGTTTTACCTGCTTTGAAGCGCGCCTTCTCCGACTTCTTCTGCTCCGAGTGATGTCTGAACATCTCGCGTTGCAGCTCGACCGGCAAGGCGTGAAACACTTCAGGGTCAATGCCAAGCTCTTCGAGTGTCTCATTGGAGATCTTGCTCGGATCCATTGCCAAAATTGTATCCTTGTCGACCATGGGCTGATCAGCCGCTTGTAAGAGCCTGTTGACGACTCGCTTCTTCGTAGGTGATTCAGAGACAGATCTGAACAATGCGGATCGTCGATCGATCTGTTTGTTGTCTTGACGCAGAAAGGTAGCGAGAGTTGCTGTGTTGGCACTCTTCTTCCGAGCTGCGGAGGTTGGAGTGCTCTCGACAGATGAGGGACCCGATGAAGCTTCGTTAGAGATGTAACCCACTTGCCGCTCGATCTCTTTCCGTACAGAGTCTGGTAATTCGGCGAGAACGGCAGGATCGATCTGCGAAGCGGAAGGGAGCATCAGTGCTTCTACCATACCAGGCGAGGGGGCAGCCTTGGCTTTCTGCGGTGTGGTTGGCGTGGAGCGAAGTATGACTCGTGGACGGCTCTGTGAGCCTGTCTGACTTTGCATCATCGATGGAGTGGCCTTTGAGGTACGGTCCAAGCTTTCTATAGGAAACGTCTGCCGCCCAGGAAGCTTCTCTTGGATTTCAGATCCAAATTTGGCCTCAATTTGGCGTCGGTACGGTGAGGGAAGAGCGTCAAACACATCCGGGTCAATCTGTGACCTCGAAGGCAACATGAGCTGTGTCGAAGGTGGCAGCTTCATCGGAGAGCCAGGTGATCGCCCTGCCTGGTACTTTGGCATCTCAGTAGCACCCAGCCTCCTTGGCGTAGCTGCTTGAGGACCCTTCTCGAAAGATTCGGGCACCTCCAGGCCTGGTTCGTCTGGCTGCTCGGTGTCACTGTCGTTCTCGCCGACGTTGTCGCTCGCTTGCTTGTCGACCGGCTTGGCAGCGCTTGCAGCTACAGGCTTGGCTGGTGATGCAGCTGAGCCAAATCTCAGCACCGACTGTCCTCCTTTGGGCTTAGCCGGAGACAATGGATTGCCTTCCGCCGGCTCTAACCTGTTGAGACTGATAGCGATGCCCCTCAGCTCCTTTGGATCCGCCTTCATATCCCTGATCAGAGGCCAAGCAGCTTTCCGGATCCTGACTTCGTCATCGATCGCCACTCCACCCGGCCCACTGACCTGCACGCTACGATGGTGCGTATCGCAGACACCATGACCGAGAAACTTGGGCGCTTCTACCGGAGCGTCCTTGGCTCGGACCATGACTTGCACCGATACTTGCCTTCCGCGCAGCTTCACTGCTTTTGCGCGTTGCGACACCTCCTGACACATGCCCGTCACAAAGTTCTCTGCTTCTTGCTCGGTGAGGAAGCGGATTCCGTAGTTAACGTGCGATCCTACCGACTGACGGAGCTTGTTGCCCTCCAGTCGATCGGCATCGATTCCATGCATCTTGTCCCAGATCATCTTGCCCTTCTTGGGACCAAACTCAGCGACAAGCTTACTTTGGCTAGTCTTGGAGAGGATCTCGCCAATGTTGATTGTTTCCAAGAGCTCACGCGTGCGATCACGCAGACTCCATCCGATACCGTGAAGGTCGTCAACATCGAGCGCATCGAGAAAGGGTTGCTTCGC
The DNA here is from genome assembly GCF_900519145.1 of Ustilago hordei. Lineage (NCBI taxonomy): Eukaryota > Fungi > Basidiomycota > Ustilaginomycetes > Ustilaginales > Ustilaginaceae > Ustilago > Ustilago hordei. The sequence goes on along the minus strand of NW_024545274.1, from coordinate 257,987 downwards.
ATCGTCTGTGAGATGGTAAGATCCGCCAGGCTTGGCTTTGCGGGTGGCAAGGCGAGCGAGTAGAATGTTGGAGCCGATGCCAATACTTGCTTCACATCCACACAGCTCGCGGATCTCATCTCGGAAAGCTTCAGCCAGCTGCTTCTCTGCAGTCCAGATCTCGCCTTGTGAGCCAAGATGATGCCGATATCGGTCATAGAGTGATCCAGAGGTCGAATCACCATCACGCATGCTTTGCAGCAGCAAGCTCACGTCGACGAGCGCTTCATCAACAGACACAGCTTGCAACGCATCAGAGTGCTCAAGCAGAAAGGTGTAGAACGTGAGGCTGATCGAGTTGTACGCCTCGAAGTCGTAGGGTATTGTCTCGACTTGAGGACATAACCTTTTGGCTTGACCAAGACTCATGCCGTTGCGGATGCCGAATTCGCGTGCTTTGTAGCTGCAGGATGCGATTTCGGAGGTGCTGGAAGACTGATGATCTGCTGGTCGATTTTCATCCCCCGGCTTGGCTGTAGGAAGGCCAAAGCCTGTCCCGTGAGAGACGACAACAGGCTTATCTTGCAAGTCGGGGCGCTTTTTGAGACCGACAGCCACAAAGAAGCTGTCGAAGTCGATGTGCATAATGACTCGTTGTACACCTTTTGGCAAGTCGGAACTGCTGAGTGGACGCCCAGCCTCGCGCAGAGCGGAGCTGACCATGTCTTGCAGACTTGTCTTCCAGGTACTGAGGTGATGAAGACGCGACTTGGCAAAGTAGCCGGCAAGGAAACCTTCGCTGGTGGCAGTGTTTCGTTCTCGCCAGCTGGGACTGGCCAGAAGACGAGCAGCGTGGGTGTTGGACGGTCTCGATGCATAGTGACTTCTGCTTGCTGCAATTGCGGCCCTCTTTGAGGCAGGATCGGTGCCGATGCTATAGTCGATTTTCTCGTTGGGTTTGGTTGGCGTGACCGGACCGTCCACGGTCATGGGGGTACCTTTGCTCTCTGCGGCTGAGACTGTATTGCTTGAACCTGTTCCGTCAAGTAGATCTTCTAACGCTGCAGCATCTTGACGGGGTTGTATGATAGGGTTCAGACTGGGTTCTGCTGAGACTTGGCTTTCGTTTGCTGTCGGAGCAGGCTGAATGACTTCCTCCTCACAAAATCGAACACCCTTACCCTTTGCCGGCTTCTTGGGCTGCTCTTCCGACTTCACCTGCGCGTGTTCTGGTGCTGTTTTGACGGGAGAGGCAGCTCGCATTGTTTGAAATTTAGCTGGAGGCGGCCCATGTGTCCTAGTGAATCGATCCAGCAGGTTCGTCTGATTAGTAGGCTTGCCCCATGGACTTCCATCCTCGTCGCCAATCCATGGCAGCTGTCTCGGCAACTTTGCAGATCTATCCAGATTACGCCAGTCTCCCAGCCCGACCTTGCTAGGTCCAGCGGGATCTTGGTCGCCTAGCTTGCCAACCATACTATTCGACGTGTGGCCGTTGGTGCCTGTGATTGCATCACATCTCCACTTGCGCCAGTCTGCCTTGCTACCCAGCTCGATACTCTCCAGAATCCACCCCGGCAAGACTACCTTGTAGTCCTTGAACTCGATGCGCTTCTTTGGAGTAAGATTGGATGCGACGATGTGGGTGACAGGTGTCTTCTGATCAAGGTACGCCATGAGGTCTCCGCCGTGCAGCACGAGTAGGCGACGCAATTCGCTGTAAGGAGGATGAGTCTGCCCATTGATGTAGACGCAGCACCCTTTGAGAGCGTCGGATCGTTTTCCACCGTTTGCTTCGATCTCTGCTGCGACGCTGTCCTGCTTGCCAGATGTGCTGGCTCGGGTATCTTGGACGCGGAGCAGAGCTTGCTCTTCTTGCAGCAACGAAGCTTCCTGCACCTTCAGCTTCGCACGTTTGGCGGCCAGATAGGTACGCATATCTCTGTACTCGATGGGATTGTAGGCTGCCAAGCTCAGATACTGCTTGGTATCGTCCTTGCCTGTGCTGGCACCCACGTCGCTGAGATCCCCTTTTGCGCTCTGCTCGCCAAAGTGAGAGGAGACAAGCATTCCATGCTCATCCACGTGAGTGCTTGGCAGCTCCTCGAGCGTCCTCTCATCTTCAACCCTCAGATCAGTGACAGCAGTGGTCACCAGCCCATTCGAGTCCTCATCTTCGTCGGCCCACTGCACCTTGCGCTTGCGCAAAGGACGTGGTTTGTCATCGCCATCCTCTTGTTTAAAACTAGGCTTCTGCATTTTTGAAGCTGTCGTTGCCATGTGTTCGTCTTCCTTCGAGCGATGTGAGTCCGCCTCGACCTCAAGGTTCCAGCCATGGCGATGAAGGGGCTGCCGACCAGTGCAGTGCAGGTCAATCGTTAGTTGCAGGACGGTAGTCGTTGGTGAGGAGAAGGAAGCTGGTTGGCTGAGTTGTGCGATATTGGCGGCTCAATTCCTGTACTACCTTGAGTGAACCAAACTGTATCATGTTAGACCGGTGTTTGTCACATGCAGCGCCACGTATTTCTCATTCCTATTTCCAGTTGCTGGTAATGTCGAAACAAAAACACTTCAAGCCTTGTCCCACCCTCATCACCATCTCGACCAACATTTGACCATCATTCCATTCCACTCGATAGTCGTGGTGCCGCTCGCTTCAGCCCCTAGCAGCAAGTGTGCGCCATCGACCCAAACGGCCCAAAGGACCCCAAACGACTCATCGTAGCACCATCGGCCGTCTCTACCGCCGGCGATCGCAGCATTATCTCTGACTCCGACTATCCCACAGACCCTGAGCGTCCGGAGCGATGGTCGCCCTCACCTATGCTCAAGATGAGCCACGGAGACCACCAGCACCCTCCCACCTGCGCAACTCGAACATCCGAAATGCATCTCTTCGAAGCAGCCGCATCGTATCTACCGCTTCAATGGAACGACAAGGTTCAGCCAGTCTCGTCTCGAGCATCAGCAACCTCACCAACACCATCATTGGCACTGGCATGCTAGCGACACCCGGCGCTTTCAAATACACAGGCTTGCTACTTGGTATCTTTCTCATCTTCTTTTGCAGCTTTACAGCTGCATTGGGTTTATACCTGCTGACAAGATGCGCAGCGAGAGCAGGAGGGAGAAAGAACAGTTTCTTCACAATCGCATCTCAAGCGTTGCCTGCGGGAGCATGGTACTTTGACCTTGCGATCGCTTTGAAGTGCTACGGTGTCAGTATCTCCTATCTGATCATCTGTGGGCAGTTAATGCCGCAGGTGATTGTTAGCTTCTTCAGGGCGTTTCACAGGGATGTGCACGAGATTCCGACACTGTTCTTGGATAGGAGCTTTTGGATTCTCGCTCTTATCATCTTGCTCATCCCGCTCTGCTTCCTTAAGAGGTTGGACTCGTTAAGGCACACGAGCTACCTCAGCTTGCTAGCAGTCTTTTACCTCGTCATCATCGTCTTGCACTACAGCTTCAGTTCCGAAGCCAAAGCCTCCCTCCCACCAAAGGGAGAAGTCGAAATGATCGTTATCTCCTACCACACCCTCAGCATCTTTCCCGTTTTCGTCTTTGCGTTTACATGCGCGCAGAACATGCTTCCAGTCTACAACGAGCTCTTCCATAACGTAGAAGGTCGGGTGAATACTGCGATTGGCTCTTCAATTGGGACGGGTGGGCTGGTGTATCTTATTGTTGGAGTCTTGGGCTATCTCAGCTTTGGAAGTAATGTGGGAGATAACATTATTGCAATGTATCCGAGCACGAGCTTCTTTGTCTGCTTTGGAAGGGTCAGTATTATCATTTTGACCATCTTCAGTTACCCGCTGCAAGTACATCCGTGCAGGGCGAGTTTGGACAAGGTCTTTTCGAAAGCAAGTAGGAGGCAGCAGATTTTGGATGATGCCGCAGCGGAAGCGAGCTTGCTTGCCAGTCAAGATGGAGGCGAAGGAGAAGATGTCATCGAGCCTTATCACGATGATGAGAATGTTCCGTCACAACCTCGTCAGCCGAACCCGCCACAACAACAACAGCAGCAGCAGCAGCAGCAACAGCAAGACTTGACAGAGTCAGACGAAGAAATCCCACTAGGCAAGTGGTGTCTCATGACTGCAGGCATTCTCAGCACCACTTTCATCATCAGTCTTCTCGTCGACGATCTTTCCATCATCCTTGGCTTTGTCGGTTCCGTTGGCAGCACGACAATCAGCTTCATCTTGCCAGGTGTGCTCTACGCATCGCTCTTTGCCGATCAGCCCAGTTCGAGGTTACGGAAGGCTGCGATAGCTCTTGCCGCATGGGGATGCTTAGTGCTTGTCGTTGCATTATCGGCCAACATTCTCAAGCTGGTCAATGCTCAAGTTCCTAATTCGCTCATCGTTACCAAAGTCATCAACAAGTCCTAGCATAGATTTCAGAATATACGCTCCTTACACTCCTTCAGTCTCTTAGAGCAGAACCAGCATCGATCTCAGGGATAGTCTAGACAGCAATAGAACACTCATTACAGCATCAGTTCACCTCACAGCATCGCCGAGTCCACTGTGCAAAGAAGCGGAAGCTTCGTCTTTGAATTTCCATGTGACAAAACCGATGTACAAACGACTGGACGGATATATGGGAAAACAAAGAAAAGACTGGGTGGATTGCAGATAGAGAGAAGAATCTCACTTGCTTGAGCGGTTCGCTTTCCTGGAAAGGAAGGAGTATGGCGATGTGGCCTGTGTCGGAGAATTGCCCGCGTTGCAAGGGTTAGAATACGTTGAGACCGATTCCGGGCCCGACATGTTGGCCTCCAGATCATCGTGATGTACCGTGATCGTTGTCTCCGTCACAATGGTCAGTTTGTTCCCATTATTGACAGGAGAAGGGTATCGATAATCGTCAAGCGGGATATCGTCCTTTTCGGTGATGTGCGAGTCAGCAGAAGAAGGCGTAAAGCTCGGCATAGGGCGAAGCAGCCCAGGCGACTGCGATGATGTTGGGCTTTGAAGCGACTTGGAGCGAGTGAGTGATGGTGGCGGAAGGATCAGTTTGGCGCCAGGGAACTTGCCCAAGAAGCTTCGACTATGACGCGGCATAGAACTCTCCTGACTAGAGCTCGACAAAGGATCCGTGATATGGCCATTACCAAGCCCGGCTATCGCCTTGAAAATTTCATCGTACGTCAACGTAGCTGAAAGACCGGTGACCCAACCAGCGGACAAAAAGGCGACCGAGATCGTGTACGCGACGATGAACATGACCTGGTGATCCGAGCTTCGTCCTTCATAGGCGTTGGTCCAGGGGACGAAAAAGAGAAACCACGGCGGAACGATAAATGCTGACACGGCTGCGAGCAACAGAATCGATTGCCAATGTCCGATCATGGTCACCATCCATGTCTTTTTGAAGGCAGAGTACGATGGGCCCTTCAGGTTACGCGGCAATCCGATCTTCCACAGCATCTTGATGTTTTCACTAGCGCTCCTCTTTCTCATACCTTGCTCCGCAGGGACGTCGGGAAAGATACGACACAGATGGTCCATCAGGAACAGCTGGTTTGGGACCGAGTACAGAAAGGCAACCACAATGGTCATCGTGGTCAACACCAAGTACGAGGCTAGTGCTACGCAGCAGATGCGGAAAACGTTCATCATGGCGGCCCAGCCGACTTTCACCAAGTCCAGCATTTCTTGCGTGGGTACATCGTTGAGCCACGCTTCTGAATGTGTGAACGGCTGCCCAAAGAGAAGAGCCATGATGTCGCGGGGCCTCTCGTGCGTACTCGCCAGCTGCTTGCCAGCGAATGCCGTCACGACGATGTTGTAGCCGAACATGGCCACGGTGACGCTGACGAAAAACGTATTCATCAGCCATGCCGAGTGTGGGATTGGCAAGTGGTACCAGCTTAGACTGCTGCCGCTGAATTCCTGCTTTCTTCTACCGAGCAGATTCGAGATGGGCGATCGAGGACTGCATGTGAGCACAAAACCGTAACCTGTTTCGTGTGATTGACGGAGGGAGGAGTAGCAGAATGTTTGATGTTAATTTTGCGAGATGGGAGGAAATGTACGTGTGGTGACGGCATCCTAAGTCGGCCACGGGATGCGATCCGACAGGACTGCACTGCCTTGACTTCCGGTGTGAACTCACCTGCTGCCCAAGCTGAGTATGCTAGCGAAAGCCTACGATGACAATGAGAGTTGCAGTTGCGATCAACGCGAGAAAAGTGGCGGAGATAAGCCGAAACGAAGTCGAACGAGTAAACGAATCGTTCAAGGCCACAGTTAGTGACACTGTATTCAGTACCGAGACGACACGTCTGTGTTGCGTCGTGCTCACCAAGGAAAGGGGATGTACCAAAGCCACTCGGCTAGCGGCCTGTTCGTCTTCTGCACGAACACTATCCAGGTGCAAAAAACGGTCCATTCGACAAGATAGACAACCATGCCTGTGAGCAAGATCCAAATAGCGTTGGGGACGATGAAAGTGCCGTAAGGACTCTTGCGCAACGTGATGATGCGGAAATCTCGCATGCGACCCTTTTTGACCATGACGTTGGTGCAGGCAAAAAGTGTGATGAGGCACTGCACGATGTCGCAAATCATAAAGATCTCGACAGGCTTGCTTGGTGGCGGTCGGATCATCAGGTTGGCGAACGCTAACAGGTCGCGATTCGTGTTCATCTCGTGGGGAAACACCAGGTCTTCGGGCTTGATGGGCCGCAACATCATCGGGACGTGAGACATCTTGTGTAGAGTTGCCAACCCAAGCTCGAAGCTGGTTCGTGCCAAGAGAGAGGCAAAGGAGGGGAGGATGAGGGGAACCGTGATGGGGCTGAGCAATTGGAGGAGGGAGCATGGGGTGTTTATAGGGGAACTGTCGGTCTCGCCACACGAATGCAGACAAAGACATGGAGGCATAATGGCCAGCAGAGCCCTTGGACAAATGCAGGCTTGCAGCATAGTGAGCAACGCACCTCTGTCAGCCTCCTAGTCTTCGATGCAGCCAGCCCGGGGCTATCGAGACCCTGTTCCTTTTTGCCTAGGCTGTGACGCAAGTCAAGCTGAGTATGAGTCGCTGCTTTGACCCATGATAGCATGCGCGACCATCAGAACGCAACAGTATCTGCTGAGCTTCATCCTTCACTGTGCAGAGCGTCGCAGGTCGGCAGACTAGCGACGCTCCCGACCTCGGCTGGATGACCCTGTCTGGCTTCGGACGGGGCCCGAGCTCTGCATGTTGTGGCTGTTCTCTGATTGAGGAGAGCGGAAACGATTCAATGATGTCTGCCAGCCCCGAAACACTAGTGTGAAGGCAGAACCGTTGCCACCGATGGTCTGACCTGCTCGGCCTTGCAAGCTTCGCCGGCTCAGAAGTAGTCATTGAAAGTGGGCTAATTCGTCAACTTTGACAGCCGGTGATCTTCGATCGGTGCATCTTTGACCTGGAAGAAGGAGTGACAGGGCAAAAGGGGTAGCTTAGGCCCTCTGAAGAACAAACAGCAGGACCCATGAAAGGGACGACAAAACTGCACTTTGGCCGTTATTCCTCACAAACAGCAAGGTCTCCTACCGCTCTTGGCCACACTCCTGCAGCACTGTCCCCGCCGGACCTTAGTGACATCGCAAGGCATAGCAGACAGTAGACAAGCGCCATTGAGGTCGACCTCATGCACTAAACGGCGGCGAACACAGCTCTGCATCGGCGGCTGAAAAGCGAATCGAAGCGCGGCGTAGCGTGCCGTGGCATAGCGACGAGGATGGTGTGGCGATGGCTGAGCCAAGCAAGCCGGACGTGGCGAGCACTCAGCGGATCAATATAGTGCTATGAGGATTGCTGCAGGGATAAGTGCTTGGCACCGGCAGCTGAAACTCATAGCAAGCAACACAAGCATGATAATATGTTCTCTGAGACGTTGATGAGCAGGTGACACAGAGACGGAGTTGCTCTGGAGAACAAAAGGGAAGGGAGCCGGCGTAAAGACAGACAAAGAGAAGCTGAGGTCGCATAACTTATTTTGGTGGAGCATCCTGCGGCGCGGTCCGAGTGTGCGCGCATAGAAGCGACTCCGACTTCGGTAGCAACACAAAGCATGAGAAGGAAGCAAGGATGGTGCGGGAGACGAGGAGGACCGTGCTGAGCGGAACGCAAAGCGTAAGGGGAGTGGCTGTGGGAATAGCGCTTACTTTCCGAGAACACACTTGGAGTAGATGTCTGAAGGTACGCGGGAGTTGAAGTAGGTGATGACCTTGTCGATGGGGGTCTGTGGACGTCGAAAGTAGATACCGAAATGCGAACAAAGGGGTGAGTATGATGATTCCGCATTGCACTCAAGAGCATTCGCTGGAGGAAGAGCATCCTTACCCAGGAGATCGTGCCCTGCTCATCAGCAATGTCCTTGACAACAGTCTGCATAGGCTTTCCGTCCTTGAGCAATCGGACGTAGTGCTCGTTCTTTTGCTTATAGACCTCAATCACGACCTCCGATCCCATCGCAGGCCACTTGAACTGACCGGCAAGACCCAAAGACTTGTACAGCCTAACCATGGTACCATCGTGACCGACGTAGTACTTCAGCTTGTACCTATCTTCTCCACCCTTGAACCTCTGCAGGTTGCTGCTCAACTCCTGCATAAAGACACCGAAGCCGTACTTAACGTAGTTGTCAGCTCCGGATCCTGAGTTCCAAATGTAGTCGTACTCCCAGTGACCCTCGTTGTAAGCCTGGTTGGCGAGATCCTGCGAGATGCTTGCACCCGAAGCAGGGTTCTTGGGCAATTCGTGACCGTGGCACTGGCGTGAGGCCATAGCATCAAAGTGGTGGTCGATCCAGCTGTTCCAGCCGCTCTGGCCAGCAGTGCCGACAACGGCGTTGAGCGAGTCGAAGAGGTCAGACTTGGAGTTGAGGTGGTCAGTCCAAGCGGGCAGAGACTGCTCTGCGTTACGGAAATCGTTTGCGTAATTGCAGCTGTAGTTGGGAACAATGTCGTCCATGTTGCCCGGCTGGCTATGGACAGGGAAGTTGCCTGGAACCTTCCATCCGTCCATACCGGCGATCAGGCCACCAGAAACCTGGTAGGTGCGATCACTGTTACTGGTCCTGAAGTAGACATCCTTCGTATTGATGCCATCGTGAAGGAGGGCGTTCTTACCCCAAGGACCGTAGACAGACCAGAAGTCACGACCATGCTGAATGCTGTCTCTGAGACCGTCAGCAGTGAGCATACCTTGATCGCAGGTACCGTTCCAGATCAAGCTGTTGAGAGGGTGCCATGATGGGTTCTCGATCTTGCGATAGATGCCGTGTCCTTGAAGGTTTACATCTTCCTTAGCACCGACACCGTACGAGATCTGCTGGTAGTTGGAGCAATCCCAGCCGGCGGGAGGGTTGAAGACGTTCTCCTTGGGATAAAGGTTGTCGGGTGTGCGCTTGTGGTGGCGCTGAACGACGTTGACAAAGACGAGCTTGGCGTCTTTCTTGGCTTGGGGAGGAAGCTCGTAATGCTTGGCGCTGACGTGAGGAGCATTGCAGTAATCTAGTATACCAGAGCCGGAGGGGCTTCAGAGCTTTGTCAGTGATTGAAAGGGCAGAAAAGCCGTTGAGTGAAGGAAATGCTTACTGTAGGTGTCCCAAGGAAGGCGAGCAGGGGTATTGCTCGAGGTGAAGACACCAGGGAAAGGTGTGACGGCGCTAGTGTTGCTCATCTTGACGGAGGTTTCGTTGAAGTAGAAGGCGCTGAAGAGTTGGTGGACGATGTTCGTTATCACCGACATCTTTGCACCACAACCATCTCGGTATATATCCTTCTTGAGCTGGCTCTAGCATGAGCATGCGGTGTCCACTGCACCTACAGTACCCGTGCAACTGTCGTACCTGCAGCATACAACGTTGAGTCCTGAGAAGAAGAGCACCACCAACGTGCTTGTCAAGAACAGCTCTCATGCAATGTTTGCAAAGGCTAAGCGATGTACTTTTCTCGCATTCTGCATAACTACGTCGAATCGTCTTTGGTCGGTGATGTCGATCCCGACGATCTCTCCCTGTCCGGCCCAAAGAAACAACGTTGCTTCCTTCTCCACCGGTCATCTCGGTACCTGCTCTGCGTCGTCGAGTTAAGTCCATGCAGGGTCTACGGGAAGAAATGACATCAGTAAGCTCAGGAAGAAAGGAGCACGGTATCAAACTGGGAAGTGCAGAGAGCTGCAATACTGAACGTGGACATGAAGCGGCGCAGAGTTGACCGGTCTCTGCGGCGAATCAAGAAGCGTTTCTCTGGATGCTCTATCAGAACGTGCGACCTCGCTAACACCAACACCGACCGGGCTTCTTCTACGCCGTCTTGTCCGAGACCGTAGGCTCATCTTCTCGACTCAGACCGCAGTTCACTCCTATTTCAGGGGAAGCTGCTGCATTAGATAGCATGAACGAAGGTCGGACCAATCTCGGCCCATCGGCAGGCTGGCTCCCGGTCTTTCACAATTGACCGGTTAACGAGGCGGATCATACTGTCACTGGCTTCAGAAAATCTTCATGAAAGAGATCACTGGTGGGAATAAGGGTATACAATGTGTCAAAAGAGATCAATGAGCCTGCATGATAGCAAGCAAATGTTGTTTATTTGGAAGAAGACGATGCCAGCTTCTGACCTGTCTTCGCCGAGGAGTGGGATGCAGGAACGGCGTCATAGTGGTCGTCGTCAAACTCTTCGTCGGTGAGCTGTTCCTGAATGTCAATGCCTGCATGTTTGCCGCTGAATCCGCGACGCTTTGCGAAATGCCAGCCATCTGAGTAGGGTGGCACTCGCATGGGAAGCAAGATCGTGTGCCAGCCGCTGTGGGTAGAGGAACAAAGAAGCGATGATCATAGTCAGTCTACCAGCAGGTATGAGGACTCTAGAGAGCTCTGTCTGGCAACTTACTAAGGTGATCCAGGCCCAACATTGAAGAAGAGCTCGAGGTTTCGACGCCAACCAATGTCGTACACGTTGACGAACTCTTGACCACGCTTCTTGGCCAAGTCTCGATAGTGTGCTGTAAGAACGTGGTGTATGCAATGCAAAGGAGATCAATAGAAAGAGTAGTAAGTTAGCATCTACGCAGCGTTTGCAGCCTCGATTTGCATTTGCAAGGTAATTCGCTGTCACTTACCATGATCCTGCGACTCGACGCTAGTCTCGCCTCTACCAACCAGATTCACCTGCCAGCCAGCCATCACGAACAGCGCCAATCCCATCACCAGCGCCAGAATGAACAGCAGCATCACCAGCACTCTCGGCGTGTACAGATACGGCCAGTCGGCACTCCAGCTCAACGACCTCCTCATGACTCCGAAACCCGAGTAGACTACGATCCCGCATCCAAAACTCAACCATGACATGAAGAGCACAAAGTACCGCTCGTTGCCCAACCCAACGCACTGATTAAGCCAAGGGCAATGATGGTCGAACTTGAGCGTGCACGTTTTGCAAACCCTGCAGTGGTGAGCACGCTCGGGTTTCGGAGGAGCGACGAGTTTCTCTGCCGCACTTTCGCCAAGCCATGCTCGTACTTCTGCTTCTCCTTCATCGATGTCCTCGGAGGAGAGCTTGGAGCTGAAAGTTTGCGAAGGCGCGTTCTTGCGGATCTGTTTCTCGATCTTGCGGAGCTCAGGTGGCAGCACGGAAAGAGCTTTGGAGAGTGGGATGGTGGGACACTTGCGACACATACCAGCAAGAGGGAAGAGATCTTGGTCGTCTTCATCGATCTCGCTCTCGCCCGTGTACAAGTCTTCTTCTTCTGCTGCTGCCGCGGTGACATTGGCAGCGCGGACACTGTCGTGACTTGGGCGTGGGCGTGGTGGGAAGAGAGGGTTGCTGGACGGTTCCAATTCGAAAGACATAGGCGAAGCAAGGACAGGATTGAGATCGTGAACGGAGAGTGGGAGGTCGCTCTTGGGTATCATTCGTGGTGTGCCACGTTCGCTGCTGGACGAAGATTGATGAGATTGTGCGAGCGAGGCATTGACTGTAGGAGGCATGCGATCCGATGACGATCTTGACGGTGTCACTGATGCTGATTTTGCTCTGTTGCTATCTAGCCCATCCAACGCCTTGTTCAATTTCTTGAGATCTGCTACCGAAGATACTCGAACCGGAGCTGCAGCCTCAGGCGGTTCGTGTGTCATCACATGGCCTTTGGCACTGTGGAGATCATGCACTTTCGGGCCCGACGCTTTTGCCGCTCTTGTTCGGTACCGCGCCCACCAGATGTTGCTTCCTGGCCCAGTTCTTCTTTCAGGCACTGCATCGCCGAGACCCTCGCAGACTGAACCTGGTGGGACGGTACATGCCAAATAGTAGTGCCATCCTATGCTGTAAACGGTGAAGAGACACAGTATCAACCAGAAAAAGAAGCGTAGTGTCGCGATGGAATCCTTTGTTAACGAATCAAAGAGTGTTGGGATGAGACCAAGTGCGATGTGTGCCGGAGAGTAGGTGTGGAAGAGGTTGGCGAGCTCGGTGGGTATAGGTGCGATCTCGAGGAACATGGAGCTGAAGAAGGTCCATACTCCACCGACTACTAGGGTAATGCAGATCGCAATGAACACGGGACCTGCAGAGCCTGTGAGCCAGTCAGCAGCACGCTCGACCCTACGAAAGGAAGAGTGAACAACCTTGGCGATTGCCCGCATGGTGAGGAGAGCAATTGTGACGTACGGTCCAGACCGAAAGGAAGGCTGGGGTCTGGATGAGAGAACAAGGGTGATGATTAATGTAGCAACAAGTTGAGTCGAGCAGCCGAGCCGAGTATCGAGAATAAAGTAGCCTTTGTGGTACAAAGGAAACGGTTCTGGTTTCGCGTGCCAAAGTTCAAGACTGAAGGCCGACGCTCTTTATAGGGCAGCTGTTGATCGACTTTGACCAAGTTGAAAGGCGTGCGCTTGCTGCGAAGTTCGTGTGGGGCTGAAATATTATGCGCAACAATGGGGAGAGCAACAATCACGGAGGTGGGCTGAAGAGCTGGAGCGGAGTCGGGGTGGGGCTACAATGTGGGACGAAGCGTTGGTATGGCGTGTTGGGTGGGGCTACAACGAAGCGTTGGTATGGCGTGTTGGGTGGGTATCAATCGAGACAGAACGTGACAGGAAACGCCGAGATGAGATGCTGTGTGGAGCCTGAGAACAGGATAGGGAGGGACAAGGGATGATGGAGGAAGCTTGAAGCGTTGCGATTGGTGTATCGCTTGGAATGCTGAGTGTGTCTTGTCAGGCCACCGATTCGTTCCTTATTTCCGTGTTCCGTGTTCCGTGTTCCGTGTTCCGTGTTCCGCTTTCTTTTACTCTAGTGTTGTTACTCTAGTGTTGCTAACTGTTTCTGCGATGTTGAGGAAAGCTGAGATCTTATCCGTCCCGTGAGAGCGTTGCTGACAGCTGACAGGGTCTGGGTAAATCTTGCTGTAACCTATGGCATTGCACAGTTGGCTTGGGATAGAATTGCTTCAGCCTGAAGAGCAGATTCGCATTCTGTGCGGGGTGCTTGCCTCGCCGGTCGATTGAGCAGTGCAATTGCAAGCCGCATTCGTGTAGGTGGTTGGGCCTTTCGTCGAACAGATCCTTGCGTCCGAGAACTCAGCAGCACGCAGTGAGTCGCCACCCCTGCTCACCAGGCGGACGAATTCACTGTCATCATCAAGATGGGGATAACACGTGCATTGTCGTGTAAGACTACTTGACAGCTGGTGTAGCCTGCAAAGTAAGCTCTTTGCCCGCAAAGGTCCAGCTTCGTTTTGGGATCGTCTTTGTCCCGCTCGCCACCGCCTTTGCCTTTCCACCGCCCGCAGCAGCTGTCGCACGCAACCCATCATCAGCATCGTTCCTAACCAGTTCCGATCCATCCAACCCGACAAAGGGATCTTGCTCGACCTCTTCCACCACCTTCCCTTTCTCCGCATCTGCCTTTGCTACTTCCGTCGCTTTTGGCCTTGTGATCTTGGTATGCTGTTTCAGCTTGTGCGTCTTCATATCCAGACTCAGCACTTTTGCTGTTCTCTGTGCGCCAGCTGCAATAGCTCTTGCCTTTTGTAGCGCACCGTGTTTGCCCATTACCGGTCCTGTGTGTCCATACGCCGTTGTCGTAGCTGTGGAAATGGAACCGGGTTGAGCACCAAGTTGAGGGAACAGTGCAGCTTCTTCTTCCCGAGCACTGCGGGCGGTGGATTTGTTGAGTTTCTTCTGTTCTCGTTGAAGTTGGATCTGAAGAAGTTGCTGTTCGTAGAGAATTTCTCGTTCGGCGGTGAGTTTGGCGACTAGATCGGATCGTGCTGCGGTCGAGAGGAGAGGTGAGGCGGAGCATGATGGACATGAGGAGAGGGGGGAGAGTGGGGATGGGTGGATGGCTGAACAGAGGATGAGTCCGCACGAGTAGCAGAGTGGGGCATAGGGTGCGAGGGGATGACGACGGCCTTGGCAGAAGCACAGTCTGCGGTTGACTATGAATGAAGAGGTTGAGGATGAGGGGGGAAGGGGGGAAGTGAGTTCTTCGACGACGGCATCGATCGCGAGCATTTCGGCTGTTGGTGGCGGCGATGGTTTGGATAGAGAGATGGATGAAGAGGGCTCGTCGATGTTTGCCGAATATGATGCTTCGGCGGGATGAGAGTCGATTAACGGTGCGGCCTCTGGCTGAGGACTCTCGCGAGGTCCTGTCGACGGCTCTGCCTTTGCTCGGCCATGTTTGCCCTTCTTGCCCTTCGTACCAGCAAAAAAGTCTTGGTCATCCTGCTTTTTCCTATACACAGTACCCATGCCTCCGAAGGCCTCTTGCAGCTTTGCCATCTGATCTTGTTGGTCAAGGCCAGGATGTTCGAATTTCCTCGGTGCGAGTGTCTGTCCGATCGCAGCTCGCTCTGCTAGTGTCTTCTTTGCGCGCTTTCTTTGCGCGCTACTATGATTGTTCCCACTTCCACTCGGGTTCGCAGACATAGGCGCGGATGACAGAGTCGGTGTTGTTGAGCCTGATGCATGTCCCGCCTGCTGAGGAAATCTCGACCGTGTAAAGTCGCGAAGGAATGACTTTGCGAGCGCCGTGTCTGTTCCAACAAGGTCTTGCAAATGCGTGCGAAGCAAAGTCTCATCGTCGAATGAGTCGAGAAAGGGCAGGATTTGAGTCTTGACTGTCTCCTTGTCGAGACCGAGCAGTGAGACGAGCTGGTCGATCCATATTGATGAGCCTTTCGCCATCGTGATCTTCGTTCAGAGGGTTGCGTAGTGTGGTGGTTAGAACGGTAAAGGGTAGCCAAGAAAGCTGAGTTCTGGTGTCTGTGCGAAAGTGTTGGTGTGTGGAGGTGAAATCTTCTAAACACCGGATCGGGCCGCTAATTCTTAAGGGTGAGTTAAGGGATCGGGCCGTCAATTCTTAAGGGTGAGTTAAGGGATCGGGCCGTCAATTCTTAAGGGTGAGTTAAGGGATCGGGCCGTCAATTCTTAAGGGTGAGTTGAGGGATCGGGTAAGTTGAGGGATCGGGTGAGTTGAGGGATCGGATGAGTTAAGGGATCGGGTGATTTTGTGGAGTAAAAGGTGGGATTTCAACGTTCTTCTTGATGCTTACCTCTCCGGCACTTCTTCTTTGCTTCTCCACCTCATTCACACCTTGTATACACAGAGCAAGATGGAATCGTCAATAGATCAAGTAGCTGCCAAATGCGGTAAGCAGCTGGGTAAGTGACGCTTCTTGACCCTTTCCCTCGGCTCTATTGCCCATCTCAAGCTAAACCTAACCCCCCTCTCTTTGCGCTTTGTACGGCCACAGACACATTCCAGCGTTGCATCCTAGCCAATCAAGAAAACCCAGGAGCTTGCGAGCCTTACAAAACCGAACTCTCACGTTGCGCCGCGGCTGCAGTGCCGCTGCTGAAGGAGGTTAAGAATCGATGCGTAACTCAAGTGGTCGCTTACGATAAGTGTCTGGAGCAGTTTACAAACAAAGGAGATGCAGAGTTGGAGAAGAACTGCACACCCAGGTTGCGAGATCTCTGGTTCTGTACCGAGAAAGTAAAGGGCGAGGTGGAGGGAAAGGATAATGCCGAGGTACAGAGGAGCAAGCAGGTCGGTAAGGAGGCACTGACCAAGTAAGTAAACATAGATGCAATAGAAGACACTGAAACATGTAAAAAGATATGATAGTTGGGTATTGCGTGGGGTATGGACTGCTGTGTTACAAGAACTAGGTCTTGAAAAGGAGATGAGAAGGGAAAGGTGGGCGGTGGAGATATTGTTCGTAGAGATGCTATATTGCTCGTTACTTTCTTGTGATCATGTAGTTATGGGTGAGGAGAGATGAACTAGGCGGCGATGGCGGGTGCAGCGACGGCGCCAGTTGCCTGTCCGACAGAGGCGGGCAAGCTGCCTGCTTCAGCACTAGTACCGCCTTCAGCAGCAATGGTTGTGGCAGTAGGCTGATGCTTAGGAGCAGCGGACAACCTCGTCAACTTTGTCCAGACGCCGGTGTTTTTCTCTGTCACCGGCTGCTGCGGCTGGTCGGTGCTCTGGCGAGGCTTACTGCCGAACCTGTACCTCTTTGCCAACGAGATAGGTCTGCTGCTCTTCTCTCGGCTGTCATGCGCCTCTTGGGCAGGTGCAGCAGGGTCGACCACATCAGCGCTCTGCTCCCATCCTCCTTCCTTCTCTTCATCCACGACCTGCTCAGCGGAATCCGTGCCGACCTCCTTGGCTCCAAACCAACGCGACTTGTCCGCCTCCACCACGGTCACAGTCAAGACGGCAGTCAAGCCATCTACAGCTATATCATGATTGACGCCTTGCATACCTTGGGGCATCAAGCCAGCGACAAACTCCACCTTGGTGCTGTACTTTGTCAACATGAAACTGGTCATTCCATCCTTGTTCTTTCCCAAGGCCATCTGCACTAGCTGGTTACGACCGATATTGTAACCGTTGGGGATGATCATATGATTCTTACTTGCATCCTCCTCTCTGCTTGTGGCCAAGAACCAGGCTTGTGAACCCTGCTGTTGCCAAGCTCTAATATGGTTTCCACCGACCAAGGACTCGATACAGGTACCAAAAACGTGATCGAAAGGGGTATAGACCTGGCTATAGATGAATTCTTGATCTCTCCACCCCCTCGGATCAATAAAAGCCTTTTGGTAACCTCCAGCGTGAATAGCGAGACATTCTCGATCAAAGTCGAGCGCTCGACAGTAGGACTGGAAACCTTTACGAGTGAGGATTGAGGGGGAGGAGTGGGAGGAGATGATGATGTTGAGCGGTTCATGCATTCCATTGCCAACGAGATCGAATGACGTTCCGCCGTAAATGCGGGGATCGGTGAAGCCGTACTGATTGACACCCTCGACGTCGTTTGATGCGTGATCGGGAAGTGGGAAGAGAGGGATGGAAGTTAGAATGCCGTAGGTGACCTCCTCTACCTCTGCGAGGAGGGCAGGATCGGAGACCGAGGTTACAGGGACGACGTAGGGTCGAGCTGAAGCGCGGAGGGCTGTGTTTGGGTCATCTTTGAGAGAAGCGTCGTTGGGGTCTTCCAAGCCGAGAGTTCGACCCTCGTTGTCGACTTGCACTGAGGGGAGGTCGAGGGCGGGTTGGAGCTGGAAGGCGAGGAGTGCAGCACCTTGTTTGCGAGAGAGAGTACTGGCGACGTGGGCATCGACCTCAGCTCCAGTGGGGCCGGAAGTGGTGCCCTGAGCTTCCCTTTGTGCTGCTACGCGGGCTTTGTGGTCTGAGATGTACTTGGAGACCACCGAAGTGAGCGGAGCAAAGGGAGACTTGATAGAGATCGGCATCTTTGCTTCTCTTTGCTAGTATGCTGAGTGGGACTGAAGAAGTTGATGCTTTGTGAGGAGGAGGATGACGAGGAGGAGGATGACGAGGAGGGTAGGAAAGAGGACCAGTATATGTACTGCACCGATGCTCGTCTTTGCAACTAGTGCAAGCGAAGGTGAGCTAGTATGCTATCCACATCAGAGACAAGCCTCAGACTAAGCGCTTAGCAGGCACTACACAACCCTCGCGCCAATGCTGCTTGACAAGCTTGCAACGGGCACAACAAAGAGTTACACTGCAACTCGAAGCTAACCTTTTCGGGGCCCCTAAACATAATCCCCCTTGTTGGCTTCTCGGCTTCGTCAAGAAAGGTTTGTGTCCCTCCCACTCCGGCAAATGGCCAGGAGATCAAAGCTTGCCCTTGACCAAGGCAAGTCGAATGCTGAGCATCATCCAAAGGCGGTCGGCTTGCCAGAGCCAAGACTTGAGCCTCAAGGATTGGCCACTGCAAGGCAAGCAAAGCCGAAGAACAACTTGACTTTCTTCTTTGACAGCTCTCAACCCACCAACCTCAGCCAACACTGTCAAATTTAATTCGATTTAATTCGATTTAATTCGATTTAATTGGATTTATTTTGCGGGTTAGGCCGTGTTACGTTGTTAGGTGCGCAAGCTGTATGCGCGGTGTAATGGTGTAACTAGATGGATTGCAGCAAGGAGGAGATCTAGATGGATTGCAGCAGGGAGGAGAACTAGATGGAAGCCAGTTGAAGTACTTGCTTCCGTACAAGCAGATCAACGATTTGCAAGAGAGTATCCAACTTTCCTGTGCGACGTCTATTCGCGCGAGAGGATATCGATCGAGCATTCTCGTGCGGCTAGTATTCGCACGAGAGAGTTACCGTGGCCGTTGACAGGCCGCTAAAAGGAAAGAAAAAGAAAAAAAAAAAAAAAAAAAGAAAAAAAAAAAAGAAAAAAAACGTTTTCAGGGGAAGTTGGCATTTGCGTCTGCATTGCATCTCGCTTAACCGCCGATCGGAACGAGTTTCTACAATATATATTGAGAAAAGTCTCATTTTAACCTCAAACCCCTTTGTTCTTGGTTTAGCTTGAGCTTCTCACCATCCGCACCAACCAGGCCTCAGACTCGCAATGCTTTGGTATTGCAAGCTAAACTGTATTGCACTTACTCGAATCCTGTTGGGAAATGAGGCTTGAAAACAGGCAGAGGATGTGCCTCAGTATTCAGCACCCACTTGTTCAATGGCAGAGCATCGCGATCGGAAAACAGCAGATAGAGATACTTAAGCGTTTCGCTGAGCCAAAACGTTTCCATCTTGTCCATCTTTTGCGGATGTTTTGCATCGACGTCGTCGATACTTGAGTATCCTCCGCTCTCGACCTTGCAATGCTTTTCGAAGGCTTGAAAGATCTGCCATCCCCACTCCCGATAGATCTCATCGCCGGTGAGCGAGAATGCGATGAAGAGCGATTCCACCGTCTCGGGTCGCAGAATGTTTCGTGCATCGATGAGCGGGTTTGGCCTTCCCGAGTAGGAAGCAGGTGGCTTTTTGATGTACCAATCCACATTGCGCCGCAGAGGTGCACGGTTCGCAGCGATCCTCTGCGCCTCCGTGGCGTTGACCTCGGATCGAGTCTTGAAGAATGCAATCTCGGGAGAGAGTCCAGTCTTGGTTTTGCTGTAGGTGTCCATGCATGTTCGCACCAGTTCGTGCCCGAGTCTCCAGTCTTCTTTATCCGTCTCGTCGCCTCTGCTAACATCTGAGATCGGTGGGAGAGGCCGTTTGGTAGTCTCGCCAAAGATGTCCTTTGTGCAAGTTGAGCCTAGCATCATGGCTCCACCCAGGAAGCACACAAGGTGGTCCTGCTTAGGTACGAGTTGCATGTACGGTCGTCCGTCCGTAGCTCGCATCCTCGGTGCAAGCTCGACAGTAAACATAAGCGGAGGTTTGGAATGCACCGACGGCTTAGTAAGAAGCCGCTTTATACCGCGCAGTGCGTTATCGTACATGTCCCTATACACCTTCTCGGAACGTCCTGTCTGCAACCACTGCTTGATCAAGTACTCGTAGTACGAGTCTCCACGAGAACCAAGTCGAATCTCTCCGTTGTAAAAATGCCCGTTGATCGGGTTCAAAAAGATAGGCAGCAATCCTTGGAGGTGTTGCAGTCTAGCACTGGCTTCCCGTACGACTTGCATCGGTCGTTCAGCGATTCGCCAGTACTCGGGATTGCGCGTGAGATGTGCAAGATACTTGAACTCGAGTTGGATTGTCGTTGCTTCTGCTAGACTGGACGAGTTGTTGTTGTTCAGATCCGCAAAGGCTTGGCCTGTCTCTAGGTCCACTTCACGCAGCGGAACACCGGAGGGTGTATCGAAAGCTGGCTTCAGACGCTCAGCAAGCTCGACTGCACGAGCGATGAACATCTCCGCATCTTGTTCGTTGGCCTCAAATGCGGCATGAGGAGGATCGCGGATCAGTGCGGCAGCTGAGAGCAAACCGCCGAGCGTTCTGATGGTGGTCTCAAACACGTTCATTCGTCCGGGAACATGCCAGTCGAGCACCTCTCTGACCCAGTCTCTGGCCTGCTCGTAGTCTTGCTTCAGGCCGAAAAGGATGAGTGTATCGAGCGCGTCGACGATAGTGTAGCCGATACCTTGGCCATGCTTGCCATTGAGATTAGAACCGTGTTGGCTGATGGGATGATACTCGTCGTAGCCCCATGCATCGCGCTTGTATGCTGACCAGGAATGGTTGAATGCCTCCAGAATGGCGGCTTGCCTCTTCAGGTCGGCTTTGTCAACTGGATGCTCGGGCAGCGCTCGTGTTGGTGGTAGTGCATAGGGAAGAGAAGGAGCTCGTTTGGTGCGAGGGAAGAGAGTCTCTGCTTGACTGCCCCGACTGTCTGTTGGAGCCTTTTCTTGATCTAAAGGATGCTGATGCTGATATCGAGACGATGATTGCGGTCGGATCGAGGTGCGCTCAAGCAGATATCTTGGCAATTCTCCGTTGTTCTGGTAGGTGAGGTAGGCCAGGAGGAAGAGAGCCGCCGAGCAGGTCCAGGAGAGCATTCGCCACGTCGACCTCTTGTTGGCTTGAGATGGTAGTTGCTTCCACTTTGCTGCCTTCTCCGCTGAGCCTTTTGTAGGTGTTGCTGTATCTTGCTTGTTGGATCGCTTTCGAAGACCAGCACTAGACGAGGCGGGCATGTTGGTAGAGAGCGCCTGCAAGGGCGGAGCAGGGTGATGGTAATCAGAAGGACAGAGAGCAATAAAGCAAGAATGCCGACAACCAAGATCGCGTCGTGCCAAAGGAAACAGAGAAGCAAAGATGCAGCGGAAACGGAATCGATCACTCATTGCACGGCAAATCGGTAAAATGCACATTCCTCCATCGTTCTAATTCAAGAAGCAATCGGCGTCTAGCCACCGTGCAAAGTGCTGATGAAGACGATCTCATCGCCATCTTGCAAGACGTAGTCGCCTTGGCCTTCAAGCTCCCAATCGCCGTTGTTGATGAGAACGAGGATACCCGCTCGACTGTGGCCCAAGAAAGAGAGTATGGGAGTGGTTGCTTGGTCAATGCGTCGATGCTCTTGTAAGTGTGCAAAACTTGTTCAGCTTACTGCGGGAACCTACACAGAGTCACGATCAACAAACAGCTCTTCTCGCTCAGTAATGAGCTTCTTGCGAATGTACTCGATCAGAGCAGTGACGTTGGTTGGATGGCCTGAAGCATTGTTGCGCGGCAAAGTGATCTTGTGCTTCTTCTCGTGCGGTGGTGCCAATAGCAGTTCCGTTCCTCCTCCAAATTCCACCTTGACGCTGACTGTTTCCCTCGACATCTTGCTATGAGTCGACAATCAAAGATTCCATGTGGTGTACACAAGAGTCAAGAGTCAAGAGTCAAACACTCCAAGCCAAGCTGCCCAGCAAACCAAATTCTCATCCTAAATTCGGAAGTCGGATAACCATCTCAAAGTCTAACATTCTGAATTAATTCTTGCACGTGACGAGGCGTGCCGCATCTCAGCACGACTAACACGCGTCGCGACCCAACTCAATTAGCCTTGTTTGCTCCTTTACTCCTTTACTCCTTCCCTCCTTCCCTCCTTCCCATCTTCCCTCCTTCCCATCTTCCCACCTTCTCATCTTCTCACCTTCATCTTCTTCTCTTCGGCAAGTGTCGCTTCAAGACCGACCTTTGTCAATCTTCATTTTCCCGCGCGATTCTCTCCCTTACGTTCCGCCTGTATGAGCCGCTCTTCAAACGAGCATGATCACAACGATGACCGCGACAAGGCAGCTGCCCTTTTAATCCAGCGCAACTACCGCGGCTATCGCACACGAAGGCAGCTCGATGGATGCAACATCTCTGCCGACACTCGATGGTCCGATGCTGTCCATCGCTTGCGACTAGAACAGGCCAACAAGTCCTCCAACAATGGCGAAAACGATGCTACGTCCAGATGGAAACGAGGTCAGCTACTAGCAGGCCAGATTGCTGGAGGCGAAAAGATGGACTCTTCACCAGCAAATCAAGGCGGCGACGGAGGCGCTGATGCTCCTGTGGAAGGCGGACCTTCGCTCGAGACTGCTCATCGAACTGATGGCGAACAGAAGCTCGCACAAGGTGATACCAAAGTTGGCCATGTTCCTGGCGCCCAAGAGAACGGCAAAGTCGACAACATTCGCAGCATCGCAGATCCTCACCAAAAGGCTCTCAAGCTGATCGAGTGGTGGACTCGCGCAGGCAAGGCGCAGGAGCTGAGCAAGATGATGGAAGAGCAATACTGGCTCGAGATGGTCGATCGCAAGCACCGCTACGGTTCCAATCTCAAATACTACCACAAAGCTTGGCAGGAGGCAGATACCCGCGACAATTTTTTCAAGTGGCTCGACCAAGGAGATGGTAAAAAGGTCAGTCTGGATGACTGTCCAAGAGAGAGGCTCGACTCGGAATGCGTCATCTATCTCAGCTCAGAGCAGAGGCGAAACTACATTGTCGACATTGAGAATGGTAAGCTTGTTTGGCGCAGGAATCGTAAACCCGTTGACACAAAGCGCAACAAGCACAAGGATCTGGGCAAGGGTAGAGGCATTGTTGACATCGATGAAGAGGAGCAGCACGAGTTGCGGAAGGATAGGGAGCGACGAGCCTTGCAGCGTGGTGTATCCGAAAGCTCGCTTGATTCCTACCTCGACGGTAGCTCCTCCTCCTCCTCTTCCTCCTCTTCCTCATCGTCCAACGATGGCGAACAGATGTCAAAAGAGGAAAAGGACAAAGCCGCAAAGCACTATCAATCCAAGGGGCACGGTAAATCGCGCAAGCTCGACGTGCTCCACTCATCAAACTGGTCGGACATGCTCCTGCGCAAAACCATCGGCAACAATACTTGGATCTACGTCTTCAACTCTCGTCATGAGCTCTATGTCGGACTCAAGCTGACTGGATACTTTCAACACTCCTCGTTCCTCTATGGGGGCCGCGTGCTCTCAGCAGGATTGCTCAAAGTGAACAACGGTACACTGACCAGTCTGAGTCCTTTGTCAGGACACTATAGGGCAGGAACGGCACATTTCAGATACTTTGTCAAGAAGCTGCAAGATTCAGGTGTTGATTTGGACCGGGTGGCATTGTCAAAGAGTCTCTTGATGCTGGCTGGGATGGAAAAGTACGGTAAGGCAATGGGCAAGGTGAAAGGTGGGAAGAAAGAGGATAGGAAGAAGGAGAAGAATAGGACGCAGGCGAAAGGAGAAGACGAGGATGGGAAGGGGGAGAAGCAAAGTTTAGCTAGTAGACTCAAGCAGAAACTGCATTTGGGGTCGAGAAAGGAGGAGGCGGATGAGCGGGAAGAAGCGGATACGGAAGACGAGCCGGGTGGATTTGCGAGGTTGAAGGACAAGTTCAAGCCTTCTTGAGCGATTGCACTCGTGTGTGTAATGAATACCTTGTTCTCACACCTCCGAACTTTGCCAGCTGCGATCTGAAAAGGGATTTGCAAAGCGAAAGAGCGATAAAATACAGCGAATGGTAGTACAGTGAAAGAAGCAGAGCGATTAGAAGAAAGTATAGCTCCTCTCGCTAGAAGCAAAAGTCTGAATCGAACTTCGGTCCTCCTTGACTTTCTCCCCGCGGCAGTAGATGTCAAATTCGAATGCATCGCCAACTCGGTCCAACTCGTCGTCTGTCTCGTTCGCCCAAGTGTCGGTTGAGTAGACGCTGGCCATGCTTTGCTCTCCTTCGACTCGCTCTTGTCTCTCCTCCACCTCTTGCCTGCTTCTTGCATTTTGCGAGTATGTTTGGTAGATGCGTTCTTCTTGCGAGATAGGACGAGAGATTAAACGCTTCAACTCTTCCTTACGTTCTTCTTGTTTGCGGTGAGTGATTGCGCCGTAGTTGCGAACGATGTTCGTCGTGGCAGATGTGAGGATGAGTGGGATGAGACGAGATTTCTCGCTCTCGACCGACGAAGAGGTGCTTGCACTGGCAAGTGAAGGCTTGCCATGATGGCTGAGGATAGGGATGGAATGAATGATGCTTCGAGCAGCAGTCACCATCGAATCTTGGCTCTTGGTGTTGCGGGATTGAGTTGGGTAGTGTGCAGCAATCATCTTTCTCTATTCTTCCCGTTCGGAGGGAGTGTTCGATGTGTAGTCTGAGTGAGTGATGGGATGGATCAAAGATGAATCTCCTCTCCCAATTCCATCTGCTTATATCCCTTTCCAGAGGCTACATGATCGATCCCAACCTCGCTCGAACAAGGCAGATGGTGATGAGGAGAGTGACAGCTGATCGTGACGAGAGGAGTGATAGATGAGAGTTCTGACAGATGAGAGTTCTGACAGATGAGAGTTCTGACAGATTAGATTTAGTGACAGATGAGCAAATTGACATGTCCTGCACGCCGAAGATCGAAAGTCCTGCATGAATTATTGATGAGCAGCTTGACAGATCTGTCCCTTGGCTCATCGAGGATGAGATGAAAGGGAAGAATGAGGGATGGTGGTGGCGGTTCCCTTTGTTCGTCGCGACGCGTCGACTCTTTTTCCCTTTTCTTGAGTGTGTTAGAACAAGCAGCGTGCTCGCTTGTCGCTCGCGACACAGACTTGGATGGTCCCAGCTCCTCCTCCTTGGGCATCGGCATATCGACTATCGGATGCCCATCGCAATAATCTACCTGATGCGAGCCGATAGGCCGAATTGGCCTCCTACAAGATGTTGATGTTCAGCAGTCTCCGAGGCGATGCCGGATTAACTTTCTTGGCAATTTTGTGTCCATATTTTTGGTTTCAATTTATTCGATTTTTTTGGCAATAAAAACAAACAAACAAACATGGATTTCTTTTGCCCACTTCCCCTTGCCTCTCAACGCCGGCAACTTTGGTGATTCGCAGTGCCAGTCTGCTGCCCCAAAGAAAGTATGCTTGAGTATTGAAGGATAGGCGGATCGGGATCGGGATGGGGATCTTCTCGACAAAGCCAATCTAGTGTCAAGAAAGATGAAGCACCTCACGCAGAGGTTGCAAGGACCATTTTTGTTTGTCGATCTGTACTAAATGAGATTGGCTACCCTCTTTCTTCCAAAAGGCATAAGCGTCCATGTCTTGGTGCAGCGCCATCTGGTTGTGAAGTTGATGTCCTGGCTTGATGACGCTCGAGAAATAAGAAGACGGCAATCTTGCAGGCTCAGTCGCGGCCGCAGGAGCTAGTCCGTGCTTGGCAATCGGGATGACTCCAGTAGCCAAAGCATGTACCCAGGCGTGATGTTGCAGATTAGGGACGTCGGCAAAGCTGTACAGACTTGTTCGGTACGAAAGCAACTCGCCTTTCCTGTAGGCCTTCTTAGTCACATTCCAAGTTTGGCGGTCGGATGCCGACATTGCAGACGCAAAGCAGTGCATGGCAGCGACCACCAGTGCAAAAAAAGATATGGTCAGAGGAAATCTCATGGTGAGGGAAAGGACAATGGTGCTTGAGGTGGGGTGGCGTGTGTCGATCAGCACAGTCTTTATTTATACCTGCTTTGATCTCCAAGTGAGCCCCTGGGGTGGAAATTTGAGCAGAGTTGGGGGGATGTTGATCTCTCTCACGCAAATGTGCAAGTAGAGATCGAAGCAGAGAGCGCAAGCCGGCCAAATCGAGAAAAGTTGCCGTGATTGATGTGCGGATGTGGCACATCATCTCATCAGCTTCTCATCTTTCCGATGCGTGTGTCTGGTTTCATTGCCAGAGCTCCTGCAGCTGCTCCCACCTTGTTCGCACGAGGTCTTCCCATCGATAGCCCCGAGCGACCAGGCGGGGTAGAATGCCATGAAAGCTAAAGTTCAAACGGCGGCTTATGCCCAAAATACCTTCCGAGTCTTGCACATTAGCCGCTCCGCATCGATATCTACTCTCTTTTTCTCGCCCTGTCTAATCAGAGTTGAGTAATGAATCGCTTTTCCTCCAGATTTTGGCTGTGCAACTAGTTTACGGTCCTTGTAGGCGTTGAGATCAAGATCGTAGCGCATCTTGCGTCCGCCTGCACCTTTGATGTCTTGCTTGTAAATATCCAGGCCCTTTTTGCGCATCTCGGAGGTTGAAGAGGAAGAGCCAAAGGGAAAGACAGGGATGGCAGACGAGCGGGTCTTAATAAGATCTGAGCCCCCTGCATAGCAAGGCTAAGAGTCGTCTTGGCATAAACGTCCGTGTAGGCAGAGATTCGTCTCACAACGACACCCTTTGAGTGACCCAAACGCTGCGCCAATCTGAAAGAAATCGTCGCAGTTCGGCGCTTCCGACTGCGACTCTTATCTGCGCAGCATGGGACAGCTGCTTTGATCCAATGTGACAGACGCCAATCTTTCGGCGCCTCTCCGAAACAGGCCCACACGCAACTCCGAAGCATCACATCGTGGGAATGTGATCGGAACATCTTCGGCGAGATCCTTTGTACAAGCCACGCGCTGACAAAGGGTTAGACTTGGGATTCGACGGCACACTCCTGAAGGCTTGCTTGATCGCTACAGGAAGAAAGTGTGAAAGACGTCTACTATTGCAGTAGAGGCAGAAGGTCAGACCTGACAATGTGGGCACGAGAGTGAGCCCAAAGTCAGGCTCTGTGCCTGAAACTCCTAAATGGGAAGCTCGGCCGTGTAGCGGCGGCGAGGTTGGATATCCTGGAAGGCAGGAGGAATAATACGGGCAGAGTACATTGTCTCGGCGTCGGTCACAACGAGAACATTACCGGTGAAGATCGACTGTGATGCATTCATGCAAGCAGTATAGCGACAGCTTGCAAATACAACCCGCCATTGACCAAGGGTTCCGATGTTGCGATCGACGTAGCTTTGAATCTGGCGCCTGAGCTCATCTAGGCTTTGGTTGGTGATTAGGTCCTCAAAAAGCCAAAAGACAGGTAGAAAGGGCATGCCTTTGGCAGTGATCTTGGCGCGATAGGGTCCAAGCATCTTCTTCTCTTCGATGCGATTATACACACAGTTCAGCTTGAGATCGCTGCGGCAATTCAAGAGGAGGGTTGTGCCGGTGTACGTATCAAACGGAGGACCGCCGATGTCGTAAAGAACGGAGGAGCGAGGAACGATCACCCCCGCGCCAATGGGCTGAGGTCTTCAATGATCTTAGCTTTATTAGCGTGGTCGATTTGACTGGCAGTCACTCTTTCGCCGGAGGGAAGACTAAGTGCGACTTCGTGCGTCATCTTGAGAGTGGAGATGGGCTGTTCGGTGAACATGTAACCCTCATCGAAATCGTAGCGTCTCGAGAGGAGTTTTCTTCTCAAGTGGACGCACTCGCACTTGGGGATGCTGCTCTGTGTGACCACGGCGGTCACAGCGGTCTCGTCGACGATGGCCTGAT
Source organism: Ustilago hordei (assembly GCF_900519145.1). Taxonomy (NCBI): domain Eukaryota; kingdom Fungi; phylum Basidiomycota; class Ustilaginomycetes; order Ustilaginales; family Ustilaginaceae; genus Ustilago; species Ustilago hordei. The sequence goes on along the minus strand of NW_024545274.1, from coordinate 230,371 downwards.
CGGGGCCAGTTGGAGTCGAGGCAGTTTGCTGAGCTGGAGCGTCTGCTAGATTTTTGGTTGCGTTCTCTTCTTCGGTCTTCTTCTGCTGATCGCCGTGTTGCGCTCCAACAGCCGTCTGAGCCTCTACAACGCTGGACTGATCCTTCTCCTTTGCCTCGTCTGCACTTCTGGTCTTCGAGTTGGCATTGCTGCGATTGTCGGTATCGTCCGAAGCCTGAAAGCATACAAGCGCTCGGCGAAAGAACTTGGAGAGACCCATGATGTTTGAAGCCGTGATCGTCGTGCGATAATGGTGGTACGATGGTAATTTGGCCCCCGAGGAGATCGAGTCGAAGGGGCGACAGTTGGAACGCAGGCGGAGGGTTCAACAAGAACACAGGATCTTATATCGAGTTCGTTAATAGAAGATACTCCGAGCTTTCAACGAGAAGTTCTCGAGCTGAACCCCTCAACTGCGCTGTCTTTGGAGCTTGCGCATCTATTGTTGATCTGTCACAAGAAAGCTTTGTACCTGGACCTTCCATGTGAGAGTAGGCCCTGCGCAACCACCTTCCTGAAAAAGCGAAGGGCACTTCAGTAGAGGGCTGACAATGGCGATCCGCACCATCTTCTGGGCAGAGCAGATGATGTGATGGTTCTGCGGACCCATCTCAGTGAAAAGTCGGAAGGGATTGCGGCGTGGTGTCCGCAATGCGTTCGCAAGAAGGTAGCGATGGACAGCGACATCTTCGCCAAAACCTTTTGGCATCGATTGCGCTGCGCAGAACGTGCAGCTCTCGGGACCAAGTCGCCTTTTGCTCTTGCCGAGTTTTTTCCGTGGTGGATCTCGTTCCTATCTTTCTGAAGTGTGTCGATGGTGATGCAGGCATGCATGCGCACGCATTCGTGCTGGCAAAGGATGAACTGCGATTGTGAGAGAAAGCTAGAAATACATGGTCGAGTATCGTAAGGCGATGCTGTGGGTTGGCAAAGAAACCGGAATTAGTCGGACTTGCGAGTGTCGCTGGCGCGTGAAGAAGACCTTTGCAGCTCCTCACGATCGACTGGATCCAACTTTTCCAAATCCTGCATCATCCTATCACGATTCAAGGCGAGCACCTTTGCTGCTTTGCTCCCCACCGATCTGCTTGGTTTGCCATCGGCAGTAAGACTCGAGCGCTTCGACTTTGACGAAGTAGAGATGGAACCTTTTGGTGAATGCGTATGTGTGCCGTTTGGATCCGGATAAGAAGTGTAGACAGAGCCGCCCCTCGACGTTGTGCTGAACTTGCTATTGATCTTCCATGATGAGCCTGATGCTGAGCTGGTTACGTTTGTAGCAGAGTGCGATTGTGATTCATTGAAAGCGTCTAACAGCTTCTCTTGCTCGTCTTGGCCCTGGCCGTCATCCTCGTCGTCAGCGCCAGCGTGACTGAAGCCGTTGGATTGCGATAGATCCGATGGCTGACTGAATGTGTACATGATCCAGGCGAATGCGATCACGACAAAGATGCTTGGGATGATGAGCAACGTCCATGCCAGCGAGACGAGGGTTTGAGATGCATTCTCGTGCACTTCTGAAGGGGCAGCGATTGCTGAGTCGATCCAGTCACGAGCTGAATCGAGCAAGGGCATCGTTGCGTGTGAGCTTGTCGGAATGAACTCGGGATGAACCTAGATGATGTGGCTTGCAGGGCGTGTGATCTGAGAAGCGTGGGAAGAAGTTGAACGTGCCTGATTGGGCTGAGATGGAAGAGCCGATGAAAAGCGGAGGTGCCGACCGAGCTTCTTTTGCTCGCTGCGGTGAAATGAATGTGAGCACGATCAGAGGGCCAAGGGTTTGAACGTGATGACCAAGAGAGCCGTTGAGGAACGGGGCCAGCGATGATGGTATGATTTCGAATCGAGTGCAATCGAGGATGATCGCAATGATGGTGGTCAAAGACGATGAAAACGAAATGTGACAGCGTGTGAACGAATTTTGGCACGACGCGGTCCGCTCCATTCTTTTGAAGCCATGTGCTTTCTCCCGGAGAAAAGCAGTCCGCATGACTGCAATGGCACTCTACTGCGACAGGCAAGCAGCAACGGCACATCAAGCCGAAGCAAATCGAGAATGCTGGCAGAAAATTCGCAGAATCTCACATCTTATCTCTTTTTGCCCAGGGCTCAAACCGAGTCTTAGCTGGGCGGCGTCAGACACACTTGGACCAAATAGCGCTTCTGCTTTTGCATTTTGCACTGGGAATGCGAGATCTGAAGGCGCTGCCGAATATTCGAGGGTACTGACAGCCAAGTGTGAGAACAGGACTCGCGTGCTCGACGCCACACCGCCAGGTCAAATTCTGACATCCCTCTCTCTCTCTCTCTAAAATCACAGCTTCCTCTTTAGCGCACAGACCCTTTTCTGTTTCTCACTTTCCGTTCGAGTTGTGCCATCGAATTGAGTCAGGATCAGGTTGGCTCACTTTGCTATGAGAGGGGCCCTTTCCCATGCATTCGGGACAGCCGAATTCTATTTTGTCTCACTTGGGCCTAGGAGAAGGTCTTCGATCGCTGTCACAGATGGTCACAAGCACCACCACAGAGGACCGAAATAGACGGCTTTTTAGAAAAATTGCATGAGAGCGATCGATTCGGTTTAGAAGTTGCGAGCCTCGCTTACGGCTTCCAGCGCAACGACGTCTTTACGCAGATTCACCATTTTCCGGGGCCCAACTCAACGCTTTTCTCACCTCTGGCTGTTCTCCACTATCTTGCTAGCTGGGCAGAGGGGGGGGAAAAAAGAAAAAAAGAAAAAAAAGAAAAAAAAGAAAAAAAGAAAAAAAGAAAAAAAGAAAAAAAGAAAAAAAAGAAAAGAAAAAAAAAAGAAGAAAAAAACCACCGTTGCGCTGTACCCTCCCCTCCACACGAGCTGTCGTTGCTTTGTTAAAGAACAGCACATGAACACGCAAGTTCGAGTCTGAAACCTTATTCCTCTTTTGGCAGGAGGAAGGCCATCCCACTCAACTTTAACGCCAGCGAGAAAGAAAGAAAGAAAAGAAAAGAAAAGAAAAGAAAAGAAAGAAATAAAGAAATAAAGAAATAAAGAAATAAAGAAATAAAGAAATAAAGAAATAAAGAACAATGCTCACTCGGACAATAAGAAGCTCAGTCACCCCTTTGTTGGAAGCCTTGGCGAGGCCATCTCACTTTCCTTTGATCCAACTCCATCGCCACTGCCACCACTTTTCCACCTCTCCATCACCTTTGCAATCCACAACGCTTCGGAATCCCCTTCTCTTCGACTGATCCCATCTTTGCAAACCATGTCGACGCCGTGGACGCGTGTGCCCGGCGGAAGTGGTGGTGCAACTTGCCATTCACCAGGTAGAGGCTCGGACGACAACGCCACTCTTCATGGCCCTGTTCGCACCTACGATGCACCGCTCGCTGGCCACGGTGTCAGCTCATCCACGTACTACGACCATGTCGGCGACTATCCATCTGAAAAGGAGTACGACAACTACCCAGCCAACTATGGCGGTTCAGGTCAATGGGCCAACGACGGCGGTCCTGATCTTTCCAACACCTATCCACCAGTGCAGACCACTCCACCTCGACACTGTCAGCAGTACTCGCAGTCCACCGACGTGTCAAAGCGCCTTCACGAAGCCATGGGCAAGAACAACTCTGCTCCCAATGTCAAGCGACCTGGCGTCAAGCGCCAAGACAGTGACTCGTGGGAGCGTCTCTTAAAAGGTGCCGGCTACTCGAATGACAGTGCCAACGCCAGCTTTGTCGGTCTCAATGGACGCCATGCTGAAGGTCCCAAGCTCGGCCATCCCTCTGTTCGCCTCTTCCTCTACATTCTTGTCCCAACTGCTCTCTTCTGGATCCCCGGTATTCTCGCTCTGCTCGTCTATAATGCCAGACCAGCGAATCAGTTCAAGAATCCCACCGTGCTTGACGTCGGCATCTTTTGGTGGTCAGTCTGGCTGAGCTCCATTTGGGTAGGCTGGTGGGTCTGCCGTGTTGGTGCCATCATGATCCCACGCATTCTTCGATGGACTGTCGGCAACATCCACCAAAAGATGCGCCGCTATACCGAGTTCCTCATCGTCACCGAAAAGTTCGTCGCCTTCTTCCTATGGACCATCCTCCTCTTTGCGCTCTGGCTTGCAATCGTCATCGGCAACTTCCAGGGCGCCGACAAGGCTGCTATCGAGCAGGCCTCTTTGACACCTACCAACTCCACCTCCTCCGCCGACTCTTCCTCCTCTGGAAGCACCACAGTTGTGACGCACAAGAGCGAGAACTCTTGGCCAACTACCAGCGACATCATGCTCTCCGGATACCGTCTCTGGTTCGGTGTCTGCTTGAGCGCTGCCATTCTGCTAGGTGAGAAGCTCTTCATTCAGGGCATTGCGTACAACTTCCACCGCGTCTCGTACGAGGACCGCATTCAGACATCCAAGTTCAACATCAAGGTGCTCACCACGCTCTATGAGAACTCCAAGAACTTCAATCGCAAGGATACCTACATGGCTGCAGAGCACGAGGCCAAGCGCAAGTCGACTGGCCTTCACGTGACTCGCGCTCGTCTGCGCAAAACGGGTCAGAAGGTGCGAGATGTGGCACTGCAGAGCACCAGTGTCCTTGGCACTGTCGCCAGCGAGATCGCAGGCCAAGGTGTGCCTCAGCTTGGAAACCCTCGCTCTGTCGTCGTATCGTCACTCAACTCTCGCAAGCAGACCCAGGCGCTGGCAAGAAGAATTTGGTACAGCTTCTGCCCTCCCGGCAAGTCCGAGATGGTCGTCGACGACATCATTCACTGCTTCCCCGACGCTATCACTGCTGAGGTTGCTTTTGAGATCTTTGACCGTGATCTCAACGGCGATGTCACCAAAGAAGAGCTAGAGACTGCTTGCATCGACATCCACCGCGAGCGACTGGCATTGCAGCTCTCAATGCGCGATGTCGACTCGGCTGTTGGACGACTTGACTCAATCTTCATGAGCGTTTTCATTCTTATCGCCGCCATCATCATTGCAGCCATGTTGTCTGTTGCTTTCAGCACGCTCGTCACTTCCTTTGGTACGCTCATCCTTGGTCTCTCTTGGCTCATCGGTACCACGGCACAGGAGACGCTGGGCGCCATCATCTTCCTCTTCATCAAGCATCCTTACGATGTCGGTGACCGTGTTGACATTGGTGACGACCAGTACATTGTCAAGGAGATGCGACTGCTCACCACCGTCTTCAAGACCACCAATGGTAAGAACGTCATGGTCAGCCACAACCAGCTGGCTACTAAGCCCATTGTCAACCTGCGTCGATCAGGAGCCATCGAGGAGACGTTCAAGTTCGAAGTGGCCTACAACACGTCGTTTGCGCAGATCGAAGCATTGCGAACCAAGATGGTCCACTGGCTTGAGGGAGAGAAGCGTGACTTCTTGCCTGGTCTCGACATCAATGTGATTGACTTCCAGGATCAGGGTAGCCTGCTTTTGTCGGCTGGCATCCGATACAAGTCCAACTGGCAGCAAGGTGGCTTGAAGGCACAGCGACGAAACCGATGGTTGTGCCAGCTCAAGGTGTTCTTGGCCGAATGCAAGATCTACGGTCCCAAAGGTGATCCTAATGTTCCTGCTTTGAGCCACGTCACTATGGTTCCTTACCCACCTCCTGACTCGTCAGCTACAGCTACCCCTGCTGAGGTAGGAGTGCAGAACACGTTGGGAGCTGGTGAGCGTGCCTACAAGTTCATGGACACTGGCGCTGCATTCGGTGGACAGGACGTGTTCGACGAGGTCGGAGGGGAGCATGGCACTGCACCGGGGACAGCTCCTCCTTCGCGACCCTTGTCGCCAGCGAATGCGCTGGAACATGGTCGACTGAGGAACCCTGGCTTGCCCGCTTCGTCGGCTGGTCCGGCACCACCGTATCCCGTTCAACGTCGACCTGCTGGCTTAGGCGAGTCGTATGAGCTGACTGATCAGCCTCCTCGTCGTATCTGATCTTCGTCTTGGAATTTTCCCTGTTTCCAGCATCATTGCATCTTCCATCTGTCCCTCTCTCTCGCTGCGCATCTTTGACACCTACTTTGGCTCGCTTCCATTGTTCGCATCGCACCATTGCTCCGTCGCATACACATACACATGGACTTTCACTCTTACATTGACTCATCCGAATACATTGCATTGCCCAAGAATCACAGCTAACTGTGCGATGTGGTGTTCATTGAGCGAGCCTCGTCTTTCTCCCGAGGTTGGTGAAAACAATAATGTGTGAGCGACGCGAGATATTGTTTTTAGTATATTTAAGCATAATCCCCAAACCTAGCACCAACTGAGACTAGTAGCGGAGTGGTCAAACGCGCGAGATTTAAGAAAATTTCAAAAATTTTGGCGCGAGTCAACAAGCTCCGGACGCCGAGACACATGCAGTATGTGTGTATACCTCTATTCCTCGTCCTTCGGGTTCGTGGGTTCGAACCCCACCTAGTCTATCACAATTTTTGAGACTTTTTCCATCCTCTCTCCACACCAGGAGACAAGCATCGACATTGTTGGTTGGATCTTTTTGGCATCAGTTGCATTGATTCCTATGAGGTTGTAACTAGGGGAGGGATTGGTGGTAAACGGTAGAGTCGACGAGCTGGCTTCCTGCATGCCACGTTGGTTTGGATGGGAGCACATGGGAAATGAAGATCTAACAGAACGCGAGGAAAAGTCGGCTAACCGGAGTCAAAATGAGAGCGACTGCCGAACGCAGACGGGGAAACTTGGGATTGGCTTGTGAGCGCCTTTGAAGCGCCAAACCGCCATCCACCTTGTCCTACATGAACTCTGAGAGGCGATAACACCAGCCTTCTGAATGCGCCTTGAAATGCCTCAGCCTTGCGTTGCCGCATACAAGCCCAAGCTGACAAGCAGCAAGCCGAACAAATGATGACCACGAGGAGCAGCTCCACAAGCGATACAGCGAGCAGACGGCAAGTCGGCAATGAAGGAGCTCGAGCCATGACGAATGAGGCTAACTTCCAGATCAACGCTCGAAATACTGTAGCAAATCGCTCTACCCCGCACTTGTTCCTGTACCCTTCTGCCAGCGCCTCTCGATGACAGTATAAGTTAGCCGGAGCTCTCCATCTTCCCCGCTCTCCGCTCTAAGATCCTATGTATCCACCAACCTTTCTTCCTTGACCCAGCATTTTCCATCTCACCGCCACCCTCCCTCAGTCGGTAACGAATCGCAAAGATGGTCTACCAACCCCCACGCTCATCCCAACCTCCCACCGATCGTCCCTTTGAACTCTGCCTCTCTACCCACCCGAACACTCCCCATTACCGCTCTTGCCTCACTCCCGTATCCTTCCTTCTCCGAGCAGCCTTAATCACACCGAACAAACTCGCCATTTCTCACCCGGAACGCAACTACAGCTTCACCTATTCTCAATGGGCAGCACGATGCCTCTCGCTCGCATTTGCCCTGCTCACCACTCCTAACTTCAAAACGGGTGATCGAGTAGCGGTTATCTCCCCCAACGCACCCTTGATCGCCGATGCACACTGGGCCATCCCCGCCTCAGGTGGAATTATCACTCCGATCAACATTCGAAACACTGCTAAAGAAGTAGCTTATGTCCTCGAGCACTCTGGATCGACTATCATTCTCTGCGATCACGAATTCGCCCATCTGATCCCCGAAAATCCTGGCCCTAACATCACCGTTGTTATCAGCAAAGACTCTGGTGGAGCCGAATCCGATGACCCCTACGAAAATTTCCTCGACCGAGGCTATCTCGAATGGCAGCGAGCAGAACAGAAAGAGCTTTCCGCATACGCCTCGGCCCCCAAACCCCGAGCAGAACCCCGCACCGGCTGGAAACTGCTTCTCGCTCCACAGGATGAAGAACAACCGATCGCACTCTGCTACACTTCTGGCACAACCGGTCGTCCGAAAGGAGTTCTAACCAACCATCGAGGCGCCTATCTCGCAGCAGTAGCAAATGCCTTTGAGGCCAACATTACGCAAGATTCGCGATATCTTTGGGTTCTTCCCATGTTTCATGCTTGTGGATGGACTTTTCCCTGGGCTGTCACCGCATGTTTGGCGACTCACCATACGATTCGCAAGGTAGACAACGCTGTGATTTGGGATGCATTGATTGATCATGGTGTAACGCACTACTGCGGTGCACCGACAGTTCAGATTGGCCTAACCAATCATCCCTCTGCTAAAAAGCTGCCTCGCCGGGTCAACGTAGCCGTCGCTGCATCCGCTCCCACAGCTAACCTTCTGGCGAAGATGGAAAGTCTAAACCTGCATCCCGTGCACGTCTATGGGTTGACCGAAACATATGGTCCCTTTACCCGACGATATTTCGAACCAGAATGGGCGAAACTCGACGTTGATTCGCGAGCACGAATGATGGCTAGACAGGGACACTCTTACCTCACATCAGACCAAGTGCGGGTCGTCCGAACCGACTCGAGCAACAGCAAGGATGGCGATCTAATCGATGTGGAAAGAAACGGTAAAGAAACAGGCGAGATCGTCATTAGAGGAAACATGACTATGATGGCTTACTACAACGATCCCTTGGCCACATCCAAAGCTGTACTCAAGGGTTGGTTCCATACTGGCGATCTCGCCGTTCGACATCCTGGAGGGGAGATTCAAATTTTGGATCGTGGCAAGGATATTATTATTTCTGGTGGAGAAAACATCTCGAGTCTCATGGTAGAGCAAGAATTGGCAGCCCACAGAGATGTACTCGAGTGTTGCGTCATTGCTAGACCGCATGAGAAATGGGGTGAACGAGGCCAAGCTTTCGTTGTCCTCACCGAACAGGCGAAGGCAAGCAGAGGTTGCGCTTGGATGGAAGAGGTAAAGAAAGGTGGAAGCAAGGAGAATAAGGCGTTCGTAGAGGAACTGAAGAAACATTGCAAGGAGAGGATCTCAGGTTTCGCCGTGCCGGAATGGTTCGATATCGTAGATGCATTGCCTAAGACTAGTACAGGCAAAGTACAGAAGAACGTGCTTCGGGCGAGGTTCGCTAGTAAGCTCTAGAAGCAGCATTCACTTAGAAGGAAAACGGAATTGTAGTTGTTGTTCGATATGCTCTCTTCTTGTATGCCTACCATCTCTTTGTGGTGACGAGTGAAAGGCGTGAATTGTGGACCAGGCATTCGGATCGCACAGGCGAAAGACTCGCACATGGCGTTTGTCGATGCTGCTTTCTTGATACGCTCGCTGAAAATGGCACACACTGCCACAGAACAGAGGCTTGGAGTCGCTGATCTCTGTTCGTACTACTTGTTGGGTTGTGCTATCGTCTACTCATCGATCCAAGCACTGCACAGTATGGGGATGGATGAGAAGTAACGGTTGCCTGCTACGCCCCCCCGCATCCTCTTTCTCTGATCTCTCTCGACCTACTGCAACATAACTACTTGAGGCTAGGCGCCAAAGCCAATCCACCTCGTATCCAAATACTCACGATGCAGAGGATACCAAAGTTGAACACCACCGTCCTCGCAAAACTGTTCCAATAGGTAGACGTCTTCAAATAAAGCACCGTATATAGCACCCTACTTGCCAAGTAGCCTAAAATAAAGCTATTAATCGTCTCTACCTCCAGCCTTGTATAGTTGGCCCAGACGAGGGCTGCCAAAAACAGAGGGACGTTTTCGAACGAGTTCGCTTGACAAGCCTGTCCTCGGAGGATTAAGAGTTCGAGAGGGGTAGGCTTGGGTTTTTGTGCAAGCTTAACCACGAATGCACGCGGGTTGATGTTGCTCCAGCCTCCTTGGATGCCGTTGGACTGAGCCAGGTAGATTGTGTACCAGTGTGGCCAGGCTGCCAATAGAAGGGAAGCAGGGACCGACAAAGCGGTAAGGTTGTGAAATGGATCTTTGCCGCCGGTGAAGGGTGAGATTAGGTCCTTAAGGAAGGAGGGGAGGTTGTTGCTGAGAGACATCTTGCACAGAACTTCGGTCGGGGAGGACTTGGAGGGAATAGGTGCCAATGGAGATGTCAAGATGGGGTATAAGAAGCAAACAAAATGTGAGGAGCGAGCAAGCAAGAAAGGGCGAGGAGAGAGGCTTTACCGCTTAAAAACTTGGTTACGAGCCTCGACAAGAAAAGCGGATGCGGCTTTTGGTAGGAAACAAGCGGAAAGTCGTTATTTCACGTGCCAGTCGATCTCGTTTAGCGCGGCTCCACTCACCTAACCCGCTCTCGTTAAGGATAGGCCAGCATTACCGCAGATACTATTTCTAGCTCTCACATCCTCTCCCCTCGCACAATGACAGCTGGAAGCATCCATTCGGTGTTCATTGCAATCCACGGCACAAGTGCCTCCGAGATCGATTGAGTTTTTCTTCGAGACTTGTCGCGAGAGAGAAAGAACTTAGTACGACACTGTTCGTCAGGCATCATAGGGAATACAAGGTCAATGTCAGTTCTCTATCTTCTCGCTTGGCAAGCTGGCGCTGTTTTGTACTTACGACTCTTCTCCAGAATCCTACTGAGATGCTCATGCCCGTCCGCACCCTTGACATCACCGATGCCCGGAGCCAAATCTAACACCCTCCTCTGGGGAATGGTACCCTTTACCAAAGCCTCCACATGTTGCTTCTCATACCCCACCTTCTCCAAACCCCTGGGTACATGCAAATCAGCCAAAAACTTGGCAATTCTATCATACACCAAGCCACCAACCTCGGCATCCGGCAACCTTTCAATATCCCCACTACTCCTCTCACCTTCGAAGATCGCCGCAACCTCTCTGTGCCTCTCCGGCGCACTGGGAGCGGTGAACTCGAACACAGCTGGTCCAGTCAGCGCAACCGAGACGCCGTGGGGTATGATAGGATGGTTGACTTGGTAGCCCGGGTGTTGGTATTTACCGAACTTCTTGTTCAGGCCGGAAATGGGGTAGGACATACCATGGCAAAGATGGACACCTGCGTTGCCGAAGCCGATGCCTGCGAAGGTGGCTGCGAGAAGCATTTGGCCTCGAGCTTCGGCATCCGTGCGGTCTTTCGCGACCCTGGGGAGATACTTGACAGTCTGCTTGAGCGCCCAGAGTGAGAAAACATCGCTAATCGGGTTCCTACCCTGGTATGCAGGCCTCTGGATCGGGTTGGCAGGGCGCGGCATCCTCTCTGTATATGGAATCGCCGTGTACGACTCCAAGGCGTGGAAAAGCACATCCAATCCCGCACTAACGTGAACCGCCGTTGGACAAGTTTCCGTGTTCAAGGGATCCACGATGCCCAACAACGGCCTTAGAGCCCTGCTCGCGATCCCCGTCTTACTCTCGGTCGCAGTATGGTCAAAAATCGCCGTTCCCGTCGTCTCGCTGCCCGTCCCCGCCGTTGTCGGCACACAGAGCAACGGCCTAAGCACCTTATCGATCGGAGTACCCCTTCCAATCGGCGCATTTACAAACTCCAGCAGATCCGCCTCGGGATAACACGTAAAAAGGTTGGCCACCTTACAGGTATCCATAACACTCCCCCCTCCCACCGCCAAGAAGTGAGAGAAATCATTCTTCCTAGCAAAGCCAATCGCGTCTTGCCAAGACTTCTCATTAGGCTCCACCCTGACTCTATCAAAGATCTCGTATTTGATTCCAGCAGCTTCTAGTCCAGCAATGGACTGCTTCATAGCAGTTAGGTTGCGCACGGTGGCATCGGTGAAGACGCCAACTTTGCGTGCTTTCATATTGGCGAAATCCATTCCGACTTCTTTGGTTACTCCTTCGCCGAAACGTACGTTGGAAGCGGCTAGTTCAAAGGCGTACTCTTTCTCGACGAGATGGTCGACGGGAGTAGCGTAACCGCGGGAGGTAGCGCCGGGTTGAGAATTGTGCTTGGAAATCATGTTAAGGCCGGCGCGGGCGAAGGAGGCAGTGTTGGAACGAGCGGAAGCACATCCATGGCAGGGACAGGCGGGGTTGTGCGCTAGACGCATTAGATTGGTGATCGTTGAACGGGAGGCTGGGCCAGGTTTCGGCATTTTGGGCAACGTTACTCCTTGAGTTAGGGTAGAGGTTTGGTAGAGTATGTTGTGGGACAGGGTGGAGTGGAAACAGCGATGGTCTTTCGGGTTAGGGATGATGGTGGAGTGGAAGAGGGGAGCGCACGGTGCATCGCCAGGCTTAGGGTTCGAAGGGTCACACGCGGGGTATAGGCATGGGCCAGCACCAAAGGAAAACGGCAGTTGACCAGCAGCAGTGCCGATGTCGTGCGTGTGAAGCTTGACTGCAATTTGCGGGGTAAATCGGCCTTTTCGCATTCATTGTACAACAACAACACCGCAAAACTCAGGTCAGCAACAACCCACGGTCCAATTAGAGAGGTTTCGGTTACTTACTTACGAAACCAACGGCAAACTCGTAAGCGAGTACGTCAGAGAGGAGAAGGTGGTGGTGGTTCGGAAGCAACGACGGGTGTTGACGTCCAACTCGGGTTTCGGACTGCTTAATTTCGGGGGAAAAAAAACAAAACTATCCACGTGACGCGTCTGTGCGCTTAATAAGCATGAGCTCACCAACCCTGGGGTTCGAGAGAGGGTAACTCATCATTAGTAAGCGTTGTATGTTACATTCCTCTCCAAAACATGCCAACGCCCAACTGCTACTAATGGAAAAGCGGCCTTCCTTGAGGGCCGAGTGAGGCGTGGAGGTTGCTACGGAAACGTCACTATTGACCGATCTGGACTCCAGCCTGCCTTGGCCTTGGTTTCAATGCAGTCCATTCACTTGAGACCACTCTCCTATGCACTTGACACTCGAGGAGGAAGGGCTATGCAAAATGACACATGAATGTGGTATTGCGTCTATCATGATTGAGAAGATTGATTGGTCCTAGTGTCCATGACAAGAAGCCGAGTCTGAATCTGTCAGAGATGGCATATCGTCTGCTTTGGGGGAGGCCAAATGAAACAACTGCACCCAATCCAAAGCTCGCTGTCAATGCATTGTTAGCCATCACCATCGATGCTGAGCCTTGTTCGTCGTGCTAGACCCCATCTTTGCACTCGAAGCAGCGGTAGCACCACTCGGCGTCTCCTCGAACAATCTATACAACGAGATGTTGTAGGACAACATCGAGTAGCTGGCAGCTTGCCGCCATTCATCCGCGCTAGCAACTCTATGAACTTGCATCCCCTCTCCAAGTGGTTGGCACCTTTAGCGTTGAGCCATTTGTGCTCCAAATGAGTGACCTGCCATCACAACAGTCTCGAGCGAAGGGAATTGGATCTTGTCGAAAAGCGTGTCTATGAAAGCATCCATGAGTTGGGAGGATGAGATTCGAGTGTCACCGGGACCACGAGAGGCCATTCCGGATTGCCACTGCGTTCGGAGCCAGTAGAGTTCACCTTGGAGGATAGCTCCGGCTTGATGATCGTCTGCGTTCATCCAACATGGACCCATGATCAACACTTGATCTGCGCTGGTCCTAGCACCGTTGCTGGCGGAACCATCTGGGTTACTGCTCACACTCTGCGGGTTGGTGGTGTAAACGTCAAGTGCGTTTTGGACGAGCGAGGTATACTTCCAGCAGTCCCTAGGTTTACCAGGCATGACCATGATCGCGCCTTTCACCTTGCTCGCATCGTAAGCTCGAGTCTGATAGAAAGGCATGACAGCACCCGGAGCAACAGCGAAAGTTCGGTTGAAATCCATCCCTTGGATCTCGGGTAGCGCTTCCCAACCACCTTTGACACTCCCGTTAACGGCTGCTTCTGCGATGAAGGGGACGTTGGAGTTCCATGGAAGTTGACCAGCATCCTCAGCGAGATTGTACCGCCAGAGTTGACCGGTTGCATATTGACCAGAGCTATAAAGGGGAGCGCGTTAACGGCTTGCGCTGCTGCAACTGGGTCCATGAAGGCTTGCTGATAGATGGATCCTTGCGAGGCAGCACTGCCACTTGTTGCGGTGCGTGTCTGACGTCAGCGGAGGTTAGAGTTGGAGGCGTGAGAGGTCAGTTCAGCAACAGCATTGGAGGCGATTAGTGCCAAAGCTAAAGCTAAAGCTGCTGCTGCTGTTGTTGTCGTTGATGACTTCATTTCTGTGCTGTCTCCTTGGGTTCCTTGGGATGGTGGTGGAAAGAGAACAATAGAGCAAGGAGCGGCTTCTTGTCAGGAACAGAAGCTTTCTCTCCTGTGACAGATCAACACACAAGGACGAGCTCTTTCTCTCCAGTCGACAGTCAGCAGTCGGCATTGAAATGCCGTTGACAACAACACTCAGCACAGCGCAGATTGACTGTCAAATCCCATGCTCGCCACCACGCCGAGCCGCGTTGGGTTGTACAACCTTGATCATCATCGTCATCATCACCGTCATCATCACCGTCATCATCACCGTCACTCCATTTCACTCACACACATATCATCACAATCGAGCTCACTCCCACAACCACGCTTTGTAGTATCACTGCGACATTGGTGAAATGAACAAAGGATCGAGCGCATGAAATCGACGAGTGTGTTGAGCTGGCAAGCATCGCCTTGGCCTGTCATTGTATCCCATCATCTATCCTCCCGCTTTCCGCATCACCGATTCATCAAAAGCGGGTTAGTCAGCATCGGATAGGGTAGCATCGGATAGGGCAGCATCGGGTTAGGGAGCATCAACAGGATTAGGCGCAACAGCCCCCTTGGCACCCAAATCCTTCGCATCCAACTTGGCCATATCCTCCTCATCCAACTCGAACCCGAACAGATCAGCATTCGAAGCAATACGAGAACCAGTGTCCGACTTGGGCAGAGGCACAAACCCTTTCTGCAACGACCAACGCAACAACACCTGAGACCAATCTACTTTGTGCTTCTCGGCAATCTCTAGCACCTCTTCATCATCGGCGTGTTCTCCTCTCACAATGGGCTACCATCACCGTCACATGCCCAGATGCAATTCATGTCAGTATCCAGGTCGAAAGAAGAAACAAAGAGGGGGATCCAGGCGACTTACGCAATAAGCCTGGAGCACAATGTTATGCTTCTTGCAAAGCTCAACAATAGCTTTTTGTTGACACCAAGGGTGAAGTTCGATTTGGTTGACAGCAGGCGTTTCCTTACGATCGATCAACTCTTGGAGATGCTTGAGACCATAGTTGCTAACACCGATCGTGACAACTTTGCCTTCGGACCTAAGTTCTTTCAGCGCTTCCCAGAGATGCTTGCGTCCTTCGGGGCCCGAAGTCGGGGTATGGATGAGGAAGCAATCCACGTATCCTACCCAGTCATATAAAGTAATCGCATTCCTCTGGGTCAGTCATCCTGATTCGGCTTCTGTGCAGAAGGCGGGAAAAGAGGGCAAGGGCAACATACCATCAAGATTGATCTTGCTAACCGACTCTCGCATGCTCTCCAGAGTCTTGTCCTTACTTTTGGCCGGAGCGATGATTTTCGTGGTGACAAACACTTCTCGGCGAGAAGTTTGGGTCTCTTGACACCAAGCTCGCACTGCGTTTCCTACCCTGCTCGTACAAGACAGCATGTCAGCACTCTGCCTATTCCCTATATCATTAAAAGCAAAAAGAGTGCTACTTACTCTCGCTCATTCTCATAGTACTGAGCAGAATCAATGTGACGATAACCCGTCTTCAACGCTGTAGTCACCGATTGCTCCGTAACATCTGCGCGAGACTTGTACACTCCAAAACCGAGTAGGGGCATGTCAGCTCCTTCGCCAACAGCGTACTTGGACTGCAAGCTAAGTTTCGTAGCCATCCTAATCGATCCTGGTGCAACTTTGCGCAGGAGAGTTGGAGTGAGATGAAGAATGGTGCCCAAGTGATGAGCTTGCAAGTAGTCGTGGTGAGGAGCAAGAGGAGCAGGAAGGATGACTGAGCACAGAGAAGAACGAGGTGGAAAGCCAAAGCTGGACAATGCGCAACGCTTCTCAAGATCGGACATAGTTGGACCCTGAATGGTCGAAGGACATGCATGCGTTGCTAATCATCCTTGCCGCTTGCCGTGCCCATCCTTGAACGCTTTCCAACCACTTTGAATGCTTTCCCCCCGCCGACGCTGTTTTGCGATGGTCGAACATTTGCACCAGCACGACGCTCTCTTTTCAGTCGAGGCCATTCATACATGCCACACAGAGAGAATGAGCAGTCCAAAAGGAAAACGAGAGAAATGTTGCGTATTGAATGCGACCCAAAAAAAGCCATGATAGAAAGAGAACAGGAGAATCTATAGAACAACAAAGAGAAGAGCAGCCCTCATCATGTCGACCATACTCCCGCCGGTTCCACTGGCCTTGGCTGCTGCTACTGACCCTGCTGCAGAGGAGCGGGTGATTCGTCATGAGATGGCACAATTGGATCATTTGGATCCAATATCCCTCCTTCCCCAATTACCTTTAGTGGCGCCGGTTTTCCCCCTCCTCCTTCCGTGTGCAGTGTATGGCCGTCATTACCCATCAAGCTCATACAAAACCTATGCAGATCAAATGGTGGCTCATCCGACCATCCTTTGACCAGATGAAAAGGACAATCTGCCCTCACTGCGAGGGTCAGCTTGTTTTCGCAGTAATCTTGAAACTCTGCGATCGCTGGTTCGAGTTCTGGATCGAACGGGTACTCGTCACCCCTTCCGAAAGGCTTTCCTATTGTTTTCTCGTAACTTTGGGGAGGAGGAATTGAAGGATCGTTCGGGTCAGTCTTTCCTGTCGAAGCTCTTCTTCGGAGTGCAACCAATTGCTTGTCTGCCGCCCCTCCGGCGGGTACGAGGGGTGAAGCTGCGGTACGTTTCTCTCCCAACCTCCCACTAGGAGCTTTACTCCCCATCTCCCTCTCTTCTTGCGGCTTGAGCGGGGCGGTGGTAGGAGAGCGCACAGCATCGCACCTCTGACAAGTAGGTAGAGCAATATGACATTTTACATTCTTTCCACTCTGCATCGCCACCAGTGTATTACACCATGCAATCGCCTTATTCGTCTGTTCTGGATGGTACAGCACGACAACGCTATCTCCCATCCCAGTGAGTCGTTGCGTCTGTGCAGTGGAGCCAGAGAGAGAGGGGGTAGTGTTGGTTTTCGGTTGAACTCCTCGAGGTTTGTCAGGTGGGTCAGGGCGGTCAGAGAGGCAGTAGGTGAAGTTGCGGATTGCGAGCCAGCCGAACGAGTTTGCGGATGCTTGCATTGGGTCTTGTACCACAGTATCCGCATGGATATGTGAGGAAATGGTAAGAGAGAGGAAGCTGAGCAGGGCGATTGCTCTTGGCGATGCTAGTGAAAGCATGATCGAGCCTTTAGGGAGGCGCAAGAGGTGGCAAGGAAGGGAAGAGCGGAGGGAGAAGCAAGAAGAACAAGGGCATCGTAGGAAAAGCTCATACGAACAGACAGTCGAGCGCAATCTTCGAGGATGAGAGAGGGTCAGAGGGCCAAAGGAAGCAAGCGACATGAAACCAACCTCACACCCACTCGGATTCCACCAACACAAGACACAGCACCACACCCCCTTTTTGCCCCAACCCACTTTTTTGGTTGCCATGATCCTCCAAATGAAGCCATTGTCTCGGCGAAATGGTCACCGCTCAAAAGTGCCTCCCGAACATCCTCACTCACTTACTCTACACATCCAATCACCCACAGAACGCGAAAGGGAAGAAGAACAGGATCGATTGTTCAACGACGCCAGCTGTAACCATCATAGCTTTCGGGTTTCAACCCCCCTCTCCGCCTCTTTCAACCTTCAATCTTCGCCTCTCCGATACGTTCTCTTGTTCAAACTTCTTCCTGTCCAACATCAAAATCTGCAGTTTCCTCAATTTTTTCCTCTTTATTTCTTCAAGATGCTGAACGGTGATATTCTTCTGTTCAGCAGCCTCGTGTATCTTTTCAGACGTATCGTGGATTCGGGGATGATCAAATAGTTCAACGGAGTCTTCGGCTCCAACGAGCAACTCTTCTTCCAATTGTCGCTTGTGTTTGAATTTGTGCAGGCGAGCGTGGCGTGGTGGGAGAGCAAGGGTGAGGGCGAAAAGAAGGAGAAAGACGAGGATGAGAGTTAGAACGCGCTTCATGTTTGAATAGTTTGGCGGTTGGAAGAGCAGTGGGAAAGCGAAGTAGTTCGCATTGATGGAGATGGTGTCTATATCCCTTTCAAGGGAATTCGAACAACAAGGTGCTAAGCCGTGCCGGGTTCCTGTAGGTCAAGGATGCTGGTTGCCAACGAGCTGATGCCATGGTCGTGACATGGCGTCAGGCTGTGCTTGAGAGTGGGTGAGGGCCGCCCTTTTCATTGCTGAATGAGGTGGTCATGGTGGGTCGATCTGTTTGTATCACCATAAGTCTTGCTACTGTATCTAACCCCGTGTTGCTCTCTGGCAACAAAGCTTACAACACCATCGGAAACTTCATCCCTGAAGGTCCAGACCTCGTTGTGACAGCGTTGATTGCTGTCAGCGGTATCTCGCTGTGGCATCCTTGAGCCCCATTGAATTGCCTCACCGCCATGTGGGATCAAGCTTGTCGGCATCCTCATGGATTTCATTGTTTTGATCGGTGACTTTGCCCCTCCAAGGAAAACATGGGACAACGTCGTCAATGCGACATCGATGCTGGCCGTCTTTGTCGGCAGTGTTTGATCCTGTGTAACAACAACCACGGTCTATTTTTGGCTTCCTCACATCGCCGAAATCGCAGGCAAAATCGGGAGCAAAATCGCAAGCGAAATCGGGTTGTGGAATCTCTGACCGGAACAACGGTCCGGCCGCGTCCGGTTTTTGAGAAAGCGCACGGACCCTCTCTCTCTTGTGCCTCTGTTGCAATGTACGACACTTCTCCTCCTTTCTCCCGCATCAGACATGCTTCTACGAAGATCTGCTTACCGCCATTAGCCTCATATAAGGAAGCTAACACCGCCGGTCTTTCCCTATTCTTACCGCCACCCACCACCACCCACCACCACCCACCACGGACACCATCCCCTACAAGGCTTCTTCGCAATGTCGACCTCCAACGTAGCCTGCGAAAAGACCTCCTCCGCGTCCTCCGTCGGACTCTTTGACCTTTCCGGCAAGACGGCCCTCCTCACCGGTGGAACGCGTGGTATTGGTCAAGCCTGTGCCGTCGCACTGGTCGAAGCCGGAGCATCTGTCATCCTTGCCGTTCGACCTGGCAACGCTGCCTCCCCTCACCCCGCTCTTCTACCTCTCACCTCCGTCCCCAACCAATCCTCTTGCCAAAAACATTCTACCGTCGAAGCCGACCTGGCAGACCTCTCCTCCGTCAAATCCCTCTTCGACCGATCCCTCCCTCTCTCTGCCACTGGTGCCATCGACATCCTCATCAACTGCGGTGGAATCCAACGTCGACACCCATCCACCGACTTCCCCGAATCCGATTGGGATGAAGTTCTCAACGTCAACCTCAAATCCGTATGGCTTCTCTCGCAAGCTGCGGGTCGACACATGATCCCTCGTCGTTCGGGCAAGATTATTAACTTTGGTTCCCTCCTCACGTTCCAAGGTGGTCTCACGGTACCTGCTTATGCCAGTGCAAAGGGTGCAGTGGGTCAGTTGACCAAGGCGTTGAGCAATGAATGGGCAAAACACAATGTTCAGGTGAATGGTATTGCTCCGGGTTACATTGCGACGGATATGAACGAGAAATTGCTGGCGGACGAGACGAGATTGAGGCAGATCAGTGAAAGGATTCCGGCGGGAAGGTGGGGTGAGCCAGCGGATTTCAAGGGTCCGCTGCTGTTCTTGGCTAGTGGTGCAAGCCAGTATGTTAGTGGTGAAATGCTGGTTGTTGATGGTGGTTGGATGGGCCGCTAAATGACTTCCTTTTCAGTATCTTTGCTTGTACACACATGTTGCTTCGAATACAGAGGCTCGCATCCCCAACACTGCCGTAAAGGAGACAACATGGACAGCCTTGTGTGAGTGTGTTCGGGTGTGTGAGAAGGGAGAGACTATGGTTTCATCGATGTGTGCGAGAGGTGAGGAAGGGTGATAGCCGGTTGCGGGGCAAAGAAAATGAGCGAGAATGTGAGATCTCCACATGTGTTCCGGCTAGAAAAAGTGCGTCTTCTTTGCCCGTTTCTGAAAGCGCTTGGACCACCATCAGAAGCCTTAAATTCATCACCTCGTCATCATCATCCGCCATCGCTGTCAACAACAGCAACCAAAAATCATCAAACATGTCCACTACAATTATCACCACTTCCACCCTGCGCACCCTCCGCCTAACCCCAACAACGCGCCTCACCCTTCGCAGCCTTTCCACCACCTGCACAGCCCAGAATGACAGCCAAATGCGAATGCTAATCGTCGGTTCCCCCGGTTCCGGCAAAGGCACCCAATCAGCACGCTTACTCAAACATCACTCCTTCACAGTTCTGTCCGCAGGTGACGTTCTTCGATCGCACATCCGACGAGCCACCCCCATCGGCCAACGTGCAGAATCCGTCATCAAGCAAGGGGGACTGATGCCAGATCAAGTAATGATGGATTTGATCGGTTCTGAAGTCTCTTCTCTCGCTTCCAAAGATTGGCTTTTGGATGGATTCCCACGGACTTTGGGACAGGCGGAAATGCTGGATGCTATGCTGGAGAAAGAAGGAAAGCCGCTGAAGTTGGTGGTGAATCTAGACGTGCCGGAAAGTGTTATTCTCGATAGGATTCTCCAGCGATGGACGCACCTTCCTTCAGGCCGTGTTTACAACCTCAGCTACAACCCACCAAAGGTTCAAGGCAAAGATGATATCACCGGAGAGCTGCTCAGCAAGAGGGAAGACGACAACGTCGAAACTTTCGGTAAACGTTTAAGATCATTCCACGCACAAACCGAACCCATGCTCCAACACTACCGTTCCAAATCATCCTCCATCACCGATATCGATTGTCGAACCAACACGGACCCTTCCACAGCCCTTGCCTCAACAAAAGGAGACGAGCTGTTCGTAAACTTACGAGGAGACGAATCGAATCAGATCTGGCCACACCTGTACAAGATTGTTCAATCTAGATTTCCGTCCCTCAAAACCGCATAATATACAAATACAATGTAAGTTAAGGTACAAAAACATCATCCTTCCTTTCCTTCCAATTCCGACGTCTGTGACGATGGTTGATGAAGTTGATGTTTAAAGCCTTCAACTCTATCTTTTAAGCCCTGAAATCCGCCGAGGAGAATACGCAGGTGCTGCTCGAACTCGAGATTGGCAACGACGAGTTTGCAGACTTTCTCGTATTCTGGTTTCGCGTTTTGTTTGATTGCTTCTTCCAGCTTTCGTAGCGCCTCTCTATCCTGTTGATCCTGTTCTAGAGAAGCGTTTGTGCCGGGCTTTTGGCGAGAGTTGTAGTAGTGTCGAAGCGCCGGAATTTCACACATGGCTTGCGAGATTGTGTGGTCGTGCAGCTGCAGGAGACGGACGGAATGTTGGAAAGTTTGGAGAGCGGCAAGGGCGAGTTTCTGAGGAGTAGAGACGAGAGTTTCTTCCATTCGAGCTTCTGTAGTTGCTGGTAGTTTCACTCCAGCTATTTCATCGCTGGTGAGTGGGGCAGACGGGATGGTGAACTTAACCCCACTACCTTCTTTCGACTCGATCGGTTCAGGTGTACTGGTGCGAACAGCAGTGGTAGATTTCTCTATACATCCATCAGCACTCTTCCTCCCTTCTCCAGTCCTAGCAGAGAGTTTGGGTCGGGGTAAATCACCTTCACTCTTCCTCCCTCCCCTCCTATTCCTGCTCCTTGCTTGTGTTTGCGCCTCAAAATTCCCCCCTCCCTCCATTCTCTCCCTACTCCTCCTCCTCCTCATCCGCTTCTCACCCCGACTGAACAACCTCTGCGCACTATTCGTCAGCACCCTCGCAAAAATACTTCCAAACGCATCCTGAACCACCGCCAACAAAATTGTCAATACCGCAACCCCCATCAATCCCCAAATCACAAAGATCGCCATTCCCAATTGCGTACTCGGATGATAATCTCCGTATCCAATTGTAATCATTGCTATGAAACAAAACCACATTGCTCCTCCATAGCTCCATCTTTCCGCATATGTGAACGCTACTGCGCCGAGAAGCCAGAAGGCGAGGGTGACGCTGAATGCGAGGAGGAGCTTTATGCGGGCTGCTGTGATGGCTTCTCGTCTCATGTGGGATTCGTATGTGCGGAAGTCTGACTCTGTGCGAGCTTTTGCGAGGAGGAGTTGATGCGAGAGACAGGCGATCTGGGATTGGAGGATTGGATCGCCTGCTGTTGCTGGTGGCGGAGTGGCGATCGTGGTGGCGGTGATGGAGAGTGAGGAGAGTGGGTGGGAAGAAGCATCTTGTTCCATCCGAGCTAGCGCTTCAGCGAAGCCATTACCTTCCGAAGCACTGAGAGTGAATGTTCGTGGTAGAGCTTTCTTCAATGCCCTCTCCTCTCTCTTCTCCTCCTTCAGTCTTTCCTTTCGCTCTCTTATCCTCCTCCGCCTCTCCTTCGTCCTTTCTAGCAGTGTAGCCTGGAACGTCTCCAACATCGCGCTTCTCGCAGCACTTACCACCAAGGCTACAAGTACTATCCCCGTCGGAGCATACAATACCACAAGCACTTTCCCTCCTGCACTTCCCGGCACCACATCTCCAAACCCCACCGTCAACACGGTCGCCGTTGAAAAGTACAACGCAGTAATAAAATCCACTTCTATCACAAAGACAAATATCAAACTCCCCAAACTCAGATACAACAACAACCCCATCCCCGCCAACACCAACCCCTTTTGCAACTGCGTCAATCCGCTCCCTGCATGCTTGAAGTCTTTCGTCCTCACATAATCCATCACCAAACTCGCCGTCACTAAGGTTGAGGTAATCGTACTCGCACAAACCATCCAATAGCTAGCACTTAGACTCAACCCATCATTCTTCGGCCCATATATCCCACCAAATACAGCCAGCGCTACCACATTGATTATATCATGTAGAGCAAGAGAAGCGATAGCAAGTGCGATGGATTGTCGCGGACCAAGTATTTCAAGAAATCGAAGGATGATGGCGAAATTGGCGATGACGGCGGAAGTGAGAGAGATGGATAGACCGACGGTGAGGATGGTTGGGTTGGGAATGAAACGGATTACTTGACCTTCTGGGTTGATGTCAGCATACCATTTGGATGTGAGACCGGGCACTTCGAGAACGATGGAGAATGGAGCGAGTAGGCCAGAGAAGATGGGAGTTTTGCGGACTCGAAATGCATGGCTAGAGCTAGGATGAGCGACGAATAAGGAATGGTGCGCGGGATGGTAGACATCGTTGTCGCTCACAGTTAGGAACGTTTGAATTGTTGTTGATTTTTCTAGTCCTCCTCCTTGGGAGGCTTTGCAACTGCGAGCTGAGTGCGATGCGGGCTGGTGAGATGAGCTGGATGCTGTGGATGTCGCGCTGGGTGGCAGCTGCTCTCCTGCGGCCTTCTCGTCGTCCATCTTGGCGGAGAGAGGTGCTGGTGTATGCACGCCACGACGGTGGGACGGAGCGCAAGAGCTGCTATAATAGTAGCGTTGGCATAAATGCAGGCGCTGTCAACATTGCTGCGGTGGTTTGTGAAGTCGGAAGAGGTGTTAGGGCTCAAGTGGTAGGCGTGATGATAATGTCATGGAGAGAAAGATAGAGGCTCGCACCGGTTTGGCGTAAATGCAGGGTGAAATCGGAAATCGGAATTTGAAAACCGGAAATCGGAAATCGGAACACAAACGCGCGCGGTTGCAGAATTGTGCAGCCGAGAAATTCCTCCGGCGGCACGTTTTTCACACTCAAAAAAGGGCCCATTTAATGGACATGCTCAACATCACCGCCAGCATTGCTCCCATCTGGATCACGCCTGTCGACACACACGGCAATCAACAAAACCAACATCTATTCTATATCAAAGTACGAAAACGAAAAACGAATGCGTCAATCTAATGAAGGTGACCAATAACGCTTTGAAAAGCAGGCCTGACACTCCCTGCTTCTTCCAACTTTTTGATAGCATCTTTCGGCAGATACATTCCTCCCAAGAACGCCAGCCCTGGCGCCCCTACTTCCTTCTGCAGATGAGGCTTTCGGAACGCTTCGTGAAACATCCAGAAGTCGTGATCGTTCTTTTCCCCTTCCGCTCCGTCCACAAACCTCTCTGCGTTTGCTTTGGACATCAAAACATTCCTCTTCCCCTCTCTAGTCTCCACTGTTAGATGCCACATCTTAGAATCAATCTGAGAATGATCCTTAAAATTACTCATCAATTCACTATGCAATTCCAATCTTGTTTTTACTGGCATTTCTAATCCAGAAATTGCTTTGGTAGGATGGATTATTGTTGGTGGCCATAGAAACTCCCCCTGCCCCTTAACCCCAGGCTCCCATCCATGAAGCCTCAACGGAGTATGAACAGCCTTCCTCACATTTTTCAAGATGTGCGGTTCAGGACGATACATTTTCTCTCCATCCAAAAGCTGCCGGACATGAGCAACATCAAAGTCAACCGGCCACAATGCTTGCCGAGTGTATGTATTTTGGAAATGCGGGATGGTAAAAGGATATGGTGTAGGATGAAACTTTGATCTGCCGATGGGGAGCGGACCGAATGTTCGACCGTAATACGTGGTGATTTTGGGTATCATGTAGTGCTTCGCGGTTGAAAAGGGATCGGGGTTGGGTGAGGGAACCCAGAGTGGGTTGGAGGGGGACCTTGGAGAAGGCGGTCTGGTGAGTAGCGCGTTTTCGAATTCAGAGTTTGATGGAAGAGCGTCGAGAGGGTCTGAGGGGGAAGGGTGACGAGAAGGTCCTTTGACGACAGAGGCGTAGCTTCGAAACCCAAAAACCGCATCTACAGGTGCGAAGAAGAGGAGGGCGATGGATAGGATGGTGAGCGGTCGAGTGAGTAACATCTTCGAAGACCTGCAAAGGGCTAAAGAGAGGTAGAAGCTTGAGTATTGAGGGGGAGAGTTGCTCGTGGGAGGCTGCTTATATCTCTTAGCCGTCAAGGAAGGAGGTCTGTTGCCCACAGTGAACCCACCTTCGTTCTGACCAACGTCATGCCCGTCATCGTGACGATCAAGGAGTGCCCTACAGCCAAGCGTGCATTTCATACCGCATACCGGGACTTGAAGCGTATTAACGGCGTCTATCACCCACCAAGCGGCCACCATCTGAGCTGACCTTGCAACCAGACAACTGTGTGCTTCATCAGTACCACATTCATCCACTGTCTCTACATACCGTTCGTTGTCGCCACACGTAATAAAACTGCGTCCTGCCATCCAAGTCTGTGTCGCAAGTGACAAGCGAGCACATTGTTCGCTCCAACACTAGTTGGCCCCTGTGAGCAAAATGAGGACCCAGTCCCACCCTAAGATTTCGACGACCCTCCACCAGCGTCCCTCTCAAGCCCATCATGCTGCAGAAACAACAGACTTCCAAAAAAAAAAAAAAAAAAAAAAAAAAAAAAAAAGGTGGTACAGGTTGCTCCCCGTATCCCATTGGAACATACACGCTCGTGAGACAACGCACAACGAAGCAGGGCGTATATGATTATATTTGCTTGGTATGAAGCGTCCCACCAATAAGCAGTGAGATTTTGGTGGAATTCGCACTCATTGCTCGGATTGGTCACAAAGCTAATTTGGTGATGTCTGAAACGCTCACGATGCTTCCAATTCGCAGTCCAGAGGTCCTTTTGGAAGCAAAGGCGAACAAAGATTGAGAAGAGAAGTACAGGCTGGGGAATACTTCAGAAGATCGACAGGCGCTAAGCATATGTAATGAAGATGACTTTGAGAATTGAACCTACAGGTGCGAACAGAGTGATATGTTGACCATTTCGCCCTTTTCGCCCGAAGCGACAAGATGAGAGCGAGTTTTCGAATCATGGCATATACTGAGTTACTGCAGGCGGTGGAGGGGATCTGATTTTGGTTCCCTGTCATTGCAAAACATTGCGTAGGTCGACTAGTGAAGAACATTCATGTGCTTCCCAAAGGCAACTGTCAGGACATCGATATCCTGGAGATAGTCAGGTACTACTTCCTTAGGCAAGTACGTCGCCCCTAGCAACGATAATTGCCGCCGACCCCATCGCCCCCCGTCTGATGAAACGGTCATACCTTCGTACAGAAGCCAAAGCGTCGACGTGAGCGGCGTATTCGTATGTTTCACATAATACCCACTAACAGTAGGGAACATCAGGATATGTCTGATCTGTCCGTTGACGTCGACGTTCAGGTGAAACAAGCTGGGATCTCCCGACAATGCACTCCGAAACTTCGTCGATATAATAGCTCGAATGCGCTGCAGGAGCGTCGACATCGGGAATAAGTGCTGGCTGTCGCTGTGTGCTTCAACTGGCGGCCAGAGATATTCACCTTCAAACACATCTGATTGAGGCAATTTCCCAGGCCGAATTCCAGATTGGCCTAGAGGCTGCCAAATAGCGTCGTGCACAGCTTGAAGCACCGCAGGTTCTGGTCTGTAAGACGTTCCGCTTGCATCAATCCGTTTTTGTACAGGAGCGGCGGGCTGGTTGGGGAAGGTATCAGTGTCTCGGTAGCTAGGATGGATGGGCCTGTCGGTGACGAAGCCTTCGAAGTCGGCAGGGACGGCGAGGGTATCTCCATATAGGTGATGAAAAAACCCAATGTCGAGAGGGTAAGATTTCATGGAGAACTTTTCGTCCCCAATGGGTAGCGGACCCCAAACTCGACCCGACTCGACATGGAGGAACTGGGGAATGATCTTTCTGGTTCCTGGTGGTCCTGTGCTTGAGCTGGCAGCAGAAGTATCAGAAATCCACCGGAGAGGCTTGCCATCGGGGGTCTGGAACGCCGGACGGCGGTTCCCAGGCTCAGGTGGCGCAGGGGCCAAGCTGGCTAAGTGGCGACTTGCGGCTGCTTCCTGAGCCGAACGGCTAGCTGCTTCGCTGGAGCCCTCGACTTGGACGAACTGGGGAATGATCTGTCTGGTTCCTGGTGGTTCTGTGCTTGAGCTGGCAGCAGAAGTATCAAAAATCCACCGGAGAGGCTCGCCATCGAGGATCTGGAACGCCGGACGGCGGTTCCCAGGCTCAGCAGGTGGCGCAGGGGCCAAGCTGGCTAAGTAGCGACTTGCGGCTGCTTCCTGAGCCGACTGGCTAGATGCTTCGCTGGAGCTGTCCGTGCGTTGAGCTGCTGCTGGAGGAGCCCATGTTAAAGCAGGGACAGTTCTACCATCGCCAACATTGTGAACACCAAACCGCTCTGACACAGGAAGGGCTTGTTCCAAAGGAATCATGACCATTCTAGCCGGCGGATGATCACTTGCAAAGGCTACGACGGCAGTTATCACGGCAACAATGAGAAAGACATTCATCGTACCGGTAATTTGTGGAGATGTGTAGATGTGTAGATCTGAACAACGTACGCGAAGAGGGTCTTAAATGTCTTTGACGTCTTGCTGAACAGCAAAAGAAAGTTGGGCTCAACTTACTTGTTCATAGAGCGGGACCATGTGGATCGACCGTTGCTTTCGGACTCATTTCGGTGCAACTCGTTGCTGTAGCTTTACGTGCTATGCACGTTGTTCTCATGAACTCATCCAGTGCCGGCAGAACTTCATGTCGGCGTGAGAACCAAGCTTTAGCGACGTCATCGGTGCCCTTTCTAAGATCGACGGAAGCAATTACAACAACGTCATGATTAAGCTCTTCAAAGTAACACAGGTCGAATGCAAGCATGAAAAGTTTTAGGTCCCGATACTGGTGATCGGGGATAGTCTAAGCACGATGTCACTGCTAGTTTATAGACAGAAACAAATATACTCAATTGACTGAAGAGAAAGGAGTGTGGCGGGAGCCTCAAGCTCCCCGCGTGATATATATACAAGCTGGGTGGCATACGCCAGGCGTGGGTACATCCTACTTAATGACGAGGTATGGCAACGAGTGGGTGTAGGTTGTACCCGATCGCATCGTCCCTCACCCGATTCATCTTGTACTTGCTTATGTCACCTCGTATCATTTCACTGGATCGTTCCTTTCAGTAAAGCAGAGGGAGAGGAATCTGTTTGAAGAGAGGCAGAAAAGTGACTACATGACGAAACGGAAGCCAATGCTGTTGGAGCGAATGATAGACTCGAATGGTAGGTCGCGGTAGTATTACTTATGTCGACGGTGAACTGTATATACAAACAGATGGATCATTTGACGGAGAGCGAACTAACTGACTCGGGTGCTTTTATACGTCTTAGCTTATGGACGATAGAGTGACATGTTGGAGTGGTGGAGTCTGAACATAACGAGGCAGTGCAAAAGACCATAGAGCGATAGAGCCCAGATGCTTATCTCCTCCTGACCCTTATCTCTCGCTGATACGGTCGATGGAGAGCCGAGGTGTTTGGCCCTCCGGACGACTGTCCTGATGCGATTCGATACAGACACAGGCCTCCTTCATTTATAAGGTTGGCAAGATAAGGCGCGTAACAAAGCTCACGCTGACGACACCATCACACCCAAAGCGAAGGCTGGCAATAGAATAACACAATGTGGTCTAGTGCGGTTAGGCCGCATGTCCAATTTTAGCAATCCAGGCCACTTTTTTTCCTACCAGCAGATCTTTTGCTCCCAAAGGTAGGAATGAAGCGCCCAAGAAAGCAACCTTCGGTTTTTGCTCTCCGTTTACTTTTCCACTTTCATAGAAGAGCCAAAGCTCTGATTGTGGAAGATGCACTTCCTCATCGAAGTAATCGTTGCTCCTACCGGTTAGCATGAGAACGTGATGCGTGTTTCTGCCCACGTTCACTTGCATCTGATACATGTTCGGCGTGTCTTGCTTGTGCTGTTTCATTCGGTTGGTGATACGAAGGCGGAGTTCCTCCGCCAGTTTCGGCCGAAGATCCAGACTTGTGACACCGCTGGGTCCCGGTTGGAAGGGTGGCCAGAGATACTCACCGTGCTTAAGATTGTATTTGGGAGAAACTTTGTTCTGTATGAGGCCCTCCACTTTCAACACTGGCCAGATTTGACCTTGAATTGCACGCAGGACTTGAGGATCGGGTCGATAGATTGCGCCCGATGTATGAACGCGACCATTCGTGTACAAATCCTCAAAGTTGACAGGCTCGAAGTTGTCGCCGTGATAAAAACTTTGAAGCTCGGGCATGTCGAGGGTATACGACTGCATACTGAACCAGTTCTTTCCAAGTGACAATGAGGGGTTGGATGGCACTCGGCTGGGCTGACTAGATACTTCGTCTTCCTCAGGCTGTCGGCTTGAGCTGGCTCTTGCTTCGCCGGCCCCCACGGGTCCAGGCTGGGCAGCAGGCAAATCAGTCGGCCACTCATATTGCGGTGTATACCGAAGCCAAGATGGAACCGGTTGAAATACTCCTTCCCTAGCGAGATTTTGATCGCCGACAGGCAGGAGCAATCTCTCAGGAATCTGGACTCGTGCGCTTGGCTCTCCATTATTGACAGCGTGAACTTGCACTGTCGCCAGCGCCGTGATGCAAAGCCCAATGATTTTTGTGGAGAGCATTGCGGAGGGAGAAGGTCGATTGAGGAGGTAAGCTTGAGAGACAAAGAAGATGCAAAGAGCAATCGTGTGTCTCCCTTTTATGCCTTTCCCACATCATGCTATGTGCGCTCCTCAGCTGGCTAGCACTAAGCTAGAGACCACCGCAGACACCTCTCCGCCTCTCTTTGCTCGCCCTTCTGGTAGGGCGAGCAAGTGGAGGCAGACGACCGTACCCCGCCGGTCCCATCGTGTGGGTCGCGGCACGCATGCGAATGTTGTTGCAGCCATCTTCCAGTTTCATGTGTGAATCCACTGCCCGCACCAACATATGCAGTGTCAATGCCAGGATTGGTGTGTAATTACGCAGCTCGCCTGTATGAAGTGAGGAGCTCGGGTGCTTTCGAGCTTAAAATGCGGCAACGGCATGCAGTCGCACGAGATGGCCCTACTTGGCCCGCTTCTGCTTCTGACTCAACGTCCTCTTCGCAAAGATAAGGGATGCGATCGGATTGTTTTTGAATGCAGCGGTTGCTTATGAATGCTTTCCACAAGTCCGAAGACACTTCACTCACAGCTATAGGAATACTCTCTTCAAAAGTTTGAAAAGGAGGAGGGCAGGATGATAAAAGATGAGCAAGACGTGTCCCGATGATCAACGATCAGTGATAGTCTCAGCACAATATCGCCGCTGTTTTAGGACAGAAAGGTATATACTCAATTGACTGAAGGAACGTGATGAGGGCCTAGTGCTCTCGGCTTGTATAATATACATCTGGGTGGCACATGCCAAATGTGGCAACTCTACTTAATGACCAAGTCTGACAACGAGTGGGACTGTCTTCTACCCGATCTCTCCCGTATCGTCTGATGTCAGCTTACATCATCATAATGGATTGCTACTTTCCGCACTGGAGGATACTATACAGTATATTGCTAAAGAGATCCCAAACGACGGCTTGTTTGCGTGGAAGACGAAACAATGAGCAATAATCGACTAGCTCAATGCTTCTCGCGCGAGTCAACTGCTTGACAAATCCATCTCACATGAGACGCGTCACTTCAAAGGCAGGTCTAATTGTCTGAGACTCGAGCAGGACACCTTTGGCTGTCCTTGGAAGAAATGTAGCTCCGAGAAATGCCAGCTTCTGCGCTTTACTGTGTTGAAAGGCTAGTGGACTCTGGCAGAACACGGTTTTGTATTGAGTGCTCGACGTTGGAGAGTAAGTACAATGGGATGAAATATCAAGCAACAAACTAGCCGGCTTCGAGCACCATATATATACACCTCGACACTGACACAAAAGGCAGCAGAAAGGTCTGAAGCATGAAGGACATGAGAGCCCTTGAAGGAGAGGTCCCTTTTCTCTGAGGAACTTTTGCCACCGTGAAGGGAGAGTATCGACAAAGGCTTATCATCTGAAGGAGACTTGTCCACCGCCTCGTCGGATGCGCCGACTGATCGTCGGAGATCACCCGACGGAGAGCCCGACAAGTCTTATCATCGTGAGAAGAACTGTCGGATGTGCCGATCACTTCAACAGGCACTACTCGACGGAGAACCCGTTGAAGCTTATCATCGTGCGAACCTTCGTCGGCCGTCCCGTGAAAAACCGTTCATCGGACTCCCGGTGTGAGTCGATACCCCCTCCTTCATTACGAAGGCAGAGATACAACAATTCCTGCTTCATTCGCAGCCCGTATCCACAGTTGGGACTCTATGAGTACCTGGTGATGCCGTTCGGCCTGGCAAATGCGCCGGCCCACTTCCAATCATTCATCAATGATATCTTCCGAGACATCATCAGAGTGTATGTAGTGGTGTATTTGGATGACTTCCTGATCTTCAGTGACAATGAAGAGGCACACATATGGCATGTCACTGAGGTCCTCACCCACTTGAGAAGCAATCAACTGTTTGCCAAACTGTCCAAGTGCAAGTTTCACACCACTACAGTTGAGTTTTTAGGGTACATCATCAAACCCACTGGAATAGAGATGGACCCAGAGAAGGTGCGAACCATCAAGGAATGGCCAATGCTGGATGTCACAGGATCAGTGGATCAATGAATGAAGGGTGCACCAAATTGATCAGCAGCAAATCATCAGGAATCAATGAAGCTAATCAGGTTGGTAGCACATATGATTTACAAGACCAACTGAACTCTGGGGCCCAGGTTAATTTCACAAGGATTGATTGGGATCAGCCTGATCAGCATGTCTCAGCAAGTCAGCTGACATGAGCAAGCATCAGGAGATTCAGGAAGGAGGATACTGGCATTAGAAGGAGAAGCATACAGAGATAACCACATGTAGGAGTGGGGACCAAGCTCAGCATCATGCAGATGGTTACTGTCATGGGCCTGGATGCTCAAGAAGCAGGAGGGTCATGGGTTCATATGGAAGGAGCACAGGTATCGAAGATCTAGTCGATACCAGTAGAGAGCATGGTCGTAGTGCAGTCTCCATGGAGACCATGGACTCCTATGGACTCACATGCAAAGGAGGACACGAGCCACATGTGAGGAGGACCAGGCACAGCCATGAGGAGGACCAAGCTCAAGGAGCAGGCACAGCCACGAAGAGGACCAAGCTCAGATGGTTACCACTCAGGGGCTCGAGAGACAAGAGTCAAAGGAACTGTCACAGGTCATGAGGAGGAGGAGCAGTGTCGAAGGAGTCGACACCACTCAAGAGGCACAGGGGTGCCAAGCAGGAGAGGCCCCTGAGCAGTACTTGATGAAGAAGGTACTCTCTGGAGAGAGAGCAGGAGCAGCATCGCTGGCGATGCTGTGAAGAGGTATATAACCATGCTTTCTCATCATCAAAGGTCGAGTGGATCCTCATCCACTCTACTCACCATACAACTAGTCAATACTTTAGAAACACAAGTACTCATTAGTTACAGTCAGCATAGCAGCAATCTATCAAGGTTGCTCCTCATCATAGTGTGTGTGTTGTATCACCACTACCTGACGTCCGTAGGCACCCCATAGCAGGTTAGTGGTCCAGATATAGATAGAACCAAAGGCAGTAGTCCACTGCAGTCCGGGGATCACTTCAAGCGTCAAAGTCAACACACTGGACACTCGTGTTGATGCCACCAACCTTATCACCAACACCATCAACCTCATTATCATCAACACTCACCAACCTTATCACCAATGTCATCAACCTCATCATCATCAACACTCACACCAGACCTTGGTGTCATCATAACTGAAGCATTGATATTGATTGTGCCAAGCTACCCCTGAATGGAGTGTCCACAGAGGTCAGCCGAAACCTATGATAGTATATACAATGAATGCCACCTGCTGTCACTGCACAACTTGATAAGTCACTGATACCGAGACAATAGCTGTCACACAGTTTGATAGTCACCGAGTATCTCGACAGACCGACCTGGGTTTCAGGCGCGAGACCCCTGACACTGTTCAGGGGGCCTCTCCTGCTTGCTTGGCACCCCTGTGTCTCTTGAGCTGTGTCGAATCCTTCGACACTGCTCCTCCTCCTTGCTATCCTGCTTGTTTGGCACCCTTGTGCCTCCTGAGTGGTGTCAACTCCTTTGACACTGCTCCTCCTCCTCAGGACCTGGTGTCAACTCCTTCGACACTGCTCCTCCTCCTCAGAACCTGCTTGCCAGTTCCCTATACACTGCTCCTTCTCCTTTGACTGGTGACAGTTCTTTTGACTCTTGTCTCTCGAGCCCCTGAGTGGTAACCGTCTGCATGCTCCTTGAGCTTGGTCCTCTTCGTGGCTGTGCCTGCTCCTTGAGCTTGGTCCTCCTTTGCATGTGAGTCCATAGGAGTCCATGGTCTCCATGGAGACTGCACTACGACCATGCTCTCTACTGGTATCGACTAGATCTTCGATACCTGTGCTCCTTCCATATGAACCAGTGACCCTCCTGCTTCTTGAGCATCCAGGCCCATGACAGTGACTATCTTCCTGAGTTGACTGAATGCATGGCTTTTCTTTAGCAGGGGTTGTACACATACATACTTGCTGTGATCATCCACAAGCACTAGGGTGCATGTATACTCTGTCACATGAGAGGAATTGATGATCAAGTCAATATGTATGAGATCCAGGGGTCTAGCAGCTTTTTTGTCACTACCTTGCCCCATATGTGCACTTGTACTTTTGGATTGTATGCACTGCTCACATGTCAGAGTGGTGTCTGGATCCAATTCTATGATGTGCTTGCCCTTCAGTTTGTTCATGATTGCCTTTGACTTGTCTCAACCTGGGTGTCCAAGGCATTCATGCCATAATCATTGTTTTGAAATCTTTGGCTCATTCTCAATATGCTCGAACTCCTCATCAACACCTTCAAACAATAGTGTTGATGCAGTCATCATGCTTTCTTGCCATGTGTCACCTTGGAACTCCAAAAGTCCTTGCTCATGATTCTTTGCAATCTTAAGTGTCATGCCATTTATCAAATAGATTTGTCCACCAGTACTATCCAATATCACTCGTGCTCCATCATCCATTAATGAGTTCATTGACAGGAGGTTAACATTGAGATGCTTGACATATAATACATTTTGTAGGGAGATATCCCCATAATCTGTTGATATGCTAACATCTCCTATGGCTGTTGCCTCCAGAACCTCATTTCCAGCAGTGATTATACACTTTCAACAGGTTCTTGGGTGGGTGAGCATGCCATAGGTGTTCACCATATGGTAACTGTAAGCGGTCGCGCGCCAGAGACTTAGGATTGGGGGTTATATTGAGTTTGATTGAGTAAGGTCTACTTGATATGTTTCGCCTAAACATAACCAAGCATCACTGCCTGGTAAGTCTCGACTGACTGCCTTGAACACTCTGTTCAGAGGTTGTGTGGCATGAATGCTTGTTTGTTGGTGAGTGGGTGATACACCCTCTCCTACAGTACAAGTGTTCATAGTACTGTTGGTAATGCTCTTGGATGTTGTCTGGACTGTGATATGCCAATTGCCTACAGAGGATGGGAGTTACTGGACCACAGGTGTGAATCACTGCCTACAATAACTGACTGGACCACTGGTGTCGAGCAACACTGCCTACAGTGAGGGACTGGACCACAGGTGTTGAAGAACACCACCTACAGTAAGGAACTGGACTGCTAGTGTGAAGAACACTGCCTACAGTTGTCAACTAATGGTGATATGACACACATGTTGAGAGTCATTGCAAGAGCACTGCTATTGTGATGGCACATAACCAAGTAAGTAATAAGTAAAGTATCAATAAAAAGAGTGGATGGGGGTCCACTCATATGCTATGGTAGAATGAGAGTATATATGTGTTTGGTTGGCATAGCCCATGACACCTATCCTGCTCCTCTTGAGGGGCCTTAGTCCCCTGTTTTGCACTGTCTTGTCCTGCTGGCATCAATCCCATTGATACTGCACTCCTACCATTTGCACAGCATAAGGGTTATGCAACACTGCCCTTTCGCCTTCATGCTCTCCTTCTGCCTGATGATGTGTGATGCCCCCTTTCGACACAGCTCCCTCTTGACTTTATCTTGTGAATCCCTTAAGCCACTTGTTGAACCTTGTGACCAAACCCCTTGGTCATGTGGTCATGTCGGCACAACTCCAAGTACTTGCTTGTATCGGCTGACTAGTTGAGGCATGCTGATCCAACTGATCCTGACCAATCCTGTGAGATTGATCTGGATTCCTGGAGTTTGATCATTCTTGTAATTCATATGTGCTGCCAACCCAATTAATCTCATTGATCCCCAATGGTTTTTGGCTCTGATCAATCTGGCACACCCTTCATATGTTGATCTTCTGTGCACCCTTCATATACTGCTCCGTTACACAACATTACCATGACTGCCGCTTGATCAATTGGCACACTCTCTTGCTCTGGCCAGCCGACCCTGTGACAGTAACTCGTCCCCAAGTCCAAAATCCAGTGAGCCGTTTCTTTTGGGTTTGGGGGTTCCTGCCAATTTGGTGTAAGGGTGAGGGAGCACCATGCTTCCTATTTGGGTTTAGTGAGGGAGGAGTCCTTGGGAATGGTGACCATGGCATCACACTGGCTGATTCTATGTCCTGTCTGTTTGCATATCCAGCATCAGATTCATTGTGGTTTGCTTGTGTTCTTCAGGTTCATCTTGCCATTGTTGGATTTGATCTCCCTGGCTTGGTCATTGTCATGGGCCTGGATGCTCAAGAAGCAGGAGGGTCATGGGTTCATATGGAAGGAGCACAGGTATCGAAGACCTAGTCGACACCAGTAGAGAGCATGGTCGTAGTGCAGTCTCCATGGAGACCATGGACTCCTATGGACTCACATGCAAAGGAGGGCCAAGCACAAGCCACGAAGAGGACCAAGCTCAAGGAGCATGCAGATGGTTACCATTCAGGGGCTCGAGAGACAAGAGCCAAAGGAACTGTCACTGAGCAAAGGAGGAGGAGCAGTGTCGAAGGAGTCGACACCAGGTCATGAGGAGGAGGAGCAGTGTCGACAAGAGGCACAGGGGTGCTAAGCAGGAGATGCCCCTGAGCAATACTCGATGAAGAAGGTACTCTCTGGAGAGAGAGCAGGAGCAGCATCGCTGGCAATGCTGTGAAGAGGTATATAACCATGCTTTCTCATCATCATAGGTCGAGTGGATCCCCATCCACTCTACTCACCATACAACTAGTCAATACTTTAGAAACACAAGTACTCATTAGTTACAGTCAGCATAGCAGCAATCTATCAAGGTTGCTCCTCATCGTAGTGTGTGTGTTGTATCACCACTACCTGACGTCCGAAGGCGCCCATAGCAGGTTAGCGGTCCGGATATAGATAGAACCAAAGGCAGTAGTCCACTGCGGTCCGGGGATCACTTCAAAGCATCAAGTCAACACACTGGACACTCGTGTTGACGCCACCAACCTTATCACCAACACCATCAACCTCATTATCATCGACATCACCAATCCCATCACCAACACCATCAACCTCATCATCATCAACACTCACACCAGACCTTGGTGTCATCATAACATTGATATCGATCGTGCCGAGCTACCCCTGAACGGAGTGTCCACAGAGGTCAGCCGAAACCTACGATAGTATATACAACGAACGCCACCTGCTGTCACTGCACAACTTGATAGTCACCGATACCGAGACAATAGCTGTCACACAGTTTGATAGTCACCGAGTATCTCGACGGACCGACCTGGGTTTCAGGCGCGAGACCCCTGACAGTCATCTTGATCATCATTGCTGGTGGTCCTGGCACTAGCCTGTCGAGGGTCAATCTTCTGTGTGGGGATGCTCTCAATGGTGGTCTGACAGATGCTCAATGCAGTGGCAAGGGTATTGAAATCAATTTGATGAATGGTGGTGACCATCTCTTTATACACCAGATGCCAGATCATGCATTTCTGCAAAGCTGAGAACAATGTGTCATTGGCAAATGGCTTCCCAAGTAAACTACTTTTGGTCTGGATAGACCAGATTTCTTGGATTAGCTTCCTTGCATCCAAATGGAACATCTTTATGTTGCCAAGCTGTGAGATGAGTGCAAGCCTGTGGGATGTCTTGGTGGCATTGTTTGTCAGTCCATTTTCAATCTTTCTCCACACTTGATGAAAGGTGAGGTACTCTCTGATTACATCTAGGACAAGATAGTTGATGTTGTGCTCCCTGGTAGTGTCAATCATTCCACAGAGAGCATTGGTCAAAGCATCATCAAGGGTGTGGCTCCATTTCAGGTGCTTCTTGTCATACACTCCCTCAAGGTGTTTCATTGCATGGGGTATGGACTGAAGGAATGACTTTATGTGTGTGCTCCAGCTGTAGTAGCTGCATGATGTGAGCTTTGGCACAGGCTCGAGGAGCTTTGCTAGGGTGCAGAAGTTGTATTGCTTGTCACCACTGTCAAAATCCAAGTCAGAGTTGGCCTCTTCATCAGCTTTGTTATTGATGATCTCCAGCTCATTCTTGTTGGTGGCATCATTGTCAGCTTGCACCTGGGTCATCTTGCCTTTCCTGCCTCCTTTGGTCCTCATGCTGGCACTGACTTGGGTTTCAGTGTCTTCTACCATGATTGTTGATGGGCTTCAATTAGCTTGATTGGTAGCTTCTTCAGACTCTTAATCAGTTGAAGATAACAATTAGTATATGCTGTTATTGGGGCCACAATCAGGCTCCCTTACCACAGTTGTATGTCTTTTGTAATGCTTAGTAGTACTACTGTATGGATCACAATGACAGACACATATATATACTTTGTTGCTACCTTTTAGTCATGTCCAAATCTGATGAGTCACCTCTTCTGTGGTCTCCTGAGTTGTTGTTTTCTGCAATGCCCCTGAGTTGTTGTCATGCCAACCTCCATGTACTTCATTGTTTTCATTGCTTATGCATGCATCTGGTCCCTCGGTGTCTCGGCTGCGTCTCGTGCATTCTTCTTGAGATCCCAACGTATTTCCAACTGGAGAAGAAGGAAGCACATCCCTAGTGACCAAAGTCTCATCTCGCCTGGCTCGAGTTCTGATGAAGATAGAAGTCCAGAGTCTTTTTCGTATACAGTCAAGAGGGCACATCACATGGATCCGTCAATCCCTATGTAATGTCAACCTACTTTCCCCCCTAACCCACTGGCGACTAGCCAGGTGCTTCTTTTATAGGCCGTCCCTCGCTGCTGGCCTTCATCAGACGATGACCTGCTCGGAGCTCGACACTGACGATTCAGTGGCGTCTTCTTTACCTAACGCTTTGCGAACTTTCTCATTGGACGTCACTCGACTTTTTCTCTGGCTCTCAGCTCTGGTATGAGCATGCTGTCGTCTTGCTACAGCCTGAATGAAGCGTTGGCCGATGCCATGTATCCGAATGCAACCAAGTTGAAAGTAAAGACACCACTTCGTCGGGTCCTCCATCGGGCTCCCTTCGCACAGGTGTGAAGGAACAACATGCCCAAGAAAACGATTCAATATGATGATGAAAGTTGACATCAGCCGATATGGAGAAGATCAGACAAGGTCAATCTAATCGGAGATCTGGCGGAGACGATCAGACCAGAGATCGGGTACAATACAGTCCCGCTCGTTGTCAAGCTCGATCATTAAGTAGGATACTCCCACATTCGGCACGCACCTCGATGTATATATATCAAGTTGAGAGCACTAGGCTCTCACCACGTTCTTTAGTCAATTGGGTATATGCGTTTCTGTCCTAAAACAGCAGCGATACTGTGCTCCGACTATCACCGATTGTTGATCATCGGGACCCGTCCTCCTCATCTTTTATTGGTAAAAAGCTTGCTTATTACCAAAGAATTGGGGCTACGAAAACATGAGAATATATATACCTTAACACCATCACTGACAACGTCGAGTTGCGTCAGGTGAGTCTAGTATTTCTCCTATATAACCCCAACTGTCTGACCGGTGGCAACGATTTCATAAATGTTGCCATGACAACGATTTCATAAATGTTGCCATGACAACGATTTCATAAATGTTGCCATGACAACGATTACATAAATGTTGCCATGACAACGATTACATAAATGTTGCCATGACAACGATTTCATAAATGTTGCCATGACAACGATTACATAAATGTTGCCTTGACAACACACAGCTTGGCACACTTCTTGTGTTGGCGTCAGCCCTCGAGAGTAAGCGGGATTTGTTGGATAGAGTGAGCGATACTGCGTTCAAGTGCTTGTTCCAGTCTTGACCTGTGCTGATGCTTTCGTATATAGTCCATTGAGATTAGAAGGGAGCTTGGAATATGTCCGTCAGAAAACTAACTCCCGAAAGGCCCTTCCAACTCATCGATATCAGTACCAACATGGTCGCCATCATTCAACAAGTTCTGTCGCTATTTACCGTCCTGGCAATATTTTCGGTCGCCGTGCACGCTGCTCCTCCGGTTTTTGAGGAACAAATGCATTACGAGGCCGAAATTAACCAACTGAGGCGCCATGAGGCCCAAGATAAACCGTTCGAAATCACGGCTCGTAACTTTTGGGCAGACGTCCCCGATTTTGTGCCAAAAGCCTTAAGGCTTGCGGAGGGTGGTTCGTACGAGGTTGGGCATTATATACCTAGGTCAGGCCCTAGGGGTCTTTTCAGGACCGTTCCAGCCAAAAAGGAAGTTTTCTTCTACAGTCTAATCCAGCCCGAGGATTCTCTTGGGAGAGAAATGCATCTCGAATCCGACAACGTGGCCACCGTGCATTGGAAACATGATCAAACACACGGCGTGCATATCCTAAGTATGGACAAGATCAAACGACAGCCCATAAATTGGGTTTTAGAGCCGCTGCAAGAGATCCTATCCCGCCACTGGTAACTCATGATATAGTGTCGGGTCTCGGACACTGACTTCAATGCATTCGCGATCAGGCACGTGATCGGTACACGTGTCACCCGGGAGCGCAACTTTAGCGAGCGCTCGCTCAACATCTCTCTTCCTTTACGACCATCATCTCTCTTGGCGCTGGCCACAGGCTACGCTTTTTGTCTCACCCACCACACCCACCCACTTTCTTTGTTACTTAGTTCTCACGCGCGTTCCGCCTCGCTCTCACACGACGCTCGAGCATCTGTGGCCCTTACGGCCACGGCTGGGAGCTCGCAAGCGACTCACCCGAGTTAGGCAATCAATTCTCTTTCCCATCTCTGACATTGTGTATCAGTCAAGTGACCAGCGAGGACGTTGATTAGACGGTCCGAGCTCTGGAAGCAGTGCTGCGCTGAATTGGCCTCTCCCATAAACGAACTGGGAACGCATTGAGCTTGGTGTAGCCTGAATCGAACCTCCCTTGCCTCATCCAGACAATCTTGTGCGTCCATGCTGACTGGGAAGCAAACTACCCTGTCAAAGGAGGTGAGATGTGAACAAAGAAAGGAAAATCATAATGAGAGCTCTGCCAGACGGAGAGGTGAGGTCTGAAAAGAAAGCATCAAGTGAAAACAAGTGAGCAAGGTGGGACTTCTTTCCGACGCCTCCAACTGGATTCATTTACGTTAATCTCACTAGGCCTGAGAATGGGGGTTGTGAGAAACTCGATTAACTTAGGCTGTTACCGCTTCCTGCGAATCGGTCAATCAAAGCTTGGTGGGATGTCGTGCATTTGTTCTGTTGCCGAAAGCTATTTAAAGCTGAGGATCTTCATGAAAACCGACTCGCAAAGCCTTGGGCAAGAATTGGCTCGCTGTTCAACTTCTTTGACGTCAACAAGTCTCAAGAAGGTCGTCATCACCAACCGAACTCTGTTGCTTTTCTTCACATTAATCGTCTTGTCATCTAATGGCGATGCAATGATTCAGACCTGTCTCACTCTCTTAGTATCGGAACCTCAATGTAGCTACGCGTAATCCAGCACCGATTCAGTCCAGGTCTGTAACCCTAGTAGATTGGGCTGGTAACCTACAGCGTGTCTTGGAGCAAGACCCGGTTCAGTCAACTCCAGTCATTTGCTTATGAGCCGGTGAGCTGCATCTGTTGAACGAGCAAGAGCCAACGCAGCAGCACGGTCTTGCGTAGGCGAGCCAGCAGAACCAGAGATGGGCGTATGTGGATCACACCACCTTGTCCGAACACTCGGACGCGGAGCTGGTCGGTGGGGCGGAGGATGTCTCTTTTGGTGG
The DNA here is from genome assembly GCF_900519145.1 of Ustilago hordei. Classification (NCBI taxonomy): domain Eukaryota; kingdom Fungi; phylum Basidiomycota; class Ustilaginomycetes; order Ustilaginales; family Ustilaginaceae; genus Ustilago; species Ustilago hordei. Next base: position 189,313 of record NW_024545274.1, on the reverse strand, counting down.
CATCAATTGAGCCAGGCGGCAGAACAACGCAGATTAAGGTTTCACCTTTTGTATACTGCGGTGATTGACTCAACCAGATGTCGTCTCATTGCATCCCAGCGAGTATTGTCTCGCTGACAATAGGATGTGAGAGCAAATGCTATTCATGATTCGTCCTCACTTTCGACAAAGGTTTGCAACTGATTGACCCACATGAGGCAACGCAGCAGCGTGTAATAAAGCAGTGTCAGCCTTGGGCACTCTAGATTACCTTACCTTGGTGGGCTACAAGTTTAGCCTTTCTTTTGGTACTTTGTGTCTGCAAGTTAAGTCCAGGAAACATGGCAAGGGCACCGCCACGTTCATGCCTATGGCTGGGTGGAGTGCAAAGGTCAGATGCCACTCTGTGGCCGAGAGGTTGACCTTGGACCTCAAGCATGCCACCACGCTTACCGCTCCTGTTGAAGGTATCATTGTTTTCAGACCTCAGGCCAGTTCTCAGATCAAATAGCAGAGCAGGAAAGGCGCAGCAAAAACTCACAAGATCCAAACGGCACAGTGAATATTGTAAGACAACATGGATATGATGCGTGTGTACCACAACAGCTCTTTCGAGTGCAATGCGGCAGTTGACTCGTCGTTTAGAGAATGTGGCGCCCTTCTGCTTGATGGAATGATGACGAGAAGAGAGCAGCACAAGACGCAACCCCGCTTTCCAAAGCCGAGTGCATAAAATCAAACTGTGCGCCACCGTGCTGCGGCCACCTTCGACTCCAATCAGAGCCTGGCAACAATACAGACATCGAGCAACAACCGTCCAGGAGACGAAATCTCAGCTGTTGTCGTGAAGCCTGCTTGTATGCAGAACTGCTGAACCCTCTTCGTCTTCACATGCTTGCTGTGTGTTTGCTGTGATACTCACTGGTGCTTGCTCTTCGATCAGGCCTTAGTGGCGCGTTGGTGGGATGAAGCTCATCAAGCTCTTGGGCTTGTCTCTATTGTAGAAACCTTCATCGTTGTGGGAGAAAGTGCCTTCCATCTCATCGACATCAGTACCAGGTCTGAAAAGAAAGCATCAAGTAAAAACAAATGAGCAAGGTGGGACTCTTTTCCGACGCCTCCAACTGGAATCATTTAGGTTGATCTCAGTTGAAGATTCGTCGGCATTTCAATGTGGTTCACGGGGTCTAAACGATTGACGATACGGCCAAGTCATGCATAAGCGATATGCATGTGGGATACATGAGCGTTGCCATAGCAACGAGTCTGGAGCGACACAGGAAGCTAAACTCAGGAGTTGACTCATTTCAGCATAGAGCGCTCAAAGGTAGCGCTAAGATCCATATATACATTCGCATGACCGTATCCATCCATAGTAATACAAGCATTCAAGAAGTCATACGTCTGTGAACAAGAGCTTGCTAGTAGCTCCAGGCAGCGCATTGTACTTGCAATCTTCAACTATCTCACTAGGTCATGAAGTCCTCAAGGTTACCACCGAACGTGCCTTATTACCCACATCGCAACAATGAGTATAGCCGAGCGGCCTCTTCGAATATCAACAAGTTGTGCCCCCACCAGTTGATCAGTTTTGGTGCTACGTGATGAAAGATGCTGTTTCAATCCTGATTGCAGACGGTGGGACAATGCTAGGTCTAGCGATAGTGTTTTGCGACGAGAGGCAAGTGCGAAGTGGGATGGATGCTCTGTGGCAAGACCAAGAAGCACTGTGAGCAAATTTTTTATCGAGGGTGAGCAGCAGCCGTGGCAGCGCTTAAATACAGTCGAGTAGCCTCTTCTTACCTTTCCGTCTCTTACAACCGTAAACATCGCCACTCTTGCATCCGCAAACATTTCACCTCTGCAACATGGCTCCCAGTTACACCCGTATTGTCTCCCTACTCCTCCTGCTGGCCATCCATGCAGTAGGAGTTCTCTCGAACTGGGGCCCCTACGCGGCTAGCAAAGACCAAGGATTAAGAAATATACAAAACGATGTGCTTGCAAAAGTATCACGAGAACAAGCATTACATCTTGAAAGAGGCGGTTTGTACTACAAGCGGAACGACGAAGACGTTAATTTACCCGAAAAATACTTTCAACCAGCTCTCGAACATGCTAAGAAGAATGGGGTCAAGTATGTTGATTCACGTGACCGGTATCTTTACTTTTATAGCATCATCGAACCCAAAACCAATCTGGGCAAAGAATTGAACCTCAAAAGTCTTGGCAAGCACGCATACTCCAGCGTCCTATGGGAATACAACCCGAACGACAACAAAATTGATATCGTTTCTGTCGCAAGAGTCCAGCCCACCATCATAGAAAAACAATACAACCCCAACTTCAAATGGAAGATGCAGCCTTTCGAAGAAGCACTGCGGCTTGTGCACTAATGATCTGACCTCGGAAAGGACATCACTGCAACTCTTTACGTTAGGCACAATCACATGGGTTGACAAATTGTCCTTCCCTGCCAGCATCCCTCATACATAGGCCCCTCTCTCACGAGACTCAGCCAGCCTCTTTCTCCCCACTCCAACATATCACCTTTCCACACATCCCTTGTTCTCCTTCTGCACCTTCGTGCCTCTGTTCCCAAACATTTGTGCAATACAGTACAGTACTTGCTCAAGCCCTAACTCGTGATTGTGCCGCTTTTGTGCTTGCAAAATACGAGTTTCTCTTTGCAAGACCGTGGTACAAAAACGTGGCAAGATGAATTGTTGCAACAACTATGGCTTTGTTTATCTCTTCATCTGGTGGCGAACAGTGGATGTATCGTAGAAGCTCGCCCTCCAACAGAACAGAGAAGGAAGAGCAAGAGTTGCCATCCTCTTCTGGAAACGTGAGAAATATATGAATGGAAATACCGCGATCAAGTCATTGCATATTGATATGCTGCAGCATAAAGAGGGGATTGAGTTGATGATTTTCGCCAACATCAGAATACAAGCGTCAAGGAAGATGGTCCGAAGAGGTGAAAGATGGATCAAAGTCAAGTGACGACAGAGAAAGCTTCGTGCCCCAAGTGAAATCACATGACCTCCTTTCTTCGCTCTAACATATCCGCAAACCTCGCTCACCGTCGCCACTCATCATCACCCACCAACACTGGTGCATTCTGTTGAGGAAACACAGTCGGGACGGACAAGCAAGCAGCGAAATCGTTAGCTATTCAATGAGAACTAGATACAATAATGTCAGAGTATATATGCTTCTGCGGCCTGTGTGTACTGGCCAACTGCCACGTATGATCGCATGACGTGATTGAATGAGATGCAAGTGTTGGTGGGCGACTACGTGCGTTGGTGGGAGTTGACGGGTGGCGACGTGGAGCGAGGTTTGCGGAAGTCGCAAATACCTTGAGCAGTCATGTATTTTCACTCATTCCTCAACACGCCAAAGCAGGTTGGCAAAGGCAGAGAGTTGAACTCCAATTAAGCAGACGAGCTCAAGCATAGGCAGACGATATCAGACCATGTTCAGTGTTGCGATGATTCTACCATTTACAAATACAGGCATGTGAGGCAAACAAATTAACAATGTGAGTGTGTGTGAGAGAAAGAAAGAGAGAGAGAGAGAGACAGAGAGAGAGAGAGAGAAATCCAAAAGCAAAAGAACCCGGTGACATGTGTGTGAATCTAAGGGCACTAGTGCGAATCAAATTTTTGGGTCGCCCCGAAAAAAGGTGAGCTGTTATTTTAGTTGTTCTGGTCAATTCTTGACGAAAGCTGCGAGTCTTCACCCAAGCCTTCGGAAGCAGCAGCAAGAGCGGCGGACAGGTCGAGGTGGAAGAAAGGAGTCAAGTCGTTATTCCAGATAACTGGGATTGAGATACTGGAAGGAGGACGGTCATCTGCGTGTTCCTGCTGGTGACCTTCTTCGAGACTCTTCTCCATGCTATCCCTCGAAGGAGTGTTGCTGCTGGAAGCCTTGTTGGGTTCGTCCTGATCAAGAGTATGGACGTCGTAGAGAGCATCACCGATTTTAACTTTCCGTGTGATACGGTCAGGATCAGTCTCGTCAATATCCTCATGCAGATCAACCCGACTTCGACTGGCAGCTGCACCATCGCCAGCAAGACCAGCTTCGAGTTCGGTCATGGGTTTCCTGGGACGACCGGAGAAGGGGTATGCAGGACCATCGTTGTTGCTCTTATGGCTCATACGTTCGATGGCTTTAGCGCGCCGTTCAGCTTCGGCTTGCTCTCGTGCTTGCAACTCGCTTGCGGAGAGGGTAATGTTTTGGGGCTGGGAGACGACAGGTGCGATCTCGGTGATGCGCTTGGATGGGAAACCAATACCGAATCCACCAGCGAGCAAACCACGTCGAATCCAAGGAGACAAGATGTTGGCAAAGTGGAACTCCACCTTGGCATCAGCATACCTCTCCACTGCAGTTCGAACGTCAACAAGGGTCTGAACGGAAGTGGTATCGACGTGAGCGACCGAGCTGAAATCAAAGATCAATGCTCGAAGGGTGGGGCGGCGGTCGACAAGGGAACCATCGTGAAGGCCTTTGTTGTTAGCAGCCTTGCGACCGCGGCAGGCGAGAGCACGAGCAGCCTTGACAAGGTGAGGGTTGGGCGGACCAGGGTCGTTCCAAGGACGGTCACCGAATTTGTCGGAAGCAGGCTTGCCTGGACGTGTCTCTTTCTTGACCTTCTCGATGAGCAAGTCGGCGATAGCGGAAGCGTTGGGGTAGGTGAAGGCCTCTTCGAATCGGTAGATGAGAACACCAGGCGGGGGAGGTTCGACGTGGATGGAAGGGTCGCGCATGCCATCCTTGTTCTCGAGGGGGACGAAAACGTCACGGTGCGAAAGTGTGATGGTGGACTCGCTGGGACCAGTGCTGTTACCGTGGTGGATGCGAACAAGACCGAGCCATCGACCACGAGGACGAGCAATGCGGATCAGCAAGAGAACCAAGGAAGCAGCGACCGAGACATAGACGCCGTTCTCAGTGTTGGAGAAGACGGTGGCAAAGACGGCACCGAGGAAGATGAAGAGTTCGAAGGGGCTGATCTGCCAGAACTTGTACGAGACGGAGAAGGGAACGACCAGGTCGGTAACAGCGTGGATGATGACAGCGGACAAAACTGCGTTGGGAATCCAGTAGAAGGTACCACTGAGAGCGTAGATAGCAATCAAGACAAGGATACCGGTGAACCAACCAGCCAAGGGAGTGCGTACACCTGACTTGGACTTGATAGCAGTACGCGAGAAGGAACCGGTAGCAGCGTAAGCGCCAAAGCAAGGACCGATCAAGTTAGTAACGCCAATAGCAACAAGCTCCTGGTTAGGGTTGATCTTGTAGTTGTTAAGACGACCGAACGATTTGGCGATGGCGATGTGCTCTAGAAGCAAGATGACGACCGAGACTGGAAGCTGAGGAGCCAAGTCGGATAGAAGCTTGGTGTTGAGGATGGGCTGACCGATGTGCTTGAAACCACGAGGAACGGTGAGGAGGACGCTGATGGGGTACTTTTTAGGATCGCTGTAGTTGCCGAGCCAGATCCTGGAAGCGGCGGTGAAGACAATGATGACAAAGGCGTTACGCAGCACCGAGACGAAGAACATGGTTCGGGCGGTGCGAGGGTAACGAGCGGGAAGCCAGCCACAGAACCACTTGATCCAGTAGAGGAAGACAAGGGCAGGCAAACCGAAAGCTGCATTGATGTTTGTCTTGGGCAATGCCTTGAGAGTGTCGATGATGACTTGGTAGGCAGCGTTTCCGTTGGTGTTGACGCTGTTGAGACCAAGCAACTTTGGCACCTGACCTGCGGCGATCTGAATAGCGGAGCCCGTCATGAAACCAGCAACGGCAGGAGCAGGAATGAACTCGATGATGAAACCAAGACGAAGAAGACCAATAGCAAGACAGATGACACCGCACAAGAAGGCAAGTGCGCTGGCGATCACTTCGGCGCTCCATTCGTTGGTTTGACGCATGACGTGGTGAATAACGTTGAAGGTTTGAAGAGACATGACAGCGACGGGACCAATGGTGACATCCTTGGAGGTGGCGAAGATGGCGTAGATCATGACACCGACGAAGGAAGAGTAGAGACCGAACTCGGGTTTGAGACCGGCAAGCTTGGCATAAGACATGGACTGAGGAACGACGACAAGAGCTACGGTGATGCCGGCAATAAGATCACCAATGAGCCATTGAGAATTGTAAGAGCCAATCCACTTTCGGAAGGGGAAGAGGCTGTCAAAGTAGTCGGCGGTCTTGCTGCCAGGGTGACCAAAAATGCCGCGGAGCCAATCACGACTGCTGACCATGGGAATGCCGAGACGGTTTGCTTCGGTGTTGTTGTATCCAAGAGCCCACTTGACGGCATTGGAGCCTCGCTGGCGAAGCGGAGGCTTCTCCTCGAAATGAGGTTGTGAGGCCATGACGTTGACCTTGAGATGTTGTGGCGAGAAGCAAAAGGGACACCACAGGAGGCAAGGTCGAGAGGGAGAGGAAAGGGGGAGGAAAGGGGGAGGAAAGGGGGAGGAAAGGGGGGAAAAGGTGTTTGAGATAAAGATAAGATGGGAAAGGAGGATCGGAAGCAAGTCTATATAGCTCTGGTGATGAGTTGCACAAGGATGGATGACAGGTTTCAAATTCGATCCGAGTCGAAAGAGAAATGCAGCAAAGGAGGAATCGCGTGCCAAGGCTGAGAGAGAAGAAATTTGAGGTGGGTGCCGGCCTCTGAGCGGGGGAAGTAGGGCTTTGGTAGCGAGATAGAAGCCAGAAAAGGATGGTAGACTTTGCTGCGATCGGATGCAGTCTATGACAAGCGAGGAAAAGCGAGAGCCAGGCGGCAATTGAGAGGAAGGCTGAGACTAGTAGAAGAAAGGTCAATAGCAAGGAAGCTTAAAGGGCGAAAAGAAGATGAAAAGCCTTGTCCGCAGATGCTGTGGAAACGAGGTTGCGGCGACAATGGTAAGAGGCCAAGCAGAACGGGACGAGGCGCTTTTTAGAGGATGGCGAAGGTGGAATGAAGGATGGCGTCGAGGGTCTGGGCTCGAAGTTGGGGTGTCCAATCGAACACTTTGGGTGGGAAGCGATAATGGTGTTGATGGCGCAAGGACAAGATGAACAGCGAGCGCCTTGAGAGATGGCTACAGGGAGAGCAAGAGTCGGCGTTCAGGCAGGTTGCTCTGGCTTTACCATGCCAATCTTGATCGAGCAAGGTGGGCAGAAGAGGAAAGGGAGGACCATTGCGGAGGGCCATGTTGCAGCAGCAACAGGATGCAAGTGTGACGGAAGACGAGCATAGGATTGCGACATCGAACGGAGAAATTTCTAAATCAGCAGCTGTCAGTCAATGCCTGACAGGCGAGATTTCAGGAAGAAATGCGGCAGAAACCGACGTGAGGGATTTGGCGCTCTCTCTCTCTCTCTCGCTTCTCGTTGCGAGAACGCTGTGGGACCTCTGGAACGATAAGTTAACAGTCACGACAAGTGAAAATTCCGCGCGACCCAGGCACCTGAGCAGTGAATGGGCAGCAATTTCTCCAAGCGGCCGTCCAGCGTCGCAACCATTCACGACGTTGCTCCAGCTGCCAAGGCGCCTTGACGTCGAGTTGCAGCGGCTTGAATTGCAGCAGCAGGTCTAGAGTCTAGAGATATCTGTGCCTTGTCCCAGTCGCACAGAACAGCACTGCAATCGCCGAGGCTGATGACTCGTAGCACGCAATCGACTTGGAACTTGACGAGCGACATGTTGAAATGTGGTGGCAGGATGCGGTCGTATTACGTGTGTCGACGTTGAACAGTATGTACAAAATGGATGGATGGACGATGGAGAGCGAACTGACTAACTCGGGTGGTTTTATACATCTTAGGTTGTGGACGATTACAGTGGCACGTTGGAGCAAAGGAGGAGTCTGAGCATGACGAGGCAGTGCAAAAGGTCATTCAATGACAGAGCCCAGGTGCCTTTCTCCTCCTAACTTTCACCTCTCACCGATACAGTCGTCGGAGAGCCGAGGTGTTCGGCACGATACGATCGTCGGGGAAGCCGAAGCAGCTCCTTCTTGCCATGAACATCGGCCATCCCGACGATCGGCCTGATACGAGCCGATACAAGCCGATACAAGCAACGCCCGCTAACACAAATTCGACTGGACACTGTAGCGGGCATTTTTGTATTGTTACACTGACCAACATAACATTGCAATTCGAGGGCGAGGGCTATCGTGCGACAAAGAGCCTAGATCTGAGATCGTGTTGTCTCGAGTTATATATTCTTTCATTCCCAGCCTCGCCCGTACACTTGGCGCACTTGCCTTCACCTTTCATAGCGAGACAAGGCATTAGCAGCCAGACCCAGAGCCTGCACTATGGCTGTCCATGCGCCAAGTGCGGCGCAGACGACACGGAACATGGATCGAGTCCAAGTCGAACAGAGGGATTGGTTGCTGGCTATCTTTCATGGCAATGAATGCCAAAATGTAGGTAGATGCGCTGTAAGAGTTGCAGCATCGTTTGTGCGTGTATGTCAAAGGCTATCGCCTTTCCGACTCTGGGCTTCCCGACGGCGAGCTAGAGGCAGGCGAACCAGCAGGCGAGGTTAAAACTTGCAATGTCTTTGCTACGCTGGCCAGACAAAGTGCCGTCGAGTCGGTTGCAACGGTAGCAACGGGCCTCGCTTGACCAAGTTTGCTGCCAGCCGCATCAGCCGGAATCAACGGCGACCGCACTCGCTCCGGTGGTGCATTCAGCGCGAAATAAGACGCATTCGCCGTCTGACCATCGGCTGTTTGTCGTTCCTGTGGCGTGGTATTGGTCGAGACCGAATCGCGCCTTGACGGCAAAGATGGCGATGCAGAGCAAGAGCGTCGAGGCCCTGTTGCGCTTCCATGCACATTCATACATGACAGTTGCAAGCCTCGACTCTGTGGCCTTTGCTGTGCTGCTTCCTTCTCTCTGCGCTCCGCCTCTTCTATTTGACGCATCATGCTCCGGGCTCCATGTCGAGGCACGCGATTCTGTCTAGCCATCTTTTGTCGACGTGCGAGGATCTCTGTTCGCAATGTCTCGTCACCTTCTTCGAGCCCAGTAGGATTGGGTGGCTTGGTGGTAACTGCAGCCGTCGCAAGCGCATATGCTGTGCAGCTGGCACCAGCCTCGCCTTGTTCTGAGACCGGTGAGGTGGGCTCTGCTGCCAACTCGGCTGCTGTCATGGGATGCACCGTCTCGTTGTGCAGTTGAGCCACCTCGTCAGCCTGGATTGCCGTACGGCTCGTTGAGGAAGCAACGTTCAAAATTCCGGCACGAGACTTTGCTGCCATATCCTCCTGCGCTTCAAGCCATCGAATGCGTGCAGCTCGTGTCCATTTGGGTTCGTAGTCGGATGACAATCCCACTTCGATCTTGCCTTGACAGTTCTTGCAACTGCACTCGGCATTCAATGGAGCTTCAAACGGCCAACGTCCTGCCTGGATCTCGCGCCTGATGGCAGCTTGGTCCATGCGTGCATCGATCAAAGTATGTCGAGAGCTGCTTGGCTCGACGTGATGAGCTTCCTCGGACGCAGCTCGACGGAAGCGCCTCCAGCGTGACAGCTTGGACTGCTTCCCAGTTGGCGCAGCAGCAGCTACCGCTGGCTTATGACTCTTTCCGATCTGATCTTCTTCCCATCCATTCCGGCCTCGCTCCTTTCCGGGCGAACTGAGGCGAGAAGGGCAGATGACGGGGACACCTTGGGCTCTCCTGCGTCGCGTCAAGCAGACATCTCGATCGTTGGAGCGTGTTGCTCGAAGCGCTGTCATGCCATCGCATGTCAATGGTGGTGGTCCTGGTGCTTGCGGAGTCTTGGATCGGACGACCAAGCAGCTCCTGGGTCGATTGCAAGGGTTCGAGCGATCATTTGCCTGGTTCTTCGGGTTGTTGATGCTCTTGTATGGTGCCAAGGGACTAGGGGTTCGTGTTGGTAGGAAAGCTGGGCTGGCAGCTCGCAGTGATTCGACTTGGAGAAGATGTTGGTTCATGGCAACTCTGAATGCTGCATTCTGGAACTCTGCGTTGATATCGTCAAAATCGACGCTTTCATTGGAAGGAGAAGCTTCGACGCACTCTTCTTGGTCGTCGATGGATGGGATCATGCGAGTTGCTGCGCCTCTGGCTGGAACGGGCGCTACCAGGCGAAGCCCCGCACTGCGAGTAGGTGACGAGGGTGCAGTGGCTACGTTGCTAACATGTGGACTCGTGTCGGTGTTGCTGCCCCAACTAGCCAAGCGTGTCCTCCAGGATGTGGATGTGTTGGTAGACGGAGCATGGCCGAGACCACTTGGCTTCTTTGAGGCTTGTGGCGATTTGGCGCGACCAAGCTGCGGAGAGATGGCGCGACCAATCCAGCTGCCTGGACGCGCTGTTGGACCAGCGATCGGTGCGCTCTGTGCTCTGAAACAAGGGGGCGGGCAGAGGCTGAGCAGTTTGCGTAGCTCTGCGCAGTCGCCTTCTGGAATGACCTGGCATTTGTAATCGAAAGCGACTTGCTTGGTACCATTGGCGCGTGATCCGTTGTGCAAGGCAAACTCTGACATGGTTGCTGAGTTCAAGGCTATGCTCTTCCCCTTGGCATCGAGGGCGGGGCGGGGGTGTGGGTGCGTTCGAGAGCGTGTCCAGTGTCTATCCGCTCCTCGGCTGTTCCAATGCTATACCCATCCGCCCGAGTGAACCATTCAAGCGGATTCCGATCGTCTTGCCTATCGTAAGTGTTCTCTAGCGCTGGTCCATGGTACAAGTGATCCTGCGCCGATCGAGGTGTGTATGTGAGCCTTGTTCGTTGTGGATGATGATTGTAGCAAAGGATGCCATGTGCTGTTCGGAAGGATGAAAGATGAGGACAAGGGATGTGCCAAGCTAAAGCACCAAATGGTACAGTTGGCAGAGCAGTTAGCTGATCAGGGGCCTGTTGAAAGTAAAGACGTTTTGGGTCCCGATAGCTGGCGATCGGGGATAGTCTAAGTACGATCTCACTACTCCGTTAAGGCAGAAACATATGAAAAGTTTTAGGTCCCGATACTGGTGATCGGGGATAGTCTAAACACGATGTCACTGCTACTAAAAGACAGAAACATATATACTCAATTGACTTAAGGAATGTGGCGAGAGCCTATTGCTCTCTGTGAGATATATATACATCCATGAGGCTGATACCTATCGTGCGAGTATGCTCTTTCATGATCTAGCCTAACAATGAGTGGGACTGTGTTCTATCCGATCTCTCCTTGTATCGGTCCCGCTTGATTCATGATCAGATCTCTTTTCCCGATTGTACTCTAGATCAATCTGGCCCGATTCTTCGTCGCTTTTGCTCTCCACTGGATCGTTATTTTCAGCAGGGCCATCTTTTGTCAAAGCAGCCAAGTCTTGTTTTGGTAGAGAGTCAACTTGAGCTCGTCCAACACCCACTGTTAGATTTTAGATTTTGCATTTTGCATTTTGGATTTCTGTCTCCTGTAAGTTCTACTCCGATCTCACACTAACTCAAACTTTGCTCACTTGGGTATAGCCCCACAGGAGGCCAAGGAAAGCAGGAGGAACATGAGCAGTGTCAGAGAAGTCTCCACACCACTCATGAGGAGGAGGGACAGTGTCGCAGGCAACACTGTATACATCTATAGGTCATAGGACCAGATGCACAGAAGAACTGGATTTGTATGAGGAGAGACCATGCACAGGAATTGCAGGATCAGGCAATTGATGGCTTCCAACAGAGTTTGTTGAGATTGGTAGGATCTAGGTCCTATGACAGAATTCATTGGGATTGGTAGGAGCAAGATCATACAACAGAATTTGTTGGGATCAGTAGAATCATAACCTTACAACAGATCTTGATGAAACCAGTTAGAGGGTGCTGCTCCCACTGACCTCACAAGGGGGCATGCAAAGGTAGTGCCCACCACTCAGATGAGGTGGGAGAGGCCCCTATACAACAAGGACATTGGTGTAAGAGGGTTGTCATGCCAGCAATGAAGAGTGGGAGGATCTGGATGGAACAATGGACCCAAGGGGTCCCAGCACTCCAATGGAGTGGGTGAGACCCCTAGGACATAATGAGGTTGCTTGCCCTCTGTCAGGGGTCTCGCGCCTGAAACCCAGGTCGGCCTGTCGAGATACTCAGTGACTATCAAACTGTGCGACAGCTATTGTCTCAGTATCTGTCTTGACAAGCTAGTCATTCAGCGACTATCAAGTTGCACAGTGACAGCAGGTGGCGTTCATTGTATATACTATTGTAGGTTTCAGCTGACCTCTGTGGACACTCTGTTCAGGGGTAGCTCAGCACAATCAATATCAATGCGTAGGTTGTGATGACACCAAGGTCTGGTGTGAGTGGTGATGATGATGAGGTTGATGGTGTTGGTGATAAGGTTGGTGGCATTGGTGATAAGGTTGGTGGTGTCAACATGAGTGTCCAGTGTGTTGACTGATGCTTGAGGTGATCCCCGGACCACAGTGGACTACTGCCTTCAGTTCTATCTATATCCAGACTGCTAACCTGCTATGGGGCACCTTCGGACGTCAGGTAGTGGTGATACAACACACACACTACGATGAGGAGCAACCTTGATAGATTGCTGCTACGCTGACTGAAAACTAATGAGTACTTGTGTTTCTAAAGTATTGACTAGTTGTATGGTGAGTAGAGTGGATGAGGATCCACTTGACCTTTGATGATGAGAAAGCATGGTTATATACCTCTTCACAGCTTCGCCAGTGATGCTGCTCCTGCTCTCTCTCCAGAGAGTATCTTCTTCATCGAGTACTGTTCAGGGGCCTCTCCTGCTTGGCACCCCTGTGCCTCTTGAGCTGTGTCGACTCCTTTGACACTGCTCCTCCTCCTTGCTATCCTGCTGCTTGTTTGGCACCCCTGTGCCTCCTGAGTGGTGTCGACTCCTTCGACACTGCTCCTCCTCCTCATGACCTGGTGTCGACTCCTTCGACACTGCTCCTCCTCCTCAGGACCTGCTTGCCAGTGTCCTATACACTGCTCCTTCTCCTTTGACCAGTGACAGTTCCTTTGACTCTTGTCTCTTGAGCCCCTGAGTGGTAACCATCTGCATGCTCCTTGAGCTTGGTCCCCTTCGTGGCTGTGCCTGCTCCTTGAGCTTGGTCCTCCTCATGGCTGTGCCTGGCCTTCCTCACATATGGCTCAGTGCTCCTTTGCATGTGAGTCCATAGGAGTCCATGGTCTCCATGGAGACTGCACTACGACCATGCTCTCTACTGGTATCGACTAGATCTTCGATACCTGTGCTCCTTCCATATGAACCAGTGACCCTCCTGCTTCTTGAGCATCCAGGCCCATGACACCCTCACTCCAGCTCAGAGACAAGGAGTACAAGGAACAGGAGCAAAGACAAGACAGGAAGCAGACAAGAAAAGGAGCAGGAGAAGGAGGAGCAGTGCCAAAGGAGAACCTACACCTCCCGAGATGAGCAAGAGCAGTGTTGCCAGGGGTCATGTGCCAGAAACCTGAAATCTGTAGTAGAATTAGAACTACTACCAATTTTATTGAGATCTGTGGTAAAAAGGCCTTTATTATTATTCTTGCTGAAATCAGTCATAGAACTCCTCTATGACTTTTCTCACTTGAATATGTGGTAGCTTGAAAGTTATTGTAGGTTTCAACTAACTGCTGTGGACACTCTGTCCAGAGGTAGCTTGGCACAATCAATAACCAAGAGATACTTTGTGATGACACCAAGGTCTGGTGTGAATATGTTTGTGCCAACACAAGTGTCCAGTGTGTCAACTGAGTACTTGATGATCCCTGGACCACAGTGGATGACTGCCTTCAGTTTCTAATGATTGAGAGAGCTGGACCACAGTATGAACCACCTTCAGTGTCAATCAATATCCAGACCACAGTTAATACTGCCTTTGGAAAATGCCAATGAGTGGTGATACAACACATGTGCTACAATAGAAGCAATGTCCTGCAATTGCTACTGTTGACAAACTACTAAGTATACTTATGTGAAAGTTATAACTAGTAAGATATGGTGTGGAGTGGATGGGGAACCACTCAACTACTGCAATGAGGAGCAAGTGTGTATTATATGGATGTCCTTGCCATATTGCCAGTGACACCACTTGTATCCCTTGTGGTCTCCTCCTACACTGCTCCTCCTCCCCTCAACTCTTCCACCTAGCAGTCTTACCTGTTCTGTGTCATGGGCCTGAATGCTCAAGAAGCAGGAGGGCCACTGGTTCATATGGAAGGAGCACAGGTATCGGAGATCTAGTCGATACCAGTAGAGAGCATGGTCATAGTGCAGTCTCCATGGAGACCATGGACTCCTACAGACTCACATGCAAAGGAGCATTGAGCCATATGCAAGGAGGGCCAGGCACAGCCATGAAGAGGACCAAGCTCAAGGAGCATGCAGATGGTTACCACTCAGGGGCTCGAGAGACAAGAGTCAAAGGAACCATCACCAGTCAAAGGAGAAGGAGCAGTGTATAGGAAACCAGCAAGCAGGTCCTGAGGAGGAGGAGCAGTGTCGAAGGAGTCGACACCACTCAGGAGGCACAGGGGTGCCAAACAAGCAGGATAGCAAGGAGAAGGAGCAGTGTCGAAGGAGTCGACACAGCTCAAGAGGCACAGGGGTGCCAAGCAAGCAGAAGAGGCCCCCTGAACAGTACTCGATGAAGAAGGTACCCTCTGGAGAGAGAGAGCAGGAGCAGTGTCACTGGCAATGCTGTGAAGAAGTATATAACCATACCTTTTCATCATCAAAGGTTGAGTGGATCCTCATCCACTCTACACACATCATAACTAGTTATCACTTCAGCATAAGTATATATTAGTTTCAGTCAGCATAGTAGCAATCTATCAAGGTTGCTCCTCATTGTAGTGCATGTGTTGTATCACCACTACCTGATGTCCAAAGGCAGTTCATAGCAAACCAGTGGTCCAGATATAGATAGAACCGAAGGCAGTAGTTATACAACAAATGCCACCTGCTGTCATTGTGCAACTTGATAGTTGCCAAGCAACTAGCTCGTCAATACCGATACCGAGACAATAGCTGTCACACAGTTTGATAGTCACCAAGTATCTCGACAGACCGACCTGGGTTTCAGGCGCGAGACCCCTGACACCATGCTCCTCATCATAGCAAGTGAGTGGATCACCATCCACTCTACACCATACATTACTAGTTATAGCTTTACACATAAGTATACATTAGTATTCAGTCAGCAAGTTGCAATCTCAATAGATTGCATGCATTGTAGTGTGTGTGTTGTATCACCACTCACTGACATCCAAAGGCAGTTCATAGAAACCTGCAGTCTGGATAAAGATAGAACTGAAGGCAGTTGTCCACTGCAGTCCAGGGATCACCTCAAGCATCCAGTCGACACACTGGACACTCATGTTGGCAACAACAACAACCTCAATTGCACCAGACCTTGGTGTTGGTACCAGTTCATATCAGTTATTGATCATGCCGAGCTACCTCTGGATGGAGTGTCCACAGTGGTTAGTTGAAACCTGCAATAGCAAACCCATTACTGCATCTTTGAGTGAGAAAAGTGATAGAGACATCTCTACTACATTTCTCACCAAGAATCATAATACCACAAGTGTTGTTGCATATCTCGACAGGATTTGTAATAGATGCGGTTCTATTACAGATATCAGGTTTTGGGTGCGTGACCTCTGACATATATTTAGTAGATTTGTCATCAGTGGCAATTGCAGAGAATTGCTACTATCTTAGTGTGTGTGTGTTGTATCACCACTTGACACCATCCAAAGGCAGTTCATTCTGTGGTCCAGATATTGATTAACACCGAAGGTGGTTCATACTGCAGTCTGGCTCTCTCAATCATTAGAACCAAAGGCAGTCATCCACTGTGGTCTGGGGATCACTCAATCATTCAGTCGACACACTGGACACTTGTGTTGACACCAGCTTCATTAGCACCATACCTTGGTGCCACTTCAGACAAAGTAACTATTGGACTTTGATCATGCCAAGCTACTGTCATGGAGCTGGATGCGCAGGAAGCAGGAAAATCCATCAACTCATATGAAGGGAGCACAGGAATCTAGGAATCAGGCAGATCGTAGGATTTGCAGCAGAGTTCACTGAGATCTGTAGTAGAGACAGCACTATTACAGATCTCACTTAGATTGGCACAAGCGAAGTTGATATCACGAATCCTGCCAGAATCCACAGTAAGCAAGATCATATGGCAGATGTCATGGGCCTGGATGCTCAAGAAGCAGGAGGGTCATGGGTTCATATGGAAGGAGCACAGGTATCGAAGATCTAGTCGAGATCAGTAGAGAGCATGGTCGTAGTGCAGTCTCCATGGAGACCATGGACTCCTATGGACTCACATGCAAAGGAGGGCCAAGCACAGCCACGAGGAGGACCAAGCTCAAGGAGCAGGCACAGCCACGAAGAGGACCAAGCTCAAGGAGCATGCAGATGGTTACCACTCAGGGGCTCGAGAGACAAGAGCCAAAGGAACTGTCACTGATCAAAGGAGGAGGAGCAGTGTCAAAGGAGTCGACACCAGGTCATGAGGAGGAGGACCAGTGTCGAAGGAGTCGACACCAGGTCATGAGGAGGAGGACCAGTGTCGAAGGAGTTGACATCAGGTCATGAGGAGGAGGAGCAGTGTCGAAGGAGTCGACACAGCTCAAGAGGCACAGGGGTGTCAAGCAGGAGAGGCCCCTGAGCAGTACTCGATGAAGAAGGTACTCTCTGGAGAGAGAGAGCAGGAGCAGCATCACTGGCAATGCTGAGTAGAGGTATATAACCATGCTTTCTCATCATCATAGGTCGAGTGGATCCTCATCCACTCTACTCACCATATAACTAGTTATCACTTCAGCATAAGTATACATTAGTTTCAGTCAGCATAGCAGCAATCTATCAAGGTTGCTCCTCATCGTAGTGTGTGTGTTGTATCACCACTACCTGACATCCGAAGGCGCCCATAGCAGGTTAGCAGTCCGGATCAAGATAGAACCGAAGGCAGTAGTCCACTGCGGTCCGGGGATCACTTCAAGCATCAAGTCAACACACTGGACACTCGTGTTGACGCCACCAACCTTATCACCAACACCATCAACCTCATTATCATCGACATCACCAATCTCATCACCAACACCATCAACCTCATCATCATCAACACTCACACCAGACCTTGGTGTCATCATAACATCGATATTGATCGTGCCGAGCTACCCCTGAACAGAGTGTCCACAGAGGTCAGCCGAAACCTATGATAGTATATACAACAAATGCCACCTGCTGTCACTGCACAACTTGATAGTCACCGATACCGAGACAATAGCTGTCGCACAGTTTGATAGTCACCGAGTATCTCGACAGACCGACCTGGGTTTCAGGCGCGAGACCCCTGACAGCAGATTCCATGGAGATCAGTGGCAAAGACAGTCATACAGCAGACTTCACATGCAAAGGAGGACCAAGCATTGCCAAGAAGGGGACCAAGCTCAGAAGCATGCAGACAGTTACCACTCAGGGGTTCACAAGATAGGAGCCAAGAGAACAGTCGCCAGTTAAGAGGAAGGAGAGCTGTGTCACTGACACTGGCATATAGTTCATGAGGAGGAAGAACTGTGTCAAGGAGGTCGACACACAGCTCAAGAAGGACAGGAGCAGTGCTACAGGGACCCCTGTATAGTACTCAACGAAGAGGCTACTCTCTGGAGAGAGAGCCAGAGCAGTGTCACAGGCGACACTGCAAAAGATGTATATAAGCATACCTTCTTGTCATAGGTGGATGAGTGGATCCTCATCCACTCTACACCATATAACTAGTATTACTTCAGAAGCATAAGTACTCATTAGTTTCAGTCAGCATAGTTGCAATCAAATAGATTTCTTCTCATTGTAGCATGTGTGTTGTATCACCACTCACTGATGTCTGAAGGCAGTTCATAGCAAACCAGCAGTCCAGATAAAGATAGAACTGAAGGCAGTAGTCCACTGTGGTCCAGGGATCACCTCAAGCAATAGTCAACACACTGGACACTCGTGTTGACACCACCCAACAATATACTCACACCAGACCTTGGTGTTACCACAACCTCTGCAATAGCATTACTCCAATCACAGATTCGAGTGAGTAAAGTCATAGGGACATTGCTATGACATAACTTGATGAGAATCGCAATACCACAAGTGTTGTCGCATAACTTGACAGGATCTGTAATAGATGAGACTCTATTACAGATTTCAGGTTTCAGGCATGTGACCACTGACAGCTACCTCTGGACCAAGTGTCCCCAGTGGTCAGTCGAAATCCACAATAGATACCAGTTACAACATATTTGAGTGAAAACAGTCATAGAAGATTTCTATGACAGATTCCAACAAGAACAATAATAGAGAGCCTCTATCACAGATCTTGCTAAGATCAGTAGTAGTTGCCTTTCTACTACAGATTTCGGGTTTCAGGTGCATGACCTCTGACAGCTTCTATGATAGATTTCGCCGAGGTTGATTTTAATCGACCTTTACCATAGATTTCGGGTTTCAGGCATGTGACCACTGATACCAGTCTCCCAGAGCCTCTTAGCTCACACTCGACATTGATTAGGTATGACCAACATTGGACTGCTCAATCACTCAGTTGATGAGGGGGACAGTGAAAGTATGTAACCTCTACTCTGATCTTACACTAACACCAACTTTGCTCACTCAGGTATATATTACATTACCCAGAATGACTATTGTGACTGGCATCAGCATGCTGGTTAACAGATAGACAACATAGTTTCTCTGTTATGTTTCAGTCTCATTGTCCTTGTATCATACACATATACATGGAATGTTGGAAGGCACACATATACAATTGAATCATCTTGTACTTAGCTTATGATCTTGATCGCAATTGACACTTGTGATCAACACTGTTTGTTGCATGCTCGCACACCCTTCAACACAAAGTCTGTGATGAAGATGATGGTCAGCCTCAATGCTAATGGTGTGGGTCCAAAAGATAAGGCAAAGGCGATGAAATTGTATTTGGAACAAGCGAGCTGGGATGTGATGCTGATGGATTCTGATGAGCATTCAGCAGCCGAGCACACAAACAGCTTTGAGCCAAGTGAAGGTTGATTTCTTTTAGGCCAAGGCTGTTGAAAGATTGGACTCTTATCAACAATTATCAGGCAATGTCAATTCAAGCACAGTGTCCAGGCTATTAAGCTAATCACAATACTATATTGACATGAAGAGAGAACATAGTGGTAGCCTTGAGCTCTCTGCTAAATGTCTATATACAGTATTGCAACATGAACTCAGGTGGGAGGATACCATCTAATGTCAAAGTGTGTCAACAAGCGGGAGCCAGTTGTCCCCAATTCCTGCTATATCGGCTCTGCCTGATCTACAATCAGATCTGCTTTCCCTGATTGCATTCCAGATTGATTTTGCCCGATCCTTGGTCACTTTAGCTTGCTGCTGGAATGTTATCTTTAGCAAAGGCTGCATTTAACTTGCAGCCGGAGATCCAAAATTTGATTTGGGCTCTGACTATAGCCGGTGTGCACAGTGACGAGTCGCTTCTCCCCTTCTTACCATCATCATCATCAGCCCTCTTTCCTACACCATCTCAAGTAGCGCAACTCAGAGCAAACAGTCTTTTCGAGGCAGCGTCGACCGTATCAGCAAACATCAACAGCGATTCTAGCTCGGCACATCTGAATCACAACTTTGACCTCTCGCCGTTGCTTGTGTCTCTAGTATGCACTAATACCGCTTGATCAAACAGCTATGGCGACTCCTCCGCCCCATCCTCCGTCTCATTGGCGTCCCACGCTGTCGATTTGAGCCTCATTCCATCCTCGCAACGATGTCATTCGAAAGCGCCTTCCCGAGTAGTCCGCTCAGTCGCTCTGCGCTGGCGTCTGAACGGACTGCGCCACCGGCCAACGAATCGCGACCGTTGTTCAAGCCTGCCAAGACCTACGGCAACATTGCCTCGAACACATCCCCTGAACCTTCTCGTCAGGCAAGATATCAGGCCATCGTTGACGTCGACGCGCAAAGTCCAGCGCGAATGGGTCTAAGCCCTCTCGCCTCAAGCTCTTCGGTCTTCTCTGCCGCTCCTTCCTCTCGTCATGTCAGCGGCCCTGCTCGCCTGATGCGCAGTCCATTCGGTTTTGCATGGTCATCAACAGTCTCCAACGTTCCTGTCGATGACAGCTACGCCGTCTCTCCTCCGTTACCCTCCTCCAGCTTCACAAGATCCGTCAATACACGCCGTCGCTCTTCCGGCTACAGCATCTCTGCTTCCAGTCCGACGCCCAACTTTGGCAGCCTAGTCGGCTCCTTCCAGGAATCGCTCTTGCGCGGTCGCATGTCGATGCCCGCTTCCAAGCCACTTATCTTTGATGCAGAGATCGGTGTGCTTGGGATGGGCCGTTGCAAGCCCTCTCTGCGCTGCCCGCCTCATCTTCACGTCAAGTTTCCTGCCCACTTTTACGACTTTCACGCTATCGATGCGCCTCCCTCAGCTTCCAGTCTTGGCTCCACCGCCGCACTTGGTAGCCCCTACGTTGGGACGATCGACCTAGAAGCCCACTATCACAATCTGCTCCTTTCTAGGCGGCTCTCCACACTCGGTACCGACTCGATCCCATCATCCAGCTTGTCCTCATCAGGCGACGCTGAATCTGTCGAGACGCCCTCGATCCCCGGCTACGCTCTTCCGCCCAAAGGGCAAGTGCAGCTGATCGTCAAGTATCCTGACCTCAACGCGATCAAGCTCTTCCTCGTGCCGTACGACTTGACCGATATGCAGCCCGGCACCAAGACTTTTGTTCGTCAGAAGACCATGGTTCGGCCAGAAAGCAAAGGTACATGCACCACCGACCAAGCATCCTCCGCTCGATCCTCGCCCAGCAACCTCGGTGCTCCGGCAAAGGAGACTCTTCGATTCGCCATACATCTTCAGTTCTGTTGTCCACCGGTCAAACCGCATCACGACGATAATCAAGCTGGCTTTGATGGTTCAGAGGCTCTTCGGTACCGTCCACGTGGCCAAGGAAAGTCGAAGAAGGGCAGTAGTAAGCAAGCCAAGTCGCCAAGGATCTATCTTCACAAGACCATCCGACTCGTCTTTGGAGCTCGTGCGCTTGACTCTGGCGAGAAGCTCGTCGATCAGGTAGAGACACCGGGTCAAGGCGCTCAGCGCTTCTCTCCTTACAGCGGACCAGAAGAGGATTGGCTGCAGCTGCATCACGAGGTCAAGTCAGCTGGCAACTCGCTGTCCGGCATGCGACTGGTGGATGCTTCAGCCCGCGACGGCCTCGGAATCGATATTCAGGGTGCTGCTGCTCCTCAAACAGGTCGCTCTGCTGCTGATGATAGGGAGACTGACAGCCTCGTTCCTCTCAACTCGGATCCAAATGGCGAGCGTTGGCAGGCCTTGGCAAGCGAGCGCAGTCAGCACAGTCAAGCCGCACCCTTATCCACCAGCATCTGGAGCGTCAGCAGCCAAGAAAGCGCATTTGGTTGCACTCCTGGTTGGTCGAGATCTCGTTCATCTGCGGATAGCAACGCACATCCGATGGCGCAATTGCCAGCGGCAAACCGCCTCTCACAGTCGGTGGAGCGAGCCTTGCAACACACCTTTGACCATGGCTCAAGTCCACCCACTCGTACCACTAGCAGGTCATTGGCACGACCAACGAGCCCAACATCACCCAAAAATCCTCCCATCGAGTCGTTGACACAGTCAGCACCTCCAGGTCACTCTCCCCTCCCTCCACCCGCTCGCCCCTCGCGCATCCGCTCAGCCTCAACAGCCGGTCTGTCTGAAGCTCGTGTGCAAAGCGTCTCCGCTCTCGGTCGTCTCGACGAACCGAACGCACCTACTGCTCAGTCGGAAAGCGTCTCAGTCGATTCGCCCTTCACCCTGGGTCGTGCAAGAGGCAACGCTGCCACGCTCAAGAAGGCAGGTTCTGACCGACCTAGCCTGCTTCGTAAGCTTTCAGAACAGTTTGCGAGGAGTCATACCCCATCGCCCACTGACAGTCCCAGGTTGAAGCCGACATGGCGTCAGACCGAGCCAGAGATGGAAGAGGACCTGACTGAGATGGCTATTGATAATCCCAACCATGATGAGGGCCAACCTTGTTGCATTCAGGCGCATGCTAGATCTATTCGTTAGACTACACCTCTCAACCGCACACTTCCATAGAACGCCCTCTTTTCTCGCAATGCATTCCTCATTCAGCATACTTCTTGGCACTTGTAGCATCAGCATTCTTGCATAGCATTCCCATTCTTGTTCGCAATCGCAATTCCGTCTTTACCTCTGCAAGCGTATCTGTTTGTTGTTGTGTGAGATATCCGTCAAACCCTGGGCATGGATTGCGCGGAATGGCAACGACCGGGTTGGCCGCTCAAGCCGCCGCGGTCTGGGAAGGCTTTTTCCGGCGGTAAAAAACGGCAGTAATTGGCGGAACGCACGGACCCCCTCTTTTCCTTTTCCCGCACGTTGAGCTTGAACGCCTTCCTTCGATTCTGTGCGCATATAGTTGCGTCGAAAAGCGCTTCTTCACCACCACCACCACCATCTCATCTCAAAGACAAACATACAAGGTGCTCGCTTGGCTGCCTCCGTAGGGCCTTACAAGGCATCATCAAGCTTCAACAGATCGAACAGCAAGAGCTACAGCTCTCTTCGCAGCCCCTAGGCACGCTTCGTCATCTCAACCTCCTTCCACCAGCACATCTGCTACATTCGTTGGACTCGCTCGGCTTGCTATGCAATCATGGCCACATTCTCGAAAACGACTTTCGATGCGGCAGCATACCTTGCTTTTCGACCTTCCTATCCTAAATGGGTCTCTGATAAGCTTCTGACCTATCATTTCGGCCGTCATCCCTCTTGCTCTCCCTCTCCTTCCTCCTCTTCTGTTGGGTCCTCACTCGCTCTCGACTTGGGCTGTGGACCAGGAATCTCGACTCTCTCGCTCCTTGCGCATTTCGATCGGGTCATCGGTCTCGATCCGTCGTCAAAAATGGTTGATGCAGCCATCACACCCGTCACTCCCAACCTTCCGCGACACCTCGTCCCCTCTGCTTCCGATGGGATCAAAGGAAAACTTGGAACAGTCGAATACAAACAGGGCTACTCGGAAGAGCTCAGCTTGCTCTCCGATGAAAGTGTAGATCTGGTTACGAGTGGACAGGCAGCACATTGGTTCGACTATCCTAGATTTTGGAAAGAGTTGACTAGGATTGTAAAACCGGGTGGTAGCGTTTGTCTGTATGGCTACCCAGACTTTTTCCTTCCTGATTTTCCTTCAACTCGGAGCTTGTTGAATCGGTTTGCGCTCAAAGATGGTCGGGGACCAGGGAGTCCAAAACTCTCTCCCACCTACCCTGCTGACGAGAAAATAGATGGTATTGGAGAATACTGGGAACAACCCGGCCGCAGTATTGTCAACCAAGGTCTGGAACCAATCCCTTTCCCGCATAGCTACCCCGATATCGCCCCGCAATGGGATAGCTCCACCGCCTTGAAAAGAACTTTCTCTACAGCAGGTTTAACCCGGGACCAAATCTGGTCCTCTTGGCCGCCCCTAACTACCTCGCCACTCAACGCTGATGGTTTGACCCAAGAGGTCAGGAAAGCGTTCGAAGGAGAGCAGAAGGAAGCAACAATGGATAAACATCTCACGTGGGACCAACTGGGAAGCTATCTCAGAACTTGGTCGGCAACCCATACCTACCTAACCGAGCACAAAGGAGATAAGGAGGAACACGCGGGAAAGGACGTGGTGGATAGGTTTCTTGAAAAGCTAAAGAAGGAGGTCGAGAGAGCCAATGGTGGGAAAGAGGTGCAAAGGTTGCATTTGCGATGGCCCTTGTGTTTTGTCATGGTTAAGAAAATGCCACTTTGATGTATAACCACAGCCGAACCCTTCTGACTGCACTGATCAACCTAGCATGAGCAAGTAAAGCGTTAGATAAGTAGTAGATAGAGTGGATAAGGATCCACTCAAATACTGTAGTGAAGTGAAAGTATATACGTGTTTGAGCAACACTGCTCCTCCCCTTCATGAGCGGTGTATAGATCTCATTGACACTGCTCCCCTTCCTTCTGACCAGAGTGAAAACCTTCTTGACCCTACCCCTGTCTTGTGACCCCTCCTGATCTTATGGACACTTCTAGTGTCCTACTCCCACTCCATGTGAGTACCGCTATTGTCCTTGTCCCATTCCATATGGATACCGCCTTGACTTGCATATGACCATCTCCCTGTGTGATAACCTCACGACATGCTCCTATGCTCAGACCCCTTCTGTGCACATGTCCTCCTGCCATAAGTTTCTGCTTGCTAATGACAACGGCAACAGGCCCCCTGTAGTTACCCCATTGCTCTTATGATGTCGCTCAACCCACTATGTACCGCTGAGCCCTTCTTGCGGCGCATATGACGAAATCTGCCAAATGAGCTCGTTATGACTGTTCTCACTGAAATCAGTTGTAACAGTTGAAGATGCACCAGCATTCCAACCTGGATGCAAAAGCATTAGCTGAGACACCAAAGGGCTGAGAATATGCATGAGCAATGAGGACAATAGGGCACATGAGGGTTGCCATGGTAACAGCTCAGGAGCACTGCAGAAGGCAGCAACTCAGGAGTCATAAAGTAGATGGCACATGTCACTTGGGCACAATCAGGGATGGTGATAAGATATATATATATGTTCACTGAAGTTGCAAACCACCATTGAAATGACAAGCATTCCAGAAGCTACATATGTCTGTGGATATGAGCTTGATAGTAGCTCAGAACAGTGTACCAGCTTAGTAATCTTCAACTGATTAAGAGTCTGAGACTCCACCAACCAAGCTAAGGAACCCACCAACAACTATAGTGGAGGAGATCAAAACCCAAGCCAGCAGAAGCAGGGCCAAAGGAGGAAGAAGAGGCAAGGCTGCCCAATCACAAGCTGATAACAAGGCCACCAACAAAACAGAATCCAAGGCACCTGACAATGATGCCACCAAAGAGACTGACACTGACTCCAACCTCAACAATGGTAGCAAGCAATACAACTTCCACACCTTGGCAAAACACCTTGAGCCAGTGCCCAAGCTTATGTCACACAGTTACTACAGCTGATGTGCTCACATCAAGACATTCCTCCAATCCATTCCACATGCTATGAAACACCTCAAGGGAGCATATGACAAGAAGCACCCTAAGTGGAACCAAATGCTTGATGATGCTCTAACCAATGCCCTACATGGCACTAGTGACACCACTGGCAAATACAATGTGAACTACTTGATCCTTGGCATCATTAGAGAATATCACACATTCTATCAAGTCTGGAAGAAGATTGAGAATGGTCTGACTAACAAAGCTATGGCAACCTCACACTGACTCACACTTATTGCTCAACTAGGTGATGTCAAGATGTTCAACTCCAATGCACAAAAACTCATCCAAGAAATCAGATCTATCCAGATGGAGAGCAGTCACCTTGGAAAGCCATTTGCCAACAATACCCTGTTCTTGAGCCTACAGAAATGTACCATTCACCACCCCATGTATAAGGAGACAGTCACCACAATCAACCAGCTCAACTTTAATGCCCTTGCCACTGCCTTGACCACATGTCAGTCAGCAATCAAAAGCAATCCCACCCTGAAGATTGATCCCTGCCAAGCTAGTGCTAGGATTGCTGGCAACAATCAGGACAAATCAACCAAAACAGATGAGAAGGACAAGAAGGATGATGATTGCATGAGTGCAAAGGTTGCAGCCAGACCCAGGAAGATCTAATGCTGGATATGCAAGTGATCTGGACATGGAGCTAGGCATTGTGATGCTTTGGTTGCCATTCCCAAGGACTCTCCTCTTGATAAATCAGTTTAGGAAGTCTGGTGCTCTTTCACACCAAGTTGGAAGAGGCCACTGGATCCAAAGGAGACATCTCATTGGTTCTTGGATTCAGGGGCCAGTTATCATATGGTTAATAACTATAGTATGCTCATTTGCCTGAGACCTTGCCAAAAGCATGTGTTTACTGCTGGAAGCAAGGTCCTGGAGGCAATGGCTATAAGGGATGTTAACATATCAATGTATTATGGAGATGTGTTTCTCCAGAATGCATTGTATGTTAGGCACCTTAATGTCAACCTCTTGTCAACCAACTTCCTAATGGATGAAGGAGCACAAGTGACACTAGACATTGTTGGCAGACAGATTCATTTGGCAAATGGCATGCTTCTCAAGATAGCCAAAGATTGTGAGTGGGGACTTTTAGAGTTTCAAGGCAAGATGTGGCAAGAAAGCATGATGATCACAACAACACCATTACTTGAAGGTGTTGGTGATGAGCTTGTGCAAATAGAGAGCAAGGCAGAAGTGTCAAAACAACAATTATGGCATGAGCATCTAGGGCATCCAGGCCAAGACAAGACAAGGGCCATCATCAATAAGCTAAAGGGCAAACATATAGTAGATCTGGACCCAGATACAGTGCTGATGTGCAAACAGTGCATCTGGTCCAAGAGTATGGTAGCCTGGATGGGACAAGGTGACAGACATAGGGCTCCCTCACCACTTGACCTCATCCACATTGATTTGATAATTGACTCCTCACACACAACCAAGCATATGCACATATTGTTTTTGGTTGATGACCATAGCAAGTACATATGTGCAGCCATTGCTGTGAAAGAGCCATGCATTTGTCCAGCTCAAGAAGATGGTATTGTTCCTTGAAAAACAGACAGGAAGAAGGCTAAAAGCAATATGATCTGACCAGGGGACTGAGTGGAGAAGCAATGAAGTTGCCAAATGGACATATGACAGAGGCATTGAGTGGCAAATGACAGTAGGGTACAACAGCCAACAGAATGGATGGGTGGAAAGGTTGAACTGAAGTCTGGGTGAGAAAATGCAAACACTGCTTATGCAAAGGAGGCTGCCAAAGAGATTCTGGCCATATGCCATCTGGGCTGCAGCATTTAAGATGAATCTTAACCCAAGCGTTGACAATGAGTTCCCATATGAGGCCATGTTCAGAAGATTGCTGGAAAGACTCATAGGCCTCATACATGTTTTTGGGTGCTTAGCATGGGTGAATGTGCCTAAGGTCAAGTGAGACAACCAAAAGCTGGATCAGCAAGCCATTGCACCCATATTCATTGGATATAGCCTGAAGAGAAAGGGATGGTTGTTCTATAGTCCAGAATACAACCCAAATGTGTTTTGGAGTAACTCAGCAAAGTTCATGGAGTCAAAGTGCTGGTCTGACTGGACTGAGTGGCAACCAAAAGACATACAGCCACTTCCTGCAATGATGACTGAAGAAGATTTTGATGATCTAGGATACACCAAGGAGAATCTATTCAATGAAAAAGATGGAGAACCACTGAAGGAGTACATGAACATGCAATCAACCCCAGAGACAAATGAGGAGGAAACCCCAAATGAAGACATGGTGGAGCCAATAAAATATGATTCAAATGCCAAGACATGGATCGATGACAAGCTGCTTGCACTCACAGCAGCAAACACCAAAAGGAAAAGGAATCTGGACCCAACTGTTCATGAAGCACTCGCTGGCGAAGACAGAAGACACTGGGAGGAGGCAATGCGAACGGAGTTAGATGGATGTCAGAGGTCTCGCGCCTGAAACCTGACATCTGTAGTAGAAACATGTCTATTACAAATCCTGTTGAGATATGTGATAACATGTTGTGTATTATTATTCTTGATGAGTTATGTTGTAGAAAGTCCTCTATGACTTTTCTTGCCCTAATATGTAGTAGCATGTTTGCTATTGCAGGTTTTGACTGACTGCTGTGGACAATCTGTCCAGAGGTAGCTTGGCACAATCAATAGCTATATGAACTTGTACTGACACCAAGGTCTGGTGTGAATGTGATTGCTGGTGGCGCCGACACGATTGTCCCATGTGTCAACTAAGTGCTTGAGGTGATTGTAAGCGGTCGCGCACCAGAAACCAGATTGGGTGTTTCCAATTGGTATCAGTGAGGACAATCGAGTAAGATCTACTTGGGATGTTTCAACTAAATGTAACCAGACAGCTTCATACTGGTAGGTCTTGGCTGACCACCTTGAACACTCTGTTCAGAGGTTGCACAGCACATCCATTATTCTTTGGAGGGAGAGTAATACACCCTCTTTTACAGTACAAGTGTTCATAGTACTGTTGCTAATGCTCTCTAATGTTGTCTGGGCCATGATATGCTTATTGCCTACAGAGGACAGGAGTTACTGGACCACAGGTGTTGGACACTGCCTACAGTAACTGACTGGACCACAGATGTCGAGCAAACACTGCCTACAGTAAGGGACTGGACTGCAGGTGTTGAGTAACACTGCCTACAGTTGATGCCTAATGGTGATACAACACACATGTTTGAGGTGTCATTGCAAAGCTCTGCTATTGCAATGATATGTAACTATGAGTCAAGTAAAGAGTATGTAAAGTATAGAGTGGATGAGGATCCACTCATATGCTATGGTAGAATGAGAGTATTTATGCATTTGCTTGGTGTCACCTGTGACACCTCTCCTGCTCCTCCTGAGAGGCCTTTGCCTCCTTTTGACACATTCTCTCCTGCTGGTGTCAATCCCTTTGATGCTGTGCCTCTACTGCTTGCACAGTGTATTGGTCTGTGTGATACTGCCCCTTTGCCTCCATGCTCTTCTTTGCCTGGTGATGTGTGATGACCCCTTCGACACAGCTCCTCCTCCTCATAGACAATCCCTGGTCTTCTTGACACAGCTCCTTCTCTCTTCACTGGTGACCATCTTCTCAACCTTATCTTGTGAATCCTTTAACCACATGTCGGGCCCTGTCGCCAAGCCCCTTGATCATGTGGTTGCCCCTGTGCTTGGTCCTATGTGGCTGTATGCACATACCCCTTGAGTGGTAACCATCTGCATGATGCTGAGCTCAGTCCCCACTCCTGCAAGTGGTTATCCCTGTGTGCTTCTCCTCCTAATGCCAGTATCCTCCTTCCTGAATCTCCCAATGCTTGCTTGTGACAGCCGACTTGCTGAGAACATGCCAATCAGGCTGATTCTGATCGATCCTTGTGAGATTAACCAGGATCCTGGAGTTCAGTTGATCTTGCAAGTCATATATGCTACCAACCCGATTAGATTGTCGATTCCTGATGATTGCTGCAGAATTTGGCACACACTTCATATGCTGATCTGCTGATCCTGTGACAGTGATCCCCGGACCGCAGTGGACAACTGCCTTCGGTTCTAATTGTTATCCAGACTGCTGGGTACTATGAACTGCCTTTGGATGTCAGTGAGTGGTGATACAACACACATGCTACAATGGAAGCAATCTACTTGTGATTGCAACTTTGCTGACTGAAACTAATGTATATGTCATGGGCCTGGATGCTCAAGAAGCAGGAGGGTCACTGGTTCATATGGAAGGAGCACAGGTATTGAAGATCTAGTCGATACCAGGAGAGAGCATGGTCGTAGTGCAGTCTCCATGGAGACCATGGACTCCTATGGACTCACATGCAAAGGAGGACACGGGCCACATGCGAGGAGGGCCAGGCACAGCCATGAGGAGGACCAAGCTCAAGGAGCAGGCACAGCCACAAAGAGGACCAAGCTCAGATGGTTACCACTCAGGGGCTCGAGAGACAAGAGTCAAAGGAACTGTCACTGGTCAAGGGAGAAGGAGCAGTGTATAGGACACTAGCAGGCAGGTCATGAGGAGGAGGAGCAGTGTCGAAGGAGTCGACACCACTCAAGAGGCACAGGGGTGCCAAGTGTCAGGGGTCTCGCGCCTGAAACCCAGGTCGGTCTGTCGAGATACTCGGTGACTATCAAACTGTGCGACAGCTATTGTCTCGAGATACTCGGTGACTATCAAGTTGTGCAGTGACAGCAGGTGGCGTTTGTTGTATATACTATCGTAGGTTTCGGCTGACCTCTGTGGACACTCCGTTCAGGGGTAGCTCGGCACGATCAATATCAATGTTATGATGACACCAAGGTCTGGTGTGAGTGTTGATGATGATGAGGTTGATGGTGTTGGTGATGAGATTGGTGATGTCGATGATAATGAGGTTGATGGTGTTGGTGATAAGGTTGGTGGCGTCAACACGAGTGTCCAGTGTGTTGACTTGATGCTTGAAGTGATCCCCGGACCGCAGTGGACTACTGCCTTCGGTTCTATCTATATCCGGACCGCTAACCTGCTATGGGCGCCTTCGGACGTCAGGTAGTGGTGATACAACACACACACTACGATGAGGAGCAACCTTGATAGATTGCTGCTATGCTGACTGTAACTAATGAGTACTTGTGTTTCTAAAGTATTGACTAGTTGTATGGTGAGTAGAGTGGATGAGGATCCACTCGACCTATTGATGAGAAAGCATGGTTATATACCTCTTCTCAGCATCGCCAGCGATGCTGCTCCTGCTCTCTCTCCAGAGAGTACCTTCTTCATTGAGTACTGCTCAGGGGCCTCTCCTGCTTGGCACCCCTGTGCCTCTTGAGCTGTGTCGACTCCTTCGACACTGCTCCTCCTCCTCATGACCTGGTGTCGACTCCTTCGACACTGCTCCTCCTCCTTTGATCAGTGACAGTTCCTTTGGCTCTTGTCTCTCGAGCCCCTGAGTGGTAACCATCTGCATGCTCCTTGAGCTTGGTCCTCTTCGTGGCTGTGCCTGCTCCTTGAGCTTGGTCCTCCTCGTGGCTGTGCCTGCTCCTTGAGCTTGGTCCTCCTCGTGGCTGTGCTTGGCCCTCCTTTGCATGTGAGTCCATAGGAGTCCATGGTCTCCATGGAGACTGCACTACGACCATGCTCTCTACTGGTGTCGACTAGGTCTTCGATACCTGTGCTCCTTCCATATGAACCCATGACCCTCCTGCTTCTTGAGCATCCAGGCCCATGACACCTGTGACACTGTTGGGAAAGGCCCTGAAGTTAGTTAAAGGACTATATGGCCTGAAACAATTGGGCTGTGAGTGGAATGTGGAACTGGACTCACACCTCTGGGTGATCAGATTCCACTGCATGCTGAGTGCACCATGTTTGTACTCAAGGGGAATGGGGAGCCAAATCACAGTCATCACAGCATATGTGGACAACATGCTGATTGTGTCACCCAGCCACAATGAAGTGGATCATACTAAGACAGAGATAATGGCCAAATGGGGAATGAAAGACAATGGAGAAGTCACAGAGTTCTTAGGGATCAAGATCACTCAAGAAAGAGTGCATGGAAGACTTTCCTTGGATTTGACAGCATACATTAGAGCAATGGTAGGCAAATGGCTAGGAACAGCAGATGATAAATCCTGGATACCTATGCAAGGCATAACAGATGCTGCCAGAAGTGACAGGTGTGTTCCTTCATGAGCAAAACAGTATCAGGAGTTGGTCAGCCAACTATTGTGGGTGTCTAGCACTGTATGACTGGATATCTCCTTTGCCTTGGGAACACTAGCATGACACATGTCCAATCCTACTGACAGTGCATGGAAGGCAGCCATCCACATGGTCAAGTACCTAAATCAGACAAGCACATATGAACTGCAACTTGGAGGTGGACCCAGCAGGCATGCAAATCAGCCAGTGGTGACATATACCAATGCAAGCTGGGTTTCAGACCCCACAAACAGATGGAGGAGCACATCAGGGGCAATAACATATGCATACAGATGCCTGGTCAGTTGGAAATCACACATGCAAAAGTGCATGGCACTTTTGGCAGTAGAGGCAGAGTTCATTGCAGCCTCCAAGGTGGTTCAAGAAGCACTATTCTTCTCATACTTGCTCCAAGACCTGGAGATTTTGGACATACAGCCAATATGTCATGGGCCTGAAAGCTCAAGAAGCAGGAGGGCCACTGGTTCATATGGAAGGAGCACAGGTATCAGAGATCTAGTTGACACCAGTAGAGAGCATGGTCGTAGTGCAGTCTCCATGGAGACCATGGACTCCTATGGACTCACATGCAAAGGAGCATTGAGCCATATGTGAGGAAGGCCAGGCACAGCCACGAGGAGGACCAAGCTCAAGGAGCATGCAGATGGTTACCACTCAGGGGCTTGAGAGACAAGAGTCAAAGGAACTGTCACTGGTCAAGGGAGAAGGAGCAGTGTATAGGTAACTGGCAAGCAGGTCCTGAGGAGGAGGAGCAGTGTCGAAGGAGTCGACACCACTCAGGAGGCACAGGGGTGCCAACCAAGCAGGATAGCAAGGAGGAGGAGCAGTGTCGAAGGAGTCAATAGCTCAAGGAGGACAGGAGTGGTGCCAGAAGGGCCCCCTGTACAGTACTCGATGAAGAAGGTACTCTCTGGAGAGAGAGCAGGAGCAGTGTCACTGGCAACACTGTGAAGAGGTATATAACCATACTTTCTCATCATCAAAGGTCGAGTGGATCCTCATCCACTCTACACACATCATAACTAGTTATCACTTCAGCATAAGTATATATTAGTTTCAGTCAGCATAGCAGCAATCTATCAAGGTTGCTCCTCATTGTAGTGTGTGTGTTGTATCACCACTACCTGACATCCAAAGGTGACCCATAGCAGGTCAGCAGTCCAGATTAAGATAGAACCGAAGGCAGTAGTCCACTGTGGTCCAGGGATCACCTCAAGCATCAGTCAACACACTGGACACTCGTGTTGATGCCACCAACCTTATCACCAACACCATCAACCTCATCATCATCAACACTCACACCAGACCTTGGTGTCATCATAACCTATGCATTGATATTGATCATGCCGAGCTACCCCTGAATGGAGTGTCCACAGAGGTCAGCCAAAACCTATGATAGTATATACAATGAATGCCACCTGCTGTCATTGCACAACTTGATAGTCGCCGAGCAACTAACTCGTCGAGACTGATACCGAGACAATAGTTGTCACACAGTTTGATAGTCACCAAGTACCTCGACAGATCAACCTGGGTTTCAGGTGCGAGACCCCTGACACAATACTCCTCACAGACAGTCAGGGTGCATCCAGGTGAGTAAGGACTCAGCCAAACATTGAAAGTTAAAACACATCAACACCCAATATCACTTTGTCCAGGATCATGTTCAAGAGGGTGATGTGACAATTGCATTTGTTGGGACAGCAAATAATGTGGCAGATATCCTAACAAACCCACTGAAGGGGGCCACAACAGCCTGCCTGGCTTGGTTGGTAGGGCTGGAGATGCTGTCGAGGGGGGGGGGGGTTGAAGATGCACTGGCATTCCAACCTGGATGCAAAGGCATTAGCCAAGACACCAAAGGGCTGAGAATATGCATGAGCAATGAGGACAATAGGGCACATGAGGGCTGCCATGGTAACAGCTCAGGAGCACTGCAGAAGGCAGCAACTCAGGAGTCATAAGTAGATGGCACATGTCACTTGGGCACAATCAGGAATGGTGATAAGATATATATATGTTCACTGAAGTTGCAAACCACCATTGAAATGACAAGCATTCCAGAAGCTACATATGTCTGTGGATATGAGCTTGATAGTAGCTCAGAACAGTGTACCAGCTTAGTAATCTTCAACTGTAACAATGCACCCAATGCTTGTCCAGGGTCTTCTATGCAGTCTGTGTAACATGTTGCATTTTATATATCCACAAATGAAGCAAGCAGGGAAACTACCTCTTTCTCTTCGGATATTCAAGTTGCCGGTATGCCCGTGCCTCACCAGATGACAGGTCTGACACAAGCCGGTACACCAACGCATCTCTCTGTAAGCCTCCAACAGTACACAAACCAGCATAGAAGCATCGAAACATATACAAACCCCGCAGCAGAACAGAGATCATCACTCACCTCAAGACCAGCATCGCACAACACACGAGGCTTGAGCATCACTTTGATTCCAAGTAGACCAAGCTTCAAAATGAAAAGAAAAAAATAAAATAAAAAATAAAATAAAAAATAAAATAAAAAAGGGTTGAAACACAGCAACACAAGAAAACACCTCTGAAGCAGCAATCCCAGAAAACTATTCTGCGTTAATCACCAAGATCGAACTTGGTCAAGCAAGGAATATTGACAAGGCGGTCTGGCCCAGAATAGCTTGCTTAGAGTCTCTACCCGGCCTTGACTGACACAGCTCATGTAGATGAGCTTTACGATAAGATTAAGATTCCTTGTCGCGCCTACAAGTTGGATATGAACAATAGGAAATGGAGAAAGAGGTAGATCACTTGCACCACACGGTCGCCGCCGTGGCGATGCGCTATCACGAAAGCAAAGCACCGGCACGATCCTCTCGCTTGCTCCTCTGAAGATCCAAAGTTGCCTTGACTCGGATCTTGTGTTGGAGACTGTGCGGAAGAACTCGGATCCAAGGCATGTTTCCTATCCAGCCTGGAACGTAAACACTTCCCCCTTGTCCGCCAAGCACCTGATCAGCTATCTTTTGTCCCACCAAAGCCGGATCTATCATCTTCTGATGGAACTCGGGGGTAAAGATACGCTCTGTTAAGGGAGAGCGGCACCAAAAAGGATGCGCGATACTGCATAGGATGCCTTTGCGTTGATAGAGGACCTCGAGCTCGATCTGAAGCGTCTCATGAAGTGCCAGGAGACCAGCTTTGGTTGCACCATAAT
Source organism: Ustilago hordei (assembly GCF_900519145.1). Lineage (NCBI taxonomy): Eukaryota > Fungi > Basidiomycota > Ustilaginomycetes > Ustilaginales > Ustilaginaceae > Ustilago > Ustilago hordei. Next base: position 154,693 of record NW_024545274.1, on the reverse strand, counting down.
CGGCGCCACCGGCGGGCATGAGGAAAGAACCTGCACTAGCCACAGACAAAATGTGGCCGCGGCCCGCGTTTAGGAAAATGGGTCCAAAGATGCTGAGAGTATAAAAGTGAGAAAGCAGATTGACCTCGATGGTGAGTTTGGTCTTTTTTGGGTCAAACTCAAAGACGCTTGGGCCAGGGTTTGCGACACCAGCGTTGTTGATAAGAATGCTGACGGTGCCGAGATCCTTCTCAATGGCCTTGGAGGCTTGGAGGATGCTGTCGTAGTCGGTGATATCGGTCTTGTAGAAGCGAACGGTGTTGGAGAGGATAGCGGCTTTGGGTTCGACAATGTCGAGGATTGCAACCTGGACACCTTTTGCAGCGAGGAACTTTGCGACTTGGATACCGATACCACCGGAACCACCGGTGATCACTGCGACTTCGCGAGTCGGGTTGGACCAGGCTTTGCGAGCTGCGATGCTCTTGCGACGTTGGAAATACTTGCGCACGGCATAGAGGGCGAAGAGGGCAAGAGCTGCGGTTCCGGCTTTGGTGGAGGTGAGCCGAGTGTAGTAGCGATTGATACGCTCGGCGAGAGAGCTGAGGGTGAGGTTGCTCATTGTGTTGGGGAGCTCTATCGAGCTATCTGTAAAGGCCTTGAAGACGAAGGATCTGTTTGTGGTTGCTGGGTGATGTGGCTTGTAGCGGACTGAAGCGTGGAAGGAGGAGACCTTATTATAAGGGGAAACGAGATTGAGGTGTGACACTCCGACCATTGCATCGTCACATGGTCACCGGACACCGTAGACGTGAGAAAGCGGCGCATTCGGCATTGGCAGCAAGAACGGTTTGCTTGCCTGAACCTCCGACGATTTGCTTCACTGGGTTGAGAAGGGTTTGCTTGGCTGAACCTCCGCGGATGGACCATAAAGAGCGCCATCTGGGCGTTGGAAGCACGGTGTCAAGTTAGCGAGCACTCAGACCCCGGTCGGTTAGAAAGAGAGGGCTTTGGCCGATAGTCGTGAAAAAGGAAAAAAAAAAAAAAAAAAAAAAAAAAAAGAAGGGTTACCGCCGCATTTGGAAAAAGCAAGAAAAGTGAAAGCTGAGAGAGAGTCGTGTCCGTGTGCTGGAGGCTGTCGTAAGGCCTGGAATTGTGAGCGATTTGCCCACACATCCGAGCGAGGGAAGAGCGTGAGCGGCGCTCGCCGGGAAAGCGATTTATATACACTCTCCACCCAACCAGCCTTGGCAACGTCTGAAAGGCCTCAAAGCTCAGCTTGGCGTCGGCCAAATCGAAGCATGACTCAGCATGCGGATGTTCCGACAAGGCGTGTGAATGTGTGTGAATGTGTGTGAATGTGATTTGTGATTGTGACGGTAGGGAGGAACAATGGCGGCTGACATTTCTCTTGGGCACCTCGGTGATGTGAGCTTAAACGACTTGCCACGCCGGACAAGCCGAGAGGTTGTGGGGGAATATGATTGTAGGGAGAGAGACAAGGGTTTTGCTGCTGCTCAACTTTGTGCGGCTTGGGAAATGCTCCGAAGCAACAACGACATTTCACACACAAGACTTGAGCTTTCACCAGAGCTTCACCTCAACCCTTTGCGTCTTTCCGCCTCGAGGGTTGGGTTGAGACATGGGCGCTCCTCCATCTCGCATCGCGCTGCAACTGTCACTCGGTCCATCCGACTCGGGTTCTTTTCCCTATACTCAGGCTCGTCGGCCATCGATCCGACATCACAGTCATACTTTCCGCAATCTTAACTTTCCCTGAATCTTAACTTTCCCTGAATCTTAACTTTCCCGCAATCTTAACTTTCCGCCATCTTGACTTTCTGTCATCGCAACTTTCTGTCGTCGCAACTTCCCACCACCGCAACTTATCTTGTCTACTTTCGCTGCGCCTTTGCAAGATGAGAGGGTAAAGCATTTCTCGGCGGTCAAGCTCGCGTTTGGCTTTCGCTTCGGACGGCTGCCAGGATGCCGAAATCGATCTCTTGTCCGCACGCTGGATGCGGCTATCTGTTTGGCAAACCAGTGCATCTTCGTCGTCATCTCCTTTCCCATTCGGACAAAGCCGTGTGGAAATGTCCCGATTGCGATCAGGACTTCAAACGTATCGACAGCTTCCAGCGCCACAAGAAACGCATCCATCCCGATCAGCCCAATCTGATCGCTCTCAAGATCGCTGCTGATCCTGCCGCGGATAGCAGCATCGAGTCCGAAGACGATGACCACCTCGACGACCGTAGGCATGGCCTACACCTTTCCTCCAATGCCGCTATTCCACAGCAGGCGCTTCGTCCATCAGCCTCGTCCTGTGGTGGCGCTTCCTCTTCCCCAGCTTCCTCACGACCCGCTGCTTCTTCTCCCAACTCGGCTTGCCATAGGCCGCAGCACTATCATCCATATCTGCGCAACCACGCTGGCTCCCAGCCCACAACATCCCCACAGCAGCAGCAACAACCGCAACCGCAACCGCAACCGCAACCGCAACCGCAACCGCAACCGCCAGCGAGCGACACATCCAATATCGCTCAAGGTCCATGGCAGACGCAGAACGGTCCATCTCAGCTTTATGACAACAACAACACTGCCAACTACGCCAATCTATATAGCGCACCAATCTCGTATCATGACTACGGCAGCCTCGTCTCTTCAGGGCTTGCTCCCTCAGGCCCAGGCTACGGTCAACAGGCTTCAGATCAGGCCGCTCCACTCTCGATAGCTTCACTCACTCAAGCCTCTCCATCGTGGTGGTCAAGCTCCAATTCGGATACGGAAGCGCACAACTTCTTCGACGACATTCTTCAGTCCATCCTCATGGATTCCATTTCCAGCTTCGTTCCTCACGAGACCATCGCCCTACCATCCGACTTCCACCAAAGTATGGCCACTAGCAATATGCCTAATGAGGTCTTTGCCTTGGCTCAACAGAACAGCCACCCTCCGCCTTCCAATCAGCCAATTCAATCCCAGCAGCAAAACCAACACATGCATCCCATTCAACAGCAGCAGCAATCAGTATCGCAGCCAGCTTCAGCATTTCCAAACCAGCAACAGCAGTCGTCGCAGCCACAAGACACGCAGCCACAAGACACACAACCACAAGACACGCAACCACCACCAGCTTCATCATCGTCACATCCTGTCCCGCAACCGCTTGCCAACCTGATGCCCTTTGCCACCTTCACCGAATCAGCACACAACTCCGGAAGGTCGACTCCAGCCACGTCCCGACATCCACCCACCAACGGCAACATGGAAGATACAGACGAGATGACACGCCTCGTCGAAAAGGTAGGCGATCAAGCAGCTACCAGCGTTGGCGCACGCACTTGTGATCTCATCTTGCACGGCGTCAACATTCCCAAGAAGCCGCCACGTCTCACTGCTGCATCTCTCTTCAGTGCTGCAACTCGCCATACACGCTCCATGCTGCCTCTCTTACCCTCTTACTGGCTCCTTGATTATCGTCGCCTGGCCGCCGAACGACCCTACGTCTTCATCTCCTTACTCGCCATTGGCACGCTCTGGCAGCCAGATGCCCATGTCAAAGCCTATGGAGCCGAACTCTGGCAACTCATCTTCCGCAGTATCTGGGCTGGCGCTGTCTTCTACCTTGATCAGCCTCAACTCATGCGCGAAGCCACCGCCGTGATGGCCTTCACCCATCTCTACGCATTCCTCTGCCCTGACCAAGGCATTCGTCGTAAGTCGATTCATTCCACCTACACCGGCAGCTCTCTTACTCGAGAGTATGGTTGGCGTCAAGGCATTTGGTTTCTTGTCGGGCCATGGGAAGAGTCATTACAGCGACTACTTGGTCCAAATCTGCAAATGGCACTGGTGGAGCTGCAAATTCTCACTCGAGATCAGAACGCCAATAAGCTCTCAGCCGATCAGAAGAGTCTGCTCGATCGTTTGCACAGTCTGTGGAAGCAGTGGTCCGACGCAGAAGAGGTCAATCGTAACATGATCTTGCACAGTGTCACCGAGTCGCATCACTCCGAGTTCCTCTCGAGCTACAGTCAAATGCGCGGGATGGGGAGGATCGCTTGTCAGGCCCTCGTTCCTTGTGCCGACGATGTATGGGATGCCAAGGACGCAATCGAATGGGCCAATTTGGTGCTCGAGCATAAAGCGACGCGTGAAAGCCACGATCGACCACTCTGTTCAGGAAAGAGGCAGCTAGGTCCTATCTTGGATGCCCTCTTCGACATCGATGCACCATCAGCTGCAACTGAAAAGAGCCAACAAAGCAGCCAGCATGGCGCTCAGCGCGACAAAGACAAAGCCAAGGATGACTTGCAAAGAGGTCTCTGCTTCACAGTCAAGGAGCACTTTGTTCTTTACAGTTTGCTCGAAGGATTGCATTTGCTGTGGATCGCTCGACACACACCACCTTTCCGCACGGGTACATCCTATGCTGCCGACTTCAGCCCAACTCAGTCCTCGTTTGGAGCCGGTCTAGAGTCTGTCTTCTGCCTCAAAGGTGGCACTGCATACCACAAGATCAATGTGTTGCACGACGAAAAGATGTTGACCGCCCTCTCAAGATGGATGCGACTCTACCATCAATCCTTTATGCCCAATGTGATGACCAGCTCGACCGGTCTTGGTCGACCAGAGGCGAACGGCAAGCCTGCAACACGTCCCGGCAGTACACGTGCTCCCAATCTCGGACCTAGCAACGACCGCTTTCAGCTGCATTTCCGCTATCATGTCATCCAGCTCTCTGTCCTCTTCGACGCGCATCACGTCGTGCATGCACTCGTTGCCACATGTGGCGACAAGAGCGAATCAGCCTCTTCATCCACGTTCAATGCAGCCAAGGGCGCCATTAACAATAGCAACACCACAGCACCTACTGGCGTCCAAGCCCACGTTCCACTTTGCTGCCAAAGCTGCCTCGACCCGGACTCATGCCCCTACCGCAACACCCGCCTGCAACGCTGGGCAGCAGTCCACGCCGGAGCAGTGATTGGCAACTTCATGTCTATGCCTCGCCTCTCCATTCTCAACCCAACCATCCTGGAAGGTCTCGGACAAGCATTCGGCATTCTCGTCCTTCTCTGCCGTCTAGAGCGTTCACCAGCTCAACGTCGACGCACTTGCTGCAAATGCTCCGCTGAAGTGCGAGAGGCACCGATCGAACTGATCTCCGATCAATGTCTGCATTTGGATGCCGAGAGACGCAGTCCAGGGGACAAGGTGGAGGAAATGGCAGAGATTAAGTTCGATTCGAGCAACGATTGCTGGTTGCAACACGGCACTCTGGAGGAAGGAGCAATGCTGTTGGGTCAGCCAATTCAGGATTGGCCGTTGGTGTTGCAGGATATGGGCAACCGCCTTAAGGGGGCCGCAGGGACATGGCAGGTGGCGGAAGAGTTTTTGGCCGTGGCACAGAAGATGTTGAAGAGCTATACTTTTTACGTTGATTGAGTTGGGTCAAAGTTTGTACACTAGCAGATGCTAACTCTAATCCACCCCACAGACAAGATTTCCAGCATCCATCTGTTCTTGTCAATCTCGCAACCTCGGATGCATTGTCAAGGCGTGAAGGCTAGCACTAGCAAAAGGTGGACAGAGGCAACGGCGATATCGGTATGCGGTTAAGCGCGATCTTATCTCGCACTCACTAAACGCAAGTGTGCTCTTCTTGGATATCCATCTCGAACCTAATCGAGACGTCTATCAATCTATCGTGGTCAGGAGGCTTTGGAAAGAGCGCCTGGTTGGAGGAGTAGGATTGGCGCTCATATGACTTTGTTCGACGCTCCTTATGCTAATGGGATTGATCCTTTGTTGCTTTGGTATGTTGAATAGCTAGTGGACTGTGGCAGGACACGGTTTGTATTGAGCACTCGACGTTGAGGAGTAAGTACAAGAGGATGATGTGGTACAAACAAACTGGCCGACTTCGGACACTATATATACACATCTCGACACTGACAAAGGTAGGAGAGAGGTCTGGAGCATGAAGGCATTAGAGTCTTCAAGGGGGGTCTTGACAGAGGCTTATCATCAGATGGAAGGTTGTCCTCTGCCTCGTCGGATGCACCAATCTGATCATTGGCGACCACCTGACAGTTTTTCCAACAACTCTTATTGGGTGTGGGAAAACACCGTTGGCCATCCTGTTGGATGTGCTGATCATCAGACTCCCAGTGTGAGTCAATACCCTCCTCCTTCACTCCTCCTAGCGACAAACCACCAGGTCGTCTTTGACTCCAAGGACCTCTCAAGATCTTGAGCTTCCCCTTGCATTGAGCAACTTTGTTAGTCCATCAGCAACCTGTAGTTCTCCAGTAATCCACCTGATGACTGTGGTGCCCTTCTTAATTGTGTCTTTTGTGAAAGTGCTTCTGGGCATGAGTGATTTGTTTCACCTGGGCCCATCTGCAGATATGATTTGTTCTGCAGCTTGCTTATTGGTCAGAAGCACCACAGGAGTATTAGGAGGTGTGATGCCAAGACCAATGAGCACATCCAAGACCCAGGTGACATCATGGCATGCATCACTAAGGGTGACTACTTCAGCCTCCGCTGTCTATGTTGATATAACTCTCTGCCTCCTGCTCCTCCAGGTGACCGCTCCTCCGAACAGGGTAAGGACAAACCCGGATGTTGAGTACAGATTTTCTTTCCAGCTGCCAGCGTGATCAGTGTCAGAGTATGCAACGGGAGTGCTTGATGTCAGGAGTCTCGCGCCTGAAACCTGGGTCGCCGCTCGGCAACTATCGAGTTGTGCAACGACAGCGGGTGGCATTCGATATGTATGTATGCTATTGCAGGTTTCGGCTGACCTCTGTGGACACTCCGTTCAGGGGTAGCTTGGCATGATCAATATCAATACAAAGGTTATGGTGACACCAAGGTCTGGTGTGAGTGTTCTTGTTGATGATGAGGTCAGTGGCATTGATGATAAGGTTGGTGGCGTCAACACAAGTGTCCAGTGTGTCGACTAGTGCTTGAGGTGATCCCTGGACTGCAGTGGACTACTGACTTTGGTTCTATCTTAATCCAGACTGCTGGTTTGCTAAGAACCACCTTCGGACATCAGGAAGCAGTGATACAACACATGCACTACAATGAGGAGCAACCTTGATAGATTGCTACTATGCTTACAATAACTAATGTATACTTATGTTGAAGTGATAACTAGTTATGGTGTGTAGAGTGGATGAGGATCCACTCGACCACTGATGACAAGAAGGTATGGTTATATACCTCTTCACAGCGTCGCCAGCAACACTGCTCCTGCTCTCTCTCCAGAGAGTACCCTCTTCGTCGAGTACTGTACAGGGGGTCCCTCTAGCACTGCTCCTGTCCTCCTTGAGCTATGTGTCGCCTCCTTCGACACTGCTCCTCCTCCACCTCAGGACCTGCTTGCCGGTTGTCAGGGGTCTCGCGCCTGAAACCCAGGTCGGTCTGTTGAGATACTCAGTGACTATCAAACTGTGCAACAGCTATTGTCTCAGTATCGGTCTCGACAGGCTACATCACTTGGTGACTATCAAGTTGCGTGATGACAGCAGGTGGCATTTGTTGTATATACTATTGTAGGTTTTGGCTGACCTCTGTGGACACTCTGTTCAGGGGTAGCTCAGCACAATCAATATCAATGTGTAGGTTATGATGACACCAAGGTCTGGTGTGAGTGTTGATGATGATGAGGTTGATGGTGTTGGTGATAAGGTTGGTGGCATCAACACAAGTGTCCAGTGTGTTGACTGATGCTTGAGGTGATCCCCAGACTGCAGTGGACTACTGCCTTTGGTTCTATCTATATCTGGACCACTGACCTGCTATGGGCCACCTTTGGATGTCAGGTAGTGGTGATACAACACACACACTATGATGAGGAGCAACCTTGATAGATTGCTGCTATGGTGACTGAAAACTAATGAGTACTTATGTTTCTAAAGTATTGACTAGTTGTATGGTGAGTAGAGTGGATGAGGATCCACTCGACCTATGATGATGAGAAAGCATGGTTATATACCTCTTCACAGCATTGCCAGCGATGCTGCTCCTGCTCTCTCTCCAGAGAGTACCTTCTTCATCGAGTACTGTTCAGGGGTCTCTCCTGCTTGGCACCCCTGTGCCTCTTGAGCTGTGTCGACTCCTTCGACACTGCTCCTCCTCCTTGCTATCCTGCTGCTTGTTTGGCACCCCTGTGCCTCCTGAGTGGTGTTGACTCCTTCAACACTGCTCCTCCTCCTCATGACCTGGTGTCGACTCCTTCGACACTGCTCCTCCTCCTCAGGACCTGCTTGCTGGTTTCCTATACACTGCTCCTTCTCCTTTAACTGGTGACGATTCCTTTGACTCTTGTCTCTCGAGCCCCTGAGTGGTAACCATCTGCATGCTCCTTGAGCTTGGTCCTCTTTGTGGCTGTGCCTGGCCCTCCTCACATATGGGCCCAGTCCTCTTTTGCATGTGAGTCCATAGGAGTCCATGGTCTCCATGGAGACTGCACTATGACCATGCTCACCACTGGTATCGACTAGATCTCCGATACCTGTGCTCCTTCCATATGAACCAGTGACCCTCCTGCTTCTTGAGCCTTCAGGCCCATGACAAAGTGGTAGGAGACCCCTGAGCAGGATGAAGTCGACAAAGTAGGATTGTCGCCTCAACAGGAAGTAGGGATAGGAGGGGCAGGATAGCTGTGGGAGTCAGGTAGAACAGGAGAGACAGGGAGGCCATACCCAATGGACAGGGATGCCATACCCTGTGAGGAGGGGAGGGGAGGGGCCACAGTGATGTAGACACCATGGCAAGAGGAGATAAATACACCCTGCTGCCATAGTGAATGAGTGGATCCAGCATCCACTCTATTCTTAACTAAAACTATACTCTACTGTAACATATACTTAGTTGTTTCTGTCATATAGTGCAATTGCAGGCCATTGCTACTAATCCAAGTAGGTGTGTCATATCACCTCTCATTGACATTGTCTGTAGGCAGTCATTACTGTGGTCCAGATAATTGCCTCTCTGAAGGCAGTATACATACTGTGGTCCAGGCTTCTCTTATTGATTTGCCATTTGATCATTGACACCAAGAACACTTGTGTCAAAGTGGACAAACCTCATTCCTACACTAAGGGTTCTGCAACAAGCTGGAACTGACTGTGCTGTGCTACCACTGAATGGAGTGTTCACAGCAGTTAGCCGAAACTCACTGAACAAACAGCCTTCAAGCAGTTTCAGTGAAATTGGCCAACAGGTGCATCCTCAAGCACATGTCACAGGGCCCGCGCAGAGGTCATAAGCAGCCGTGCTGCGCAGCCGCCGAAATGAGCTCAGCGCACCAGCAGCGGAACCAGTCGATACCCAGGGGTCCAACCAGTCTTGCCGATAACGGCTGGAAAGCAAGGAGGAAGAGAAACTTCATCGAGATTGGTCAGGATGCTGGGTACAAAGAGGTTTCACCGAGACTGGCCCAAGATGAAGCAGATCAACCAGCCCATGACCAGATGAAGGTGCCCCACCAAGTTCGGAGGAATGGCTATTGAGAAAGGGGGAACAGGGACCTCGCCATCAGATGAGGTGGGAGGAGACCCCTGAGCATGATGAAGTCGATGAAGGAGGATTGATGCCTCAACAGGAAGAAGGGATAGGAAGGATAGGAAGGATAGGAAGGGCAGTATAGCTGCGAACGGCAGATAGAACAGGGGAGACGGGGAGGCCATACCCAATGGATGGGGACACCCTGTGTGGAGGAGGGGGAGGGGTCATCGTGGTGAAGACACCATGGTGAGAGGAGATAAATACACCCCACTGCCATAGTGAATGAGTGGATCCAGCATCCACTCTACTCTTAACTAAACTATACTCTACTGTAATGTATACTTAGTTGTTTTCCATCATAATAGTGCAATTCCAGGCCATTGCTACTAAACCAAGTGGGTGTGTCGTATCACCTCTCCTTGATGTCATCTGTAGGCAGTAATACTGCAGTCCAGATACTACCTCACCAAAGGCAGTATATATATATATATATATTGCAGTCTGGGCTTCTCTTATTGGTTCACTGGCTGGTCACCGACACCTTGAACACTTGTGTCGAAGAGGACCAACCACATTCCTATACTAAGGGTTCTGCAGCAAGCTGGACCTGACTGTGCTGCATTACCACTGAATGGAGTGTTCACAGCAGTTAGCTGAAACTCGTTGAACCACCAACCCTTCAAGCAGTTTCAGTGAAAGTGGCTGGCAGGTGCATTCCCAAGCATGCTCACTGAAATTGGCTGAAATCACCCAGACCGGTAGTTCTCGGGTTCCAGGTACATGACCGCTGACATGGGCCTGGTCCTCCTTTGCATGTGAATCCGTTGTACGGGCCTCCTTGCCCATGGTCTCCATGGAGACTGTACTATGACCATGCTATAGCCGACCCTTCTGTAGATCGGCCTGATCCCCTGATACCTGTGCTCCCTCCATATGAACCAACGGCCTTCCTGCTTCCTGCGCATTCAGGTCCATGACACCAGGTAACAACATATCAGCAGATGATCGGGTCGATCATGTACCTCATGATGTCAACTCGACCTGACCTTGCATTTGCGGTCAGGAACCTTGCTAAGTACCTCTCCTTACCAACAGCAGTGCACCTCAATCAAGCCTGGCACCTCCTTTGCTACATTTTGTATATGTGAAATAGCAGGTTGACATACCTTCCCAATGGTGACAACAAGGTGCCACTAGCCTACTTGGATTCCAACCATGCTGGGAGTTGGAAGGAGAACCAATATTCCACATCCAGGTTCATGCTTATGTTGTTTGGAGGAGCCATTGCTTGGAGGAGTTGTTGGCAGGGGATTATATCGATATTGACTGCCAAGGCAGAAGTGGTAGCTCTTAGCAATGCATGCCATGACATTGATCGGCTCATCAACATTGTCAAGGGTCTCAAACTAGTCAGTGATAGTGACACAGGGGTTGTGCTCCACACCGATAACCAGGCAGCACAACAGGTCACAACTTCAGATGGGCCTCAATGAAACAAGGCACTCACACTCCATGCAGCATACATCAAAGACTCAATGAAGAAGGGGCTTGTCATCATTAAGTGGGTCCCAGGTGAATTACAGATTGCAGATGGGCTCACTAAACTCCTCAATGCAAGAGGAAGCAAAAGGTCATGCAAGGACTTAGGCGTGCTCGCTAGATAGGGCAGCCACCGATAGGAGGAGTGTTGGAGGTCCACGTGACCTTGTATCGGCAGCGTCGGACCATTGCGCTGATCATCAGTCTCCCAGTGTGAGTTGCAATCATTGGTGTAACCAACGGAATGGCCGACGGCGTTTTCCCATGCCTGATAAGAGTTGTTGGAAAAACTGTTGGGTGGTCCCTGACAATCAGATCAATGCATCTGACGGGACTCTCCTTGAGGGCTCTGATGCCCTTCATGCTCCAGGCCTCTCTCCTACTTCCTGTCAGTGTCGAGACATGTATATATAGTGTGCAAAGTCGACCAAGTTCTTGCTGCAATGTATCATCTTCTTGTTGTCCAAAAACCTAAAACCAGCCTGTCCAAACATAGCTACGCAAGGCGACTCCACCTCCAACAGAAGCAGCGAATTGGTATCGCAGTGTTACGTTATTACGTGCGCAAGCTGTATGCGCGGTGTAATGGTGTAACTAGATGGATTGCCGGAAGAAGGAGATCTAGATGGAAGCCAGTTTAAGTACCTGCTTCTGTACAGGCAAGCAAGTATGATCAAAGATTTGCAGATAGTTTCGAACTTTCTATCGAACTCTCAGTGCGACGTGTGCTTGCGCGAGAAGATATCGATCGAGCTTTCTCGTACGGCTAGTATTCGCACGAGAGGTGCCCAGGCGTGACACGCAGCTAATGTTCCTTTCTTCCCGTTTTGCGTCCCCCTTTCTTCCTGCTTTATTTCCTCCCTTGTTTGTATCGAGTTGATGCTATTTTTGCTGGCAATCGCATCGTTCCTTCTCCCTCTCAAGTGCGCTATGAGTTGAGGCTGTGAAGAGTTTGTGACTGATCTGAGCACAGAACGATGACGTAAGACTTCAATTCCACCACTGAGCTCGCCATTGTCCCACCCTCGATGATCTCTCCGCTTGTGTTGAGTCAACATCAACAATCTTGAGGCACTTCCGGCCCGGCGACACGTGTTGACAAACGTTCGCAAGGTCTTGCCGAGCTTGACCGATTTCCCTGCGGTTGCTGAACATGCTGGTCGAGCCACTCGTCGCGCGATGGCGGCCTCATTTGGCATCAAACGACCCACTCAACCGTTGCCACACCCCTCCATTGAACGACACTGGTGATTGGAGAGTCCACAACACTCTCAACACCCCCTTGTTGTAAGGAACCGAGACGTCTGGGGCTTACCATTGCTCGTTGTATCCGCCCACCAAAGTACCGATCATTGTTCGCAACCACTGCCAGCTACTAATCACGGCATCAATGTGGCAACCTCCTCACTTCATCTCCATGACCCACAAGACTGCGATCAACACTCTCATCCCTCCTACTTATAAGAAAGAGTGATTTTTCGATGAAGCACATCTTTCCCTCCCTCCCCCCTTTTTTCGATTGTCTGCCTTCTCTTTTCGAACCATCACATTCATTCAGTCAGTCCTTCGTTCGTTTCTCTGGTAGAAACGTCATCAAGATGATACCCAATCCTTTCCCTCGCGTTCTCCTCATCTCTTTCTTCCTCGCCACTCTTTCCCTGGCCTTCAACCCGGGCTCCAAGCGGGGCCATCTCAACCGAAGAGGCGAAGAGCAAAGCGTAACGGCGCCCCAACCCGTTCGACCATCCTCCTCCTCCCCTTTCATCCCCTCCCCTCCACCTTCCACCGATGTCTCCAGCCGTCCCGATCTGTCCACCGGTTTTCGTCGATCTTCTAGCTTGCCGAACAATTTTTCCCCATTGTCAAGCTACAAACCCGCCCTTGACACCGCAGAATGGTCAGCTGATCTCCTAAGTCCTAACGCTAGAGATGAACAATCTCTTCCGGCTGATGTGCCTGAGGCCGAGATTAAAGAGACGTATCCCTCCGATCAAAACTTGGCGCCGATATCGAGGCAAAAGGTTAGGTGGTCGAATTTAAAACCTTCTGCAATTACGTTTTCGTCGAGACTCGCAAAGGTGAAATCGGAAAATGGTAATCCAGACAGTTTCTTCAAAAATGTTCCGGAAAGGTGGCCGACGAGGCTAAGGACGAAGCTTAACTGGTGGACGGCGATGGCGAGGCCTGTAGGCCCTAACCAGCAGCAGATGGATCAGAATCCTGTAGCTGGTAGACGGAATAGATTGGGTGATAGGGTTGGAAGTGCTTGGGGTAGGATGAAAACTGCTAGCAGCAACATTGGAGAAAATGTGAGGGGGTTGTTTAAGGGAGGTAATCCTTCAGCTGCTGTTAGTGATGCTAGGCAAGAGGCAGGGAAAGGGAAAAACATCGCTCTTGCCGCCGAGCCTCTTCCCAGCGGAGCCCTCGACAAATATCTCACCAACCCCGCCAACTCACACATAAAAGAAGCCATCTCCCAACTACCCCAAACGACAGACGCATATCAACTCGTCTCATACTCCGACCCAACCGCACCCGGCGGAGCACAAGTTTACCGGTTCTACAACAAACCCAATCATGATGTGTACAGGGAAAGTGTTGGCTATGTTCCACCCATATTGCACGATGCGAAGAAGGCAGAGGCCGAGATTAAAGAGACGTATCCCTCCGATCAAAACTTGGCGAAGAAAAAGGTTGGGTTTAATTTAAAAAATAATATGATTGGGGAACCAGAGAATGCAGAGAAGTTTTCCACTCCCCGTTCCGCGTTTTCGTCGAGACTCGCAAAGGTGAAAGATAGCATCTCGTCACGCTTCGCTCCTGTCCAGGAAAAGATGAGAATTCATCTGGCGGACCTTAAAGACCATATCGCAATAGCCAAAAACCCCAGAATAGTAAACTACTACACCACCGGTGGCAAACCAGCCGTCCACGAATTCGGTGAGACCGCATCAGATAGAACAATCCCATACCAAGCTCGGGATGCAGCGCAGACTTTTGGAGAAGCAAGGGTATTTTACGATCCAAAGAATTACAAGAATCAAGTGCGGGTGGTGTATACCGGTCAATCCCCTGGTGGAGGCCTTGCTCCACCAGAGATGTTCGGAACGTCCGTGGTTCCCGAGAATAAAGCTCTGCCGTGGCCGAAAGCTTGGAGGCCGGAGGGAGTGCGGGATACGATGTCGACGTTTGGAGTTGCTCATGAAGGCACTTTCTTGTACAGAGTTCCGGAAAGGTGGCCGACGAGGCTGAGGACGAAGGTTAACCAGTTGCCGACGAGGGTAAGGACGGAGGTTAAGCAGTGGCCGACGAGGGTAAGGACGGAGGTTAAGCAGTGGCCGACGAAGGTTAAGCAGTGGCCGACGAAGGTAAGGACGGAGGTTAACCAGTGGCCGACGAAGGTAAGGACGCAGGTTAACCAGTGGCCGACGAAGGTAAGGACGGAGGTTAACCAGTGGCCGACGAAGGTAAGGACGCAGGTTAACCAGTTGTCGACGAGGGTAAGGACGGAGGTTAACCAGTGGCCGACGAGGGTAAGGACGGAGGTTAAGCAGTGGCCGACGAAGGTAAGGACGGAGGTTAACCAGTGGCCGACGAGGCTAAGGACGAAGGCTAACCGGTTGACGGCGATGGTGAGGCCTGTAGGCCCTAACCAGCAGCAGATAGATCAGAATCCTGTAGCTGGTAGATGGAATAGATTGGGTAATAGGGTTGGAAGTGCTTGGGGTAAGATGCAAACTGCTAGCAGCAACTTAGGAGAAAAGGTGAGGGGGTTGTTTAAGGGAGGTAATCCTTCAGCTGTTGTTAGTGGTGCTAGGGAAGTTGCGAGGCCTATTCGACGTTGAACGTCTTTCTTTTCGTCGCTGTACACTTTCGTTTCTTCTAGAACGTCCACTTTCGTTAATGAATTTGGTATCGATACAACTACATTCCCTTTCGTACTTATGCTCTACTGTTCTTTGTGCCGAGTGCAAATGCGGGTGTTGCAGGGTAGAACACAGAGTTAGCAGCCTTAACAATATCAACCTCGCCTGCCGCAGCGCCTCCGACGGTCGGAGGATTAGACCATTGAGCATATGTCATCCATCTCCCCTTCTCCCCTCTTTCCTCCTCCTCATCCTCTCGGTCGGCAGGGGCAAGACTTACACTCTTCCTCCCGCCACCTCTACCTTTTCCTTTCCTCGCTCCTTTCTTCCCCGCTGATTCTTTCTGTTCTCCTCTCCTATCTCGCCTCAACGCCTCTCTTGCGCTTAGTTCCACCGCCCACAGCACCCCAGCTTGGATCGGTAACAAACTTCTATCCTCTCTAGGATCTGGAAGGATGCGCACGGGCACATCACTAGGTGCTAGCGGTCGAAGATCCTTCTCTAACCTTGTTTTCATGCCTACTGCGTTCGATAGACCGCCGGTGAGAACTATGTTGCTCCACATCATATCCCCTGCACTAGCCATAGAGGCGGGCAGGGAGGTAATGGAGTCGAGAATGAGTTCAGGGAAGGGGCTTTTGATCGAGAGAGAGGGCGGAAGGGTTGAACAGGTTTTCCAGAATGCTGAAACGTTCGGATGATAGGGTCAGTGATTGAAGGTCCTCTCTCTCCTCCTCCTCCTCCTCCTCCTCCTCCTCCTCTTCTTCCTCTCCATCCTTCTTGGGGATTGTGTGAGAAGATGAGGAAGAAGAAGCGATGAAGGGCGATGCGTGTTGGTGGGAGTTGACATGTGGCGACGCTGAGCGAGGTTATGCGGAATTGTCGGAATATCACTAAGCAGTCATGTGATTTCACTGAACGGGCGATCGACCTGCATTATCTCGCAAAACGCTCGTGCTATAACTCGGTCCTACCACCTTACTTCTGCTCAACCTCACACATCCCTTCTCCACTCGACCTCAACCTCACACTCCGAACTCTTCACTCCCTTGTCCAGAAACGCAATCTAAATCCATCATTCGATAGAAGCAAAGCACAAAAAGATGAGGGAAGAATACATGATAAAAGCCGTGCCACCTTCAGACGCGCTTGCAATGGCGAGGATCCAATACGACTCATTCAACAATGCCAACAATACTACGGTCGATGAAATATCCGAGTTGATCGAAGCGGAAATTGCAGGTGCCCAGTCTACACTATCCTCTGTTCTCACTAGGGAGGAGAGGATAGAGAAGACGATGGAACGACAGCGAGAACTGTTTGATGCAACACGGGCATATACTTTGATTGGAATATATCGTTCTTCTCCCTCTTCAGAAGCTTCAGAGGATTCAAGAGAAGAGTTGATTGGGTTTGCAGTTTGGCGAAGAATCACCAGCTGCACTCCGCCCGACTCGATGGAAACAGATAGAAAGGAACGACTAGAACCAACACTACACAACCGTTTCTTTGCCCAGATGAACCGAACTAGAGAAGTTACAATGCTTGGAAAGACTTATTGGTTTTTAAAACTACTAGCTGTCTCGCCACAGTACCAGAGACAAGGTCATGGCACAAAGCTGCTAAGATACGGATTGCAAAGAGCAGAAACAGAAAAAGTAGACGCCTATTTGGAAAGTAGCCCAATGGGAAAAACAACCTATCTCAAAGCCGGATTTAGAATACTAGGTTTCGATAGATTGAACCACAAGAATGCTAAGAAAGGTTATGTAGAATGGCCCTTTATGATTTATCAACATGCATCCAGCCAGGTATAGACTACCAACAACACCAAAGCCCAAACCCCCCAAACCCCCCAAACCCCCTCCCCGGAATGTCTAGAAATGCAAAAGCTGGACACTCCAGATAAGACGCATGTTTGTGGAAATGCAATTGCAAATGACACCGATGACTGTCGAACCCCAAGAAACCGAAGCATAATACAGATATACACAGCGAAAATTCAAGCAGCCCGCTCTTCCACCAATTCCACCCGTCGAGCGCACTCGGGAGAAGGACTAGGTGAAGAATGCTTACACCTTTCTTGCACCCGCTTCGCCTCTACATGGCGTTTGTAAGCAAAGATGGTCAAGGATGCCAGCGTCGAGAGAGCCAGTGTGCCTGAGATGAATGCGATGAACCCTGTAAAGCCAAAGCTTCCATATGCTGACTTGGGACCGAGATGGTCTGGGTAGAACTGAACTGCAATGATCGGTCCCAGCATTGCTGCTAATCCCCTTGCGGCGACTAGATAGAGGAATCGTAGCGAAAACTCGGCAGACTTGGTTTTGTCCGGTATATCCCTCGATACCGGCGTCAAGAAGCTGGCAAAGCCACCACCGGACATACCGAAGAAGACAACATAAAGTATAATCTTGGCCAATGAACCCCGCGCGAACCCAAAGACAAGAACGGTAAACACCAAACTGAGCAAAGTCGAGGTAGCCATAATCAACGGGTAGGGGAACCTGTCCACCAGGTAACCCAGGACGAAATACGTGACCGCAGCAGAAGCGTTAAACGCAGACAGCATACCTGTCGAGGTGGAGCTGGAGAAGCCCATCGAAGAAGCATAGTTGGAAATGTTGAGTGAGACCGAGTACCATGCGGTTGTCTGCGTGACCAGTGCTACTACGTTGAGCAAGGTCAAGGTGGAGAGTAGCGAGCGCGGGAAGGCAGGGATGACAGCTTTCCATCTCATCGCTTTCGAAATGCGAACCGCCTTTCGACGCGGGGCAAGACACATTACTGCCGAACCTGAAACGATGAGTTGGATGAGTGCGCATGTGCGTAGTGTCCATCGAAAGCCAATCCGTTCGAGAAGCTGGGTGAAGATGATAGGCCAGAGAATGCCTCCGATCGCAGAACCGGCAAAGATGAGTGCTATTGCGAAGCCGCGTCTCCTATCCCACCAATCAGGCAACCACAAGATGACAGTTGTGAAGAGGTTGCCACCGAAAATACCAAGCAAGAGACCTTGGAAAAGGATCAGTAAAGCTACCGAGTTGGCGAAACTAGCGATCAGGAGCGAGAGCGAAGAAGCAACCACACAGACATAAGTGAAGCGAGAAATCAGGCAAGGAAACATCGAGTAGAGACCAAAGGTCAAGAGTGGGATAAAGTGCTGCCCAGCTAGGAGGGTGGTGCCGACCGAGGAGGTGGCGGTGAGCGAGGATTGATGGAAGGGAGAACGATGATCGTGTTGATGGTAATCTTGGAACGAGCCGTACCCGTAGGATGCACCCCAGATCATAAACTCGGTTGCGGCGGAGGCGAGGATGAACTTCCATGCTGCCCAGCCGCGGTCTTTGATGGCCTCATCGTCGGCTTGTTCGGAGGGAGCAGAAGCATCGCCTGTGGGTTGTTGAGATCGAGCAGAGGTGCTGTTCCGGGGCCGCGATTGATCGTTGGTATCGGCCTTGTGGACGGCAGCATCTTTTTCTACATCCTTGTCCCTGTTGGCGTCGGCGCGGTGCTTGTTCGCCTCGCCATCTTGACTCTTCTCGAGATGTGGTGAGGAGGGGGAGTTATGCTGGTGTTGTTGATGAAAGTGCTGATCGATTTCTTTGGCATGGGCCGCGAGCTCGGCCTTGTCCATTATATAGTGAGAGGTGGGCTGGCTTCAATCAAGGGCCAAGTTTGTATCTGCAGCTTGTCAGTGTGAGAGGATGAGAGGATGGCGTGATGGCGTGATGGCGTGATGGCGTGATGGCGTGATGGCGTGATGGGATTAGAGAGATGTCGCCATCCGATACCGAAAGGCAGGGGCAGTTCTTATGTACGCTTTCGCAGGCTCAGTGAATACAAAAGCTCAGTCCGTCACTGTGACCGTGTCGGAAAGCAGCCGACGTCGATTGGCTGGTGGGATCGTAGCTGGTGGGATCGTTGCTGATGTGATCGTGGCTGTGGGATCGTGGCTGTGTGCTAGTGAGGTTGTGTGGTTGTGATGTTACAAAGAGCGTGTGACTCAAGAGGAAAAAGGTTTGGCCGGAAAGTCGCCGAAATGAAGCCGACCTTGAGAAGAAGAAGAAGATTGACAGCTGCTTCCCCCGCTCCAAGCCAGGCTCCTTTCCAGCAATGAAAAGACCGCACGAGACCCTGCTTGTCTAGAGGAGAATAGCCGCGGGTGTCCGACCAAGGTGAAAATCTGCCGATCCGTTTCAAAAGTTGTGAAAATCGGTGATCTGACGCGGTTGCGAGTCGAATCGTGCAACAACTCAAGATTGTCGATTCAGCTAGCTGCTCGTCACCATGTTACTGCTGCACCCGAGCAACACCACAACCGCTCCTAACGACAGAAGACCTCTTCCACTCCACATCCCATCTAACGTCGTCCGTGGCTTTGTTCGAAAGGATAGTCAAGATAGCGAATGTATTGCCGGACGTCGAATCATTTGCCGTGGTGACAGCAGCTCGGTGATTAGTTGTGCAACGGACAGAGCTGAAAGCTTGCGTTTTTAAGCACCATACTTTTCTTTGTTGCGATGGAGGAGAAAGTCACTGTTGCAAAGCCGCGATCCGAAGCCACCTGGGCACTCGCATGAACGATGACCTGCGGCAAGATGCGCAGGTTTCTGTCTGACACTCGGACTTTACCGCGTTATTGAGGAACAGATCGGGATCGGTGATCAGAGTCGGAGATCAGATTCGGCGATCCGAATCGGTTTTTTCTTCATGTATGCCATGAGAAGGCCGGCGGGAGGGCAAAAATCCGAGGGATTTGCAAATCTGATGTCGTATGCCATCATTCCTCTTCCTTGCTGTTTAGCGTTTGCTGTCGAGATGCGTCACGAAAAGTTTCCGGCCATGCGACGAGATGCGGCATTACGATGCACACAAGGACCGTCAATCGAAACCATCTCTCTCTGCTTCTTCTGCCTCGGTCTTAACGAGGACGGCGCTGTGGTGAAGGAGAACATGTCGCACGAGCTCTGTGAGCAAGGATGCATTGCCGCATTTCGCATACGCGCGATCGTCACCTTCTTCTTTGAGAACAAGGGACAGGAATCTTGTCGAGTGACACAACAGTCGGCCAATAATTTCATTCTTGACCAAGCTGAGTTGCATCCAAGACAAGATATAAGTAGCTTGCACCCATCCGCCGTCAACACGCTCCATCCATCATCCACACAACTCGCACAACAAAAATGTCGACAGTTAACCTGGGTACCGTCTTCAAGGGCTCCTCGTCCGGCAAGGTCGTCAAGGGACAGGGTGCCGACCGCACCATCAACGCTCGCGATGTCGTCATTGACATCACTCACTCCGGTCTCTGCTACACCGACATCCACTACCTCGAGAAGGACATGGTTCTTGGTCACGAAGGTGTCGGTCTCGTTTCGCAGGTTGGCCCGGAGGTGAAGGACTTCAAGACGGGTGATCGTGTTGGTTGGGGTTACAACCACGATTCTTGCGGAACGTGCAAGTTCTGCAAGAAGGGTCGTGACACCAACTGCTACAGCAACAAGATGTACGCCAATGCCGACCTCGATCAGGCTTCGTTCGGCGACAAGTTTGTCATCACCGAAGAGTTCTGCCACAAGATCCCCGATGGTCTTGAGCTCAAGCACGCTGCTCCTCTCCAGTGTGGCGGTGCGACCGTGTTTGGTGCGATGCACGATGCCGGTGTTACCTCGAATGACCGTGTTGGTGTGATCGGTATCGGTGGTCTGGGTCACCTTGCGATCCAGTTCCTCAACAAGATGGGTTGCCAAGTCGTCGTCTTCTCCGGCTCGGAAAATAAGAAAGAGGAAGCGATCCAGCTCGGCGCTCACGAGTTTGTTGCTGCCAAGAAGAACCCCAAGCTGGAAGGTGTCAAGCCAGTCGACTTCCTCATTGTCACCACCAGTGCTCAGCCTGATTGGAAGACCTACCTCAATGTTCTCGAGAAGGATGCGACCATCATTCCCCTCTCTGTCGACATGGGCGACTTTGTCTTTCCTTACTTGCCCATCATTGGCAAGCAGCTCAAGATCCAGGGCTCGCTCGTTGCCACTCGTGAGGTGCACGGAAAGATGCTCGAGTTCGCCGCTCGCCACGGTATCAAGCCGATCATCGAGGAAGTCGCCATGACTGAGGAGGCTATCAACGCAGCTGTAGAGCGATTGAAGAAGGGTGACGTCCGATACCGTTTCGTCGCTGTTTCGCAAACCAACAAGGTCAACAGCGCCAACCTCTGATATCTTTGCCTCGTCTCATCATGATACCGCTTGCTCGCACTTTTGTACTATGACCACCTGTCTCTCAAGGATCTGCATTGCAACCGTCTAGCGTCTACTATCCGTGGGGCCGCTAAGGTGGCTAGCGGTGCTGTGTATGCTGACAGCGAGCAAGTGTTGCCATCGGCGTGCTTCCGAAAGTGAGTAAGAGCAAAGTGGCGCTTGGTTAGTTAAAGTTAGCGTGCAATATTCCCACGCCATATTCCCACGCCATATTCCCACGCCATATTCCCACGGACAGGCGTGACTCTGTGTGACTCTGTGTGACTGTAGGGTGCTTTCGCTTTCTCTGGTTTCTTTTGGCTGCTCTTGTGCTTGTTGTGTGACTTTTGCCAAAGAAAACGGCTTCTCCGACATACGATAGTGATTGCAACACCCACGCCTCGTCGGGCCCTCCGCTTTGCTCACTAACACGGCTGCAATCATCACTCAGCTTCGACGGCTGCTCCGACACGATCGAATGGCGCGCGCTCAGTCGAGACCAGCAAAGGCGGTAGAAGAGAGATAGAGCCCACACACACTCTCTCTCTCTCGCCACCATGCCAACACCATCGATACCAGCCTCTCGCATCCGTGATGGCCTCCAGGTCGTTCATCAATCAATACACCATCTGGCCAACACTTATCGCACCTGGCTCACCCTTGCACCTGCCTACAGCTATGCTCCTGCGCTCATCCTCTCCTCCCCCTCTTCCAGCAACCAACACATGCACGAACCATTGGCGTCATCATCCTCATCCTCATCATCATCCTCAACAGTGGCAATGGAACATCAGCCAAACGCAGAGACCCTAGCCCGAGCTTACTGCCCAATAGCCGGCCCTAGATGGGACGAGCACCGCGAACGCATCATCGCTTCCACATCACTCAAAGGTCTCACCCTTGTTCGTAGTCAGGTCGAAGCTGAACTCGCAGCTCTGCAGCGGATAGCAGCTGAAAAGGGAAGCTGGCAGCAACCTCATCCCTACTCGAACGGCACACATCACATCCGATTCTGGCAAGAGTTGCTGTATCTCGCTTTCGCTTTCGGTCCAGTCTTGTCGATACAGGATCGTTTTACGTTCAGCATGTCAGCTGCATTGCGTCGGAGGAACAAGATGCGCAAGCTGCGAGGAGAGAATGTCAACAGTCGAAGCGTCAAAGTCGATATCGTTTCCCAAAATGGTCATCGATGGACACGTCTCTACATCATCAAACCCGAGAGCTTGCGTCAGGAATTCAGAGAGGCAGAAAGCTACATGGTCGACGAGCAAGACGATTCTAGTGATTGCGCAGGCTCCCATGATGAAGCGCAACTTACTCATAGCCAGAACCATCTTGCAGCAGCAGGCGAATCCTTCCACGAACATCAACACACGCCCCAGTGTTTGAATCGCGTCAACAGGCAAAACGGCACATCATCCACAGAACAGTCAAGCTTGAATGCAAACCGCCTAGGGTCTGTCGATTCGATCGCCTTCGATGTTGCCGCTCGCAAGAGCTCTCTCGTCAAGCTCATTCACGAACTTGGCGCTGCGGCAGAGACCGAAGCGAAAGCACGTGTACAAACATCTCAAGAGCACGGCAGGCAGCTTGCCTTCATGCCCATTCATGTCGAGATTGTCGTGACGCGCATGCAGCTTCAATCGCCTTCTGAGCCGCTTCCCTCTGTCCAAGAGCTTGGAAGGCAAACAGCACTCTCGCACTTTTATCAGATGTCAGAGTGGGACCGCTTCAACCACCGACTTGCAGCCATCGCACAGGAAGCGCAAAGGCACAACGTCGACATGATCTTTGGCTATCGCACCCTACCTGACAGCCTACTGGACAACATTCAGCCTCCCAGCCTTGGCTTGTTCGACGATGCAGCCAACGCAAAGCCCATGGGCCTTCCAAACATCCCAGCAGCGCCAACCAGGCCACAATGGCGCACAACGAAAGAGATCAATCTGGATGTCACAGCCATGATCGCGCTTGTCAGCGACACCACGCATAGCAAGTTCCGAGAAAGCAGCGCGCAGACCCCAGCTGTCGACGAGTCAAAGAGGCATCCCAAGATCCAAGATGGCGAGCACGGATCGGGCGCTCTATACCAACATCACTTTCGTACCTTTTCCATTCGCAAAGAGGCCTTGGAAGCCAGAGCGGCCGAGCTCTCCTTGCAAGATGATCAGCAGGATCAGGCATCAAGGGCATTGGACAATGCAGCAGCCAAGGAGGGTCGTGCGTTGGCGATGCAGTTAGAGCGAGAGATGACAATTGAAACGCTATTCGATGCAATCCTTGGTCCCATTTGGGGTGGTGAAAGTGGCCAAGGATCCCTCAAACCAGCCGATGGCACACCTGTCCAACTCTTTGCTACCGTCGGCGCATTCGACCGCCTCCGTCGCGTCAGCTCCACTGTCGGCGGATCCAACGAGAAACGCAGAGTCAGAGCGCTGCTCGGTGAGCAAGGTGTCGATCCGCAAGACTTCTGGACAAACTCCAAATGGAACACGCCAGAGCATGCAGAACTGCGCAGATGCCTTCTACTACCCATCAAGCCACTCCAAGACTTGGGCCCGGGAGGCTTTGAATCGCTCACCCGCCTCAAAGAGGTCTATCCGGATCTACCGCGAGCTCACTTCATCTCGCACATGGTCGACATGCTCGAAAGCTGTCTCAGCCAGCTGTGGGGTCCTGACTGGTGTGACATCTCCGAGGATTTGCCGAGAAGCAAGTACAAGAAGCTTCGTCAAGGTACGGTGCATCAAGCCGGTGGTCAGACCTACACTACGTTGCGGTCCATGCATGCTTGTGCAAGGTACGGCATGACGACCTTGACGAGCAACATGGATAGCATACAGTGGTTGCTCAAGGAGATGAGCCGTCGGCCGTACTCGGAGCAAACAAAAAAAATCCTCCAAGATGCTAGTGAGGAGGAGCTGGAGCGCTTGAGGTTGCAGAGAGATCCATTCTACTCTTGCTTTATAGTGTTGCATCCGAGATCGCTGAGCGAGCAGATGAGGGTGACGACCAAGGCGCCGGCGTGGAGCGAGGTGTTGGAGGGCTATCCTGGTCGACTTGTGCCTCCTGTGTCTTCCAAAGAGGCGAATGGGCATGCAACATCAAACGCACATTTAGCGGCGACAGTGCCAGCAAAGCATTCAGGGGAGATTCAGGCCTACACAATCGATGACGGAGTCACTAATGACGCCGACGACCATATCACATCATCGCAAGGCCGCATCTTGTACTCGGTCGATCCGATCGCCGCAGCAAGGCAGCAACAGCAGCAGGACAAAATCGAGACGCATGACAGTAGCATCATGCCTGGCTCCTCTTCTCGTAGCGACAGCGTTGGAGAAAGAACAGCCGCGGACTCGATGATGAAAAAGTCCAGTCAGACGCCTTTGACGCCGCTCGGCTTGCAGTTGCAAGTCGAGCCCATCTACTATGCTCACAACGACAAACAAGCAGCGACAGCAACAACGGCTCCCCAGCCACGCAGAGGCGGTCCTAGCCGAGCACGACGAATGCTACTAGGACCCAAACCGCCAGCTCAACTCAGCATACGACACTACCGTTGGTGGTCCTTGGCACGCTTAGAGCGAGCTTGGATACGGTTGACAGATCCTTTCGCTTGGAAGGAGCCGCAAGA
Organism: Ustilago hordei; assembly: GCF_900519145.1. Classification (NCBI taxonomy): domain Eukaryota; kingdom Fungi; phylum Basidiomycota; class Ustilaginomycetes; order Ustilaginales; family Ustilaginaceae; genus Ustilago; species Ustilago hordei. The sequence continues at coordinate 129,905 of NW_024545274.1, read as the reverse complement.
CCGCAACGGACTGTACAACAATGATCACCGCCACTCTGATTCTCACCACAACCTCGACGACCGACACTACGAGGACGACGTGCAGCCTGGCCTAGCATGGTGGAAAGGCATCACAGCCGACTTTAAGCTCAACAAGCTGCATTGGCTGGTGCTTTCCTTGGTCTATATTGGATGGGTTCTTGGCTTTGCATATCTTGCTAAATCGCTTTGGTACGAATCTGCGGTTGTCGGTATCGATGGAGCCTCTCGATCGCCCGCTTTCTTGTCATGCACGTCGACCTACTGGCTTCGAAACGGTGGATGTGGGTTAGATGGTCAAGATTGCACACCCTTCTACACTCCCCCTGGCGAAGCGGGACAAGCGTTCCGATGTCCGGCCAACTGCATCGATGTGACACTTCTCAACCCTCGTGCGGTCGGAGATCAGCTTGTCAACTACCAGCCGCTAGTCGTGGGAGGTGGTGATGCAAACCACACCTATCGTGGCGACTCTTTCATCTGCGCTGCTGCCATTCACGCCGGAGTGATCAAAAATTCAAAAGGCGGATGCGGATCAGTGAGGCTTATTGGGTCTTACGCTGGATTCCAAGGCAGCGACGCCAACGGGATCGACTCGATCAGCTTCGATTCCACTTTCCCGATCGGCTACCAATTCGAACAGACTCAAGGCGAAGGTCAGTGTACCGACCGACGATGGGAAGGCTACCTACTAAACGCGATTCTTTCTGCCGTCGTAGGCTTCGTTCTGCGTCCCAAGCGAATCGTTTGGTTCTGGACACTAGCTTGTGTCGGATATTGGCATATCAACCTTGTCTCGTATCAGAGGGATTATCCTCCACCGATCGGAGCAGCTTTTGGGGATTTCTTACCTTTCCTGTTCACCTGCTATGCGATTTGGAGGTTGGCGTTTCGATTCGTTTGGCCTGCATTCACGCACTTGCCCGTAGAAAGCACCTTTTGGACACTTGGATTTTGGTGGTTAGGTGTCCTACTAAATCTTGTATTCGGCAAGGTCCCGATCCAGAGGTTAGTGGGGAACGATATTAGGCAGCAACCTGGTGGAATCGTCGCAGTCATCGTCGTTGCTGTCATCGTGCTACTGGTAGCGATCAACCAGATTAGGGTGATGTGGAAGACTGGATTGCTCCCAAAGTATATCTCGCTTTATGTGGTGGCAGGGGTATTGGTGGGTCTAGCAGCAGCTGTTCCGGGCGAGACGTTGAGGTTGCACCACTATATAATCGCGTTGGTGTTGTTACCTGCTTGTGCGTTCCCGACGCGGTTGGGGTTGGTGTATGTTGCGTTTTTACTGGGCATGTTCACTAATGGAATAGCTAGGTGGGGTTTTGATGGCTTACTTGAAGATAATGCTGTAGTGCAAGGCGATGCGACGGGTGGGACTGCTAGACCGACTTTTAATACCACTTCGACCACCTTTGCCGCCGCTGATGGCGTGGTTTCGTGGAACCCGATCCCGGCAGAGCAAGTGACAGAGTGGGACGGATACGAATTGCTAGTGGACGATGTTTTGCGGTATTCGGGTAAGGCTACCACCTACAACATTACGAGTTTGTTGCATCTCTTGGAGCAGGAGAGGGTGGATAACGATCAAAAGGTGGGGGAAGGTGTTAGTAACGGCACGATTGTGCATGTTGCGCATTATTTGAGGATTGCTTTTAGTTCGCAGGGTAGTGCAGGGGATTTTACTCGGGCTGCAAAGGCGGTTTTGAGGAATGCGAGTTGGGTGGATGCTCCTCCTGGGGCGACATAACTTTGCGGGATGGATAGTTTTGCAATGTTGATGCATTACACTCCTTGGTTTGCTGCTTGTCGTTCTTGTCCTCCGCATCCCCCTGAATGAAGGTGATTCCTGATGGATGCACAGTCTTTGTCGGGCTTGCTGCTGGGGAGGAGATTGTGGTCTGAAGTGGTGATATGCTAGCTTGCTATGCTGAAATACTAATACAGATGATGACTTGTTCGAGTCTTGTCCTTCTTGCTTTGCTCTTTGCTCTTTGCTCTTTGCTCTTCGGTGTAAGGCGGATGCATATATGACTATGCCTTGTCCCCAACCGCTTGCACCTGGAGCCTTTTACTTGGTATGGGCTGTTCAATCTGGATCCAACCTCGCTTGCTCGTTAGTAGCACCTTTTGTCCAGTTGGTATTGTTTCCTCTTCCACTCCTGTAGCCTCTCTTGCGATATATTCATTTTCGACTTGAGCTTGTGCGCTGGTTCCTCTAGGTGCTCTATTGGCGGGACAGGGTAAAATGGATGATGCTGAGAGGGAAACGGTTAGGATTGATGCTGCGAAAGTGGCGATGAAAAAGGAGGATGTTGCTATACGACGGGTGCGGATGGTTGGGTTTGTGATTGATCTCAACCACATCCTTCTCCTCCTCTCCTTCTCGTGAGGGTACAAGTGTGTATCGTTGTCGCTACTATTCGTGCTTTGCGTGAGTGAAGAGGTATAGACCAGACATCAAGAAGCAAACCGTGTCCAGTGTCACCAAAAGCAGAGATGGTTCGAGGAGAAGTCTTGAAAGAATCCAAAAAGCTATTTGTCAGTCAGTCCAAGAACGCTTTCTTTCTTTCGGACGAGATTTCCCGCCCGAACCAGGCAGCTGTCACTTTATTACGGCGTAACATTCTCTTTGAACCAAATAAAAAAAGAAAAAGAAAAAGAAAAAGAAAAAGAAAAAGAAAAAGAAAAAGAAAAAGAAAAAGAAAAAGGCATATTCGCCTGTCGTCAGGTATCCTCAATCCAGCTTGCCTAAGGTGACGTTGCGATCCGGCGCTAACGTAGGGCACTGATCATGCAGTTGAATTCAGGATAACAAGGTATAATACGCTCTCTTGAGTTACCACAGATGTATGACTTCTTTGTTGAGAAACACAGCCGATTCGAGATAGCGAGCGGTCAAAATCGTTATTATAAACATGAGGCTAAGTACAAGGTGATATCGTGAACTATATATGCTTTTATGTCAGTCTCTGTGCATGTGAATGGGTGACGTGGCCTGTGTGGCTGCATGCTGTTATTGAGTGGGATGGATAGCATTGGTGGGTGGCATTGAGCATTGGTGGGAGTTGACAGGTGGTGATGTGGAGCGAGGTTTGCAGAAAATGCATGACTAAGCAGTCATGCATTTTTACTCTCCTCCTCGCAAACTGAGTGGTGTGAGGAGTCAAGGTTGGCCATGCCAAGATGTTGTCGAGTGCACTTAAGCAACTGTTGAGATACCAGTTTCGTGAGGTAGTCTGTGATGTTGTCATCTGTTTGAATGTATTGCATCACTATGTTGCCCTCTAATACATGGTGTCGGATGAGATGGTACTTCATGTCAATATGCTTGAGCTTTGAGTGAAGAGCTTGGTCCTTTGCAATCTGAATACATCCTGTATTGTCTGTGAGGATCACCAGTGTGTGGTCCCCAAAGCTGAGGCCCCACAGCAGATGTCAGTGGAAAAGGGCTTTGCATGCTGCCACTGAGCCAGTGACATACTCAGCTTCAACCACCAAGTTCAACACACACTTCTGAACATGTGAGTTCCAGGTCACCAAACTGCCAAAAACCTGAACCACTGAGCCAGATGTGCTCTGCCAGTTGGTATTGGGGTCAGAGGCCCAATTTGTGTCTGTGTATGCTGCAATGACCAGTTTGTCTTTCCCTTTGCCCCCAAGCCACAAGACCTCATTGCATGTCTGGTTGAGGTACTTCATGACCCAGAGGGCTGCTTGCATCACACTCTCAGTCAGCTTGGACATATGCCATGTCAGGGTGTTGATGGTGAAAGATAGATCTGGCTGAACAGTGGTTGCTACCCATAACAGTTTGCCAATGAGGATTGGATATTGAGTCTTGATGTCACCATCACTCATGTGGTCTGGAGGAGGTGTTCAGGGGTGTGTGAACCATGGGTGTCCATGTTTTCTCTTGCAGTGGGATCCACTCTTTGATGATCTCTCTAATGTACCCTCATTGATCTAAATCAATAGTCCTCTTTGCTTGATCCCAAGTGATCTTAATCTTGAGGAATTCTGTCACTGGGCCATTGTCTGTGATTTTCCACTTCCTGACAATTGCCTCTTTGATGTGGTCAACCTGGGACTTGTGCAGAGAGATAATAAGCATATCATCGACATATACCACAATGATTGCCTGTGTTTTGCCTGAGCCCTGCAAGTACATGCATGGGACATTGGGGAGTGGGAAGAAACCCAGGTGTCATAGATGTGCATCCAGTGCTTGATGCCATTCTCTGCCTGATTGTTTGAGTCCATACAAGCTCTTGACAAGCTTGTATACCTTTCCAGCTGGGACCTCTGCACCCTCCAGTGGTTTGAGGTATATGTGGTGGTGTAGGTTGGCATTCAGATATGCCTGGGTGATGTCAATTGAGTCGATCTCCCAGTCAAATCAGGCAGCAATAGTGAGCAATGTTCGAATTGCATCCTTTGGGATGACTGGGGTGAAAATCTCATCATAGTCAATCCCTGCCTTTTGGGAGAAACCATGTGCACAGAACCTGGCCTTGAACTTGTATGGAACATTATCAGCATCTGTTTTTACCTGTAATACTAGCTTTGAATCTACAAGAGTTGTTCCTTCCAGCCTGTCCACAGTTTCCCAGACTTGCATGCTCTCTAAGCCATCCATTTCAGCCTTGATCGCCTCCCACCAGTGGATTTGGTTGGGTCCTGTCAGTGCTTCTTTGACTGATGGTTTGAGATTTGTGGCAATCATTATATATGCCTCAGCATCATAAGTCAGGAGGGGTCCTATGTCCACCAACCTGCCATTGCAATGGAGTTTTTCCTGGAAATGATGGATCTCTGCTGCAGGTGGGAACATTCTCAGATAGATTTGGAGTAACTCAGTGATGGTTGTAGGATGTAGCCATGGATACATCTCGCATGTTGCTGCAAACTTGTTGTGATAGTATTGAGCCTTCTGTATCAAGAGATACTCTGAGAAGGTGTGGTCTCGGATGTTCTTGTTGAGGTCCTTCAGTTGAAGTGGCAAACCTGGTGGTGTGGTGGGTTGGCTTCCATTGGGTGTAGAGCCATCAGAAGCTTGTGTGGATGATGCTGGTGGCAAGTTTGGCTCAAGGGTGTTGTTAACATCAGCAGAGTATTTGACAACTGGGTCTGCAGATCCTGGGGCTACGACACCCCCCTCAAACGTCGTGTCGGATACTGGAAGGGGCCAGTATATGTCATCGAGAGGCTGCTGGAGCTCCTCATCATGCTCATCAATGTCATCATAGCCTATGTCCTCAATGTTGGTCATGTCCTTATAATGCAATGCATTGGTATCTTGAATTTGGGCTGTATCCTTGCAATCACACCATAATTTGTCTTGTAGGAAATGTGCTGAATTGGACCAAAAAATCGGTGGGTTGTGTCCAGGGGCAAGGAACTTCCAACCTTTGTGTTCTTTGTTGTATCTGATGAAGATGGCAGGGATGGCTGGTTCATCCAGTTTCTTGCATTTTGTTTTTGGTATATTGACCCAGGTTAGGCACCCAAAGGTCCAGAGTAGTGCAAAGGGCTTTTGTGGGTCTCTGCCATAGAAAACATGGTACAGGATTTGGTTGTTCACATTTGGCATTAAGTTCTTCATGAACATGGCTGCCTCAGTGGCAAAAGGCCAGAATGTCTGTGGCAAACGATGAGTACACATCATTGTGATCATCATTTCACAGATTGTTCAGATGGTATGCTCTGCTTTGCCATCCAGTTTACTGGTATATGCTGAGGTCTTCTGCCAGTGGAAACCTGCTTTGTTCTGCCAGCTGGTAGCCACTGCAGAGGTCCATTTGCTGCCATTGTCTGAGTGGAGGGTTTTGAGTCGATGGCCTGTTTGTGTCTCAGCAAAATGTACCCACTGTCATGGGCCTGGATGCTCAAGAAGCAGGAGGGTCACTGGTTCATACAGAAGGAGCACAGGTATCGAAGATCTAGTCGATACCAGTAGAAAGCATGGTTGTAGTGCAGTCTCCATGGAGACCATGGACTCCTACAGACTCACATGCAAAGGAGGACCAAGCCATATGCGAGGAGGGCCAGGCACAGCCACGAGGAGGACCAAGCTCAAGGAGCAGGCACAGCCACGAAGAGGACCAAGCTCAGATGGTTACCACTCAGGGGCTCGAGAGACAAGAGTCAAAGGAACTGTCACCGGTCAAGGGAGAAGGAGCAGTGTATAGGAAACCAGCAAGCAGGTCCTGAGGAGGAGGAGCAGTGTCGAAGGAGTCGACACAGCTCAAGAGGCAAAGGGGTGCCAAGCAAGCAGGAGAGGCCTCCTGAACAGTACTCGATGAAGAAGGTACTCTCTGGAGAGAGAGCAGAAGCAGCATCGCTGGCGATGCTATGCAGAGGTATATAACCATGCTTTCTCATCATCAAAGGTCAAGTGGATCCTCATCCACACTACACATCATCATAACTAGTTATCACTTCAGCATAAGTATATATTAGTTTCAGTCAGCATAGCAGCAATCTATCAAGGTTGCTCCTCATCGTAGTGTGTGTGTTGTATCACCACTACCTGACATCCAAAGGTGGCCCATAGCAGGTCAGCAGTCCGGATATAGATAGAACCAAAGGCAGTAGTCCACTGCAGTCTGGGGATCACCTCAAGCATCAGTCAACACACTGGACACTCGTGTTGATGCCACCAACCTCATCACCAACACCATCAACATCATTATCATCGACATTCACCAACCTTATCACCAACACCATCAACCTCATCATCAGCAACACTCACACCAGACCTTGGTGTCATCATAACCTATGCATTGATATTGATTGTGCTGAGCTACCCCTGAACAGAGTGTCCACAGAGGTCAGCCAAAACCTACAATAGTATATACAATGAACGCCACCTGCTGTCATTGTGCAACTTGATAGTTGCTGAGCAACTAGCTCATCGAGACCGACACTGAGACAATAGCTGTCACACAGTTTGATAGTCACCGAGTATCTCGACAGACCGACCTGGTTTTCAGGCGCGAGACCCCTGACACCATGCACCATCATTCATTAATGCTTTTACCAATATCAAGTTTGCATTTGAGTCCAGAATGTAGAGTACATTGTTTAATGATACTTCATAGCTGTTCATATTTAGCATGACTTGTCCAATTGCTATGATATGAATTCTCATTCCACTGGCAGTCTTCACATAACTGGTGCAGGGAGTAGAGGAGATGAGATTTGATTTATTGTTCATAACATGATTGGTGGCTCCTGAGTCTATAATCCAACTGGTGGATTGGTGATCTAGGGAGATATGGTAAGCAGATGCGATGGCACACCAGTTGTCCTATGCTGGTGTTTGGGTTGAGGTAGGACCCATTGTGGATGTTCCTTCTTGGGTCTTCTTCAGGCAATACCTGGATATGTGGTTCTCAGTGTTGCAGTGGTAGCAACATCAAACTCCATCAGGCCCAGGTTTGCCTTGGCAGTATACCTCCTTGTTTTGGACCTGTCTGCTGGCTAGGTTCACTTGGGCTATCTTGGCATTACCAGTCCTATGATCTGTCCAAGCAGTCATGCTGTCCTATCTTTTGCATAATGCAGCACAAAGTATCTCATAGTCTGATGCCATTCCCATATCCTCAAGTGTGATGACACAGTGATGGTATGGGGTGACATACTTGGCCTGGTTGATGAGTGTCTTGATTTTTAAGATTTCTGGGAGTGCATGGCCCATTGATTCTGCCTTGGCCCAGTGTTTGTTGATGTCTGCAATGAGTTTACAGATGTCTGCCTGGAACATACAGATCTTCCCAACTTTGTTAAGTAAGGTTGACTCAGCAATTTTCTCCATCTTTGTGAGATCTTTCTTCAGCTGGCCATAGAGGTTGTATAGGCTCCATGGCTCTGAGTTGGTGGGTCATACAAAAAGGTAGTTTACATTGTCATTTCCAGCAAGTTGGGCACTGCTTTGGAGGATAGTGCATAACTCGCTGTTGAGGGTGTGATCATGCTTTTTGTCTCCAGGAGCCACAATGCCATCGAGGTGCTTCATGGCTGCTGGCCAGTTGGATAGGATGCCTCTGAATTGGGGGTTCCAGGCATACCAATTCTTGGTTGTAAGTTTTGGAGCCTCCTTGAGGGCATCATGGGTGTGTGAAAGTCTTTGGTGGAAATTGGAGCAGTGTGAAGGTTTCTTGTATGCATCAGTGTCCTTTGCCTTGTTGTGCTTGGTGAGCCCAATAAGCATGCCCTTAAGCACTTTGGGGTTGAGATTTGAGATAGTGTCGATGTCGTAGTGCATTTCATCTCCTTCATTGTTGTCATCATTGTTGGAGTTGTAGCATGTGGGAGTTTCTGTGTCAATCAGTATTTGCTTGCATGGTGCAGTAGGGGGCAGTCTGTCAGATAGGTTGCTGCTCTCAGCGTTGGAGTCACAGATGCATGGAGGCATGTTGGTTTGATGAATCTGGTGGAGGTGAGCCCTTTCTTCGGGCAGTGGGGGCAGGCAAGGATATGGGTCAGACAGTGTGGCAAAGTGGGGCAGGGCTCAATCAGTTAGGGCGTTCAGACTCTTAATCTGTTGAGAAACACAGCTGATTCAAGATAGCAAGCAGTCAAAATCGTTATTATAAACATGAGGCTAAGTACAAGGTGATATCATGAACTATATATGCTTCTACATCGGTCTCTGTGCATGTGAATGGGTGATGTGGCATGTGTGGCTGCGTGCTGTTATTGAGTGGGATGGATAGTGTTGGTGGGTGGCATTGAGCATTGGTGGAAGTTGACAGGTGGCGACATGGAGCGAGGTTTGCGGAAAACGCATGACTAAGCAGTCATGCGTTTTTACTGTATCTTCTTTATTCACGACCTCGCCGTGTCGGCGTCTCGGGTAAACGTTTTAAGTCTGATTGGAATGCCGACCTATCTTCAACTGGTTGAGAAGTGTCATTGAGAGCAGCTGTTGGTCGAGCGGTCGATTGCAGCAATGAATAATGAGGAGGAGGAGTGGGGTTGTCTTTCGGTGGGCTGTGTGGGACAGAAAGCTCCTTTCCCACCGCTCTCAAGGAGCCCCACGAAGATGGGGTTGGGAAGATGGGGTTGGGAAGATGGGGTTAGGAAGAAGCATATAACACCCTCCTACCTCCTCCTTCGCATACCCCTCGCTTATACCCCCAACCACTGCATGGCGAACAACAAAAATGTTCGTTCAGCCATCCCTACCCTTTCTCCTCATGGCACTATTCGCAACAGTATCCTTCATCTCTGCCTTCCCCCTGACCTCCTTCGACTCGACACTTCTCCTGCCTCGGGACACAAACACCACCTCTCTCCACCAGCTCCAATCATGCCTCTCCAACATCCCTGGCTCTCCACAAATCTCATACCCGTCCTCCCCCACCTTTCGTGGCCTCTCATTATCCTATAACCCCCTCTTCCCATACTCACCCCTCCTCATCGCCCTTCCCAGCACCGAAGCTCAACTCACCTCCATTATCCGCTGCACATCTTCCCATCATGGCTCTTATAAGCTTTCGCCTCGATCAGGCGGTCATTCGTACACATCCTATTCACTTGGTGGATCGGACGGCTCTGTAATCATCGACCTCTCCCATCTATCCAAGATTCGCATCGACCATGAGAAAAAACAAGTCTCGGTGGGAACTGGCGTACGACTGGGCACTCTCGCTCTTACCCTCGATGAAGCCGGATTTGCGCTACCCCATGGTTTGTGCCCAATGGTAGGTATTGGAGGACATGCACTTGGAGGTGGATTTGGCTTTACAACCCGAGCATGGGGTTTCTTGTTGGATAGAATAACCGAGATGCGGATCGTGGATGCTCAGGGTGTGGTTAGGGTGGTTAATAAGGATAGTAAGGGGGAGGAGGAGCGTGAATTGTGGTGGGGTTTGAGAGGAGGCGGGGCGAACCAGTTTGGGATTGTTACACAATTCACCTTTTCTCTCGAAACCGCACCAAGTCAAGTTCTCAACTATGTGTATAGCTATAGGAGCAATGAAGATTGCGCTAAAGCAATCATCGCACTGCAGACCCTTACTCTCTCTCCTACGCCACTTACAGGACTGGAGCCGGACTTGGGAGGAAGACTACTCCTAGCGGGCAAAAGAGCTGGTGATTTCAACAACAACGCATGCCAACTTTACGGTCAACATCTCCACTCGTCCCGCTCACACCACGATTCTATCATCGCTCGCTTTCACACTCTCGCTGGAATATCACCCACGCAAGTATCTATTAAACCGTTTACTAAGTGGGCCAAAGCCTTAGAGGACATTATGGGCTCACTCGACATCAATCACCGTAGCCCAGAAAGCGACCACGAACAATTCTATGCAAAATCTCTAATCCAACCCCCCATTCCCACCTACACCTACACCTCTGCCCTTGCCCTCGTAGCCAAACTGGATAACTACGCTGGTCTACAAGCAACGGGCAACACGATACAACTCGACTTTCTAGGTCCACTTTCCTACCCTTCCTCCCAAGCGGAAAGAGTGACGGGCGAGGCGGTTTTCAATGCGAGGAAGGCTGGATTTCTGTATCAATTCTACTCCTACGGTTTCCCTTCCAACGACAAGAAAAAAGCACAGCAAGAGGTGTATAAGGCGTTTGATGAATTGGTGGATACCGCCAAGCAAAGTGCCACTGCGAAAGGGGTCGAGTGGGCTTCCTACGTCAACTACGTCGATAGCCGACTCAAAGATTGGGGTAAGGAGTACTACGGGGTGGGAGTGGAGAGACTTAAGCGGTTGAAAAGCAGATTGGATCCTGAAGGCATGTTTTGGTTCCCTCAATCGATCACTAATGCATAACCGCTTTCTTGGTATTAAACATGTTTCATTGCAACGGTGTAGAGTGTGTTACGAAAGATACTTGAGCCTCGCTAATCCAGCAAGCAGTTGCATCCCAGCCAGAGCGCCATCAACCACCTTGATTGCCTCTACCCCTATCTCTTTACACGCTTCTTGCACGACTGCTTCCATCCCAGTCATGCCAGCACAGCCCAAAATGACCACATCTGCCCCCTTGCCAACCAACTCTTTCGCCCCTTGCTTAATCCTCCCCTCCACTTTTTCCCTACATCCATCTTTCAGTTCGACCACGCCCAGTCCAGTCGCCACGGTTGCGACATATCTATCGCTATTTCCCCCCAACACCCTGCTCACTCCGGCTTCTACATCGGGAACAACACTCTTTCCCGTGGTCAAGATACCGAATTTGCGCCCTACACAAAGGGCGTGCAGAAGTGCTGCTTCCAACAAATGCATTGCTGGTTTACCCGGCGCAGCAGAACGCAACATCCCCACTAGCGGGTGATCGGAGAAGCAGGCCACTAAAAACGCATCAGCAGGATGCAGAGCCAGTTCGCCGTTAGCCGAACAAGCTACGAGAGATGCGAAAGTTTCCGAAGCAGATGCGATCGATTCGGGGAGTGTTTGAATGCTCACCGGTGCCGAGGGTGGTCCGGTTATGAAGTGCGAGCTGCAACCTGGAGGCGTGTGGGGCGAGAGGCTGACGGAAAGCGCGCTGGTTATAAGCGCGCAACTGTTCGGGTTTACCACGTAGATCGCCACTTCCGATCGCAACGTCCCGGTTGGCATGGCAGAAGATGAGTCGCAAGTAGAGGATGGTAGTGGTGGTGGAGAAGAACAGAGATAGCAAAAGACGCTCGGTTGGAGATATCGATCTGCGATTCGGATTCTCGGGCGAGTTTGCGATGCCGCCAAATTTGACAGCTGTCTCCGCCCGAGATCGCCTTCCCGTCCGAACAGTAAAATCACATGACCGCGTTACTTACTCCCTGACACGTCCGCCAACTTGGCTCACCGTCGCCATCCGTCAGCTCCCACCAACAACGACCCCTATCTCATTCGACAAGGGCAGGCAGTGATACGTGTCACCGCCGCTTGCTTTATTACTCCTGACTGTGCATTGCTCAACAGTATTCTCGCTGCACAGAACAGAAACAAGCCAACAGAAATCGCACCATGTCACAAACAGCGGCCATCAGCTCGAAGAAGAAAGAAAGTGCAAGATATGAGAACAAGTGTGTGTAGTGAAGAAATATCAGAAAGATTGTGTGTACTCAGAACGAGGTGTGTTTTGATAGAGAGGTCGAGGAGCAGGATAAGTCGAATAATACGGGCTTTCATCATGCTTGTTTTTCCGATTATGCTCCTTGATAGCTTCGGCAGCATTAATGCCTTTCAGTAAGAGGAATCCACCGAAAAATGAAACATACAGTTTCGAGCCTGATGAGGTGGAACGCTTATTAAGCGATTGCTGCTGCTCTCGTCTCTGACCTGCAACAGCGTTTGATGGAGCATGCTGATCAACGTCGTCCTTGGCCTTGTGACCTGTCATGGCTGCCAAAGTAGCAAGAAAAACGCCAGAGAGGTATGACTGCTCCATGCGCTTCATCAACGATCCATGGTGGCTGCTGTGGTACTCCTGCCGCTTATCGTCATCTGCGTCTTCTGCATACTTTCGCTGGAGCTTGCGGATCTTTTCCCGCCAGGCGGAACTCTTGGCAACTTCAGCGATCAGAAACAACGGCACTGCAGAGGCTGTGTGTTTGTTACGAGATTTCGAGTCGTCCGACGAGGACTGAAACTGGTGCGGATCGGGATTGATAAGACCTTTTTGTCGAGATCCAATGGCAACTTGACGCAAGATCCGTATCAAGGCTGCTCCCGCTGGTACACCATCGCTTGCTGGAGGCATCGAACGCTTCCTCAGATTGTGTCGTCCTTCGGATCGCTCCGTAACCAGATCAACCGCCGACTTGGTCTTTTCGAGCTTGAGCCAGTTCACCTGCGCCGTCTTCGGTAAGTCAGCCTCGACAAGGCCATCACGAGCAGGCTCCCGCTTGGCAAGCTCATGAGACTCCTCCTTTTGTGCCTGCGACGACAGATCACGTTTGTGGAAGGGATCAACAACAGCACCGTCGTTCGGGTTTTCCTTCTTGCCTTCGAGCTTGCGAGCGATATATCTTAAGCCAAAGGCAGCGGCCACGGCGCTTACGAATGCTGCTACTACATAGCCGGCTATCTTGAGACGGTAGATCGTTTTCTGCTTCCAGGCCTCGTATAGTGGGTTGCCTGCATGCTCCTCCGCAGCCGTTATTTCAGCTGCGCCGACAGGGCGGATGATAGCCCTTTTCGAGAGGATGTCACTCGGCGCAGCCTCGACGACGACATCACGAGCAGGCTCCCGCTTGGCAAGCTCATGAGACTCCTCCTTTTGTGCCTGCGACGACAGATCACGTTTGTGGGAGGAGCCAACAGAAGCACCGTCGTTCGGGTCTTCCTTCTTGCCGGAGAGCTTTTTCACGAGCGCATCCTCGGCATAAAAAAGGCCAATGGCAGTGCCCAAGAAGGCTACGACTTCTCCTACCTTCGCGACACGGCGGGTCCATTTCCAGTCTATGAAACGGAGGAACAGGTCCTCCCTCCAGACCTCGTTTGTCAGGGGGCCTGCATTCTCCTGGGTATGGGCTAGTACGTGTGGTTCGACAGGGTAGATCTTAAACCTTTTGGAGAGAATGTGACTCGGCGCATAGTAGGAGTTGACAACATAGCCAGAAGTCTGCTGCTGCTGCTGCTGCTGTTTGATCTCTTGCAGCTGCTGCTTAACTCGCTTGTTCTCCTTGTAGCTTTTGAGAACCTCATAAACGACGAAGGACTCGACGCCTTTGACCGCTGCAAGGCCTGCTCCGACCCGAGCATACTTGCGCAGCCTCTTTGCCCTGGCAAGCTTTTCGGCTGGTGTCAGCGGTGCCTTGTTGGCCAAGCTCTTGAAGTCTTGAACCATGAGGCTGATCGCAGCGCGCGAGATCATGCGCTTCGACAATTGACCTGGCTGACGTGAGCGTGCTCCCGCTGGTACACCGTCGTTTGTTGGAGACATCGAACGCTTCCTCAGATTGTGTCGTCCTTCGGATCGCTCCGTAACCAGATCAACCGCCGACTTGGTCTTCTCGAGCTTGAGTCTGTTCACCGGGTTCTTAGAGCAGAGACGGGTTGAAGAAGCAGCTTGAGAAAACTCGGCCTGACGACCTGAGGCAGGGTTGTGTGGCACCGTCTTCGGTATGCCAGCCTCGACAAGGCCATCACGAGCAGGCTCCCGCTTGGCAAGCTCATGAGACTCCTCCTTTTGTGCCTGCGACGACAGATCACGTTTGTGGGAGGAGCCAACAGAAGCACCGTCGTTCGGGTCTTCCTTCTTGCCGGAGAGCTTTTTCTCGAGCGCCTCCTCGGCATAAGTAAGGCCAATGGCAGTGCCCAAGAAGGCTACGACTTCTCCTACCTTCGCGACACGGCGGGTCCATTTCCAGTCTATGAAACGGAGGAACAGGTCCTCCCTCCAGACCTCGTTTGTCCGGGGGCCTGCATTCTCCTGGGTATGGGCTAGTACGTGTGGTTCGACAGGGTAGATCTTAAACCTTTTGGAGAGAATGTGACTCGGCGCATAGTAGGAGTTGACAACATAGCCAGAAGTCTGCTGCTGCTGCTGCTGCTGTTTGATCTCTTGCAGCTGCTGCTTAACTCGCTTGTTCTCCTTGTAGCTTTTGAGAACCTCATAAACGACGAAGGACTCGACGCCTTTGACCGCTGCAAGGCCTGCTCCGACCCGAGCATACTTGCGCAGCCTCTTTGCCCTGGCAAGCTTTTCGGCTGGTGTCAGCGGTGCCTTGTTGGCCAAGCTCTTGAAGTCTTGAACCATGAGGCTGATCGCAGCGCGCGAGATCATGCGCTTCGACAATTGACCTGGCCGACGTGAGCGTTTGAATCCGGCCTGTAGTCTTTCTTCTTCTGCTTGCTGTTTCGCAGCTCTCTGGGATGGCGTTTGCTTCTTCAGCGCTCGAATTGCCAACCATAAGAAAGTTCCTTGGATCGCAGCAGCGAGCGTGATGGCTGAGCCAATCACAATGTTGCGATATCGTGGCGAGAACGCTGGATGCCGTCTAACTGCCACATCGGTTCTTGGAAACTCGGCTCCCACAGGATGGTCGAGCAATCGAGCGCCTTCTCCGCCGAAACGTTCGACCACAACAGATTTTATGTCACGCTTGTGAGGAGTCCCTCGTACCGGATAGATGGTGGCCCCTCGAGCTTTGCTTTTCGCAGCTTGCTCTCGCTTTCTAGCTGCGTCCAGCTTCTGGTGAAGCGTGGCCAAGGACGCAAGAGACAAAGTAGCAAAGATGCCGCCACCTAAGATTCGCTTAGATCGAAGTGCCTTTCGAAAGGCTTCTCGCCTCCGCCTCCGTTGCAGCTCGTTCCTAAACCTAAGTCTTTCCATTTCTCTCTCCGCACCATCGAGCAGCCTGAGAGTCTCCTCGGCTGGACCTTCTACCTCCATAGCGCCGATTGCCCGCTTGACAAGGTGTCCATCTTTGAGCTGCAGAGTTTCGAGATGTTCGTCACCTCTGCGCAGAGACCTTCGTTTGTTGACCGTCGTAGGATGCTTCCAGAGATGAAATCGACTGTTCTCATCATGGGGGTGATAAAATGGAGTGTGCTCATCATGGGGGTGACGAAGATATTGCCAGGCAAGAACGCTAAAGGTTTCAAATAAAGAGGCTATGAGTGCAATAGCGATAGCTGTTTGTTTGCCGGTGTGTGCTTCTTCCAAGGCCTCTACGCGATCAATCGCAGGCGAGGGGATAGATGGGGATGGAGGTGTCTGATAATGTTCCAATCCCAAGGGCACCAACGGCTTCTGGATACGTAGGCTTTCCGATGCATCCGCGGTAGACTTGCTGACTTGCAAGTGACTAGGCAGGTTGTGCAACGCGGGCGATTCTTTAAAAAGACCAGCTCTGGTAGAATCGAGCTTGGATGCTATTCCAGGGGCGACATGGCCGGCTTCAGATACTGGCACGTCGCTGGCAGCTCCAGCTTCGGCGGCCTGCAATGCTCGTGGAGCCAGTTCGTAGGCCTTCTTGCCTCGCACCAAAAGCCGTTTGATCTTCTCGTTGGTGACTTCGCGTTTCAACAGGGCAGGTCTACCTTGCTCGACGGATAGAAGGTCAACGTGAGCAGCCGGCTCGACGTCAAGAGAGCGCTTCTTGAGCATCGTATGGCGGACTTCGGCAAAGAGCTGTCGATTGGGTGCAGGGACAGAAGCTGTCTCTGGCTGCTTCGACTCTTGAGGCTTGGGCGTCGAGTCAGATTGACGTCTATAGCCATACCAAATTATAGCACCAGAGACACCAAGAAGAGCAGCGGCACCTGTGAACAATTTGACGAGTAGCAATCTTGGACCTGAAGGAGCATTCTCCATTACAGCAACTGCAACGCGGCCACTGTCTTCGACTCTTCCATGCCAACAGTCTATCATGGCAGCGACTGGGTCCCAGCGCTTTCGAAGCTCGGTGTGATGCAGTTTTTCGTCCTTCGAAATTTGAATGAAAGCCGAGTCGTCTCGGTTGTCAACATCCTTCAGGCGTAGCGCCGGTGGTGAAGGTGTAGGTTCAGCCCGCTCAGTGTTGTTGCCATAATGATCTTTACCGGGCTTCTGACTCTTCGTCTCGTAGTAGACGACTGCGCCAATCAGACCGAGAATGCTCACGATACATGCAACAACGGGACCAACAAGACGTCGACTATCTTGGGTGTACTTTTGAAGTGCATTCTCAATGATCTCGAGGGGATTGAATCGTTTTGTAAGTGTCTTGGACTGATCTTCCTTGTCAGCAGCTTTCTCGGACTTGATGATCGGAACAACGGACTGCTTGGGTAGCGACCTATCATCTTTCGGTTGGGAGGTTCGGACAGAAGCATCGTGAGCTGCCACGTCCTCAGAGGATAGACTTCGAAGCTGAATTTTGCTGCCACCAGAGCCAGAAGCCCGAAGAGCAGCGCTTTCGGCAGCAGCTTGCTGCATCGCGGCTTGTTGACTCTCTGAAGCGTGTGCCATGGCTTGATTGTTAGCATCGCCCGCGTTAGCTACCTTACTCCTAAACAAAAGCATCAGCCCAGACGTGATTAATAAGACCACGTTCATGATCACAGCACGTTTGGTCGCAGTATTACGTTTGGCATGTGCTATCGCTTTAACTTGTGCGGATAGACGAAGGCGATCTTCTTCAACTCGAGCACCAGAAGCGTCTGCTCCAATGCCAAGCTTGGTAGACAAAGGAGGTCTGTTGTTGAGCTTTGCGTTATGACCAGCATGATCGACATCAGCAACATAACCACCTTCGTCACCACCGAAGCGGAAAGGCTTCTTTCTGGGCTTGAACAAAGATTCAGGGCGAGCAGGATTGGCAATTCCGTCGAACTTGGCTGTTGGGCTCTGCTGGAATCGAGTATAGGCGGTGAACTCTTGAGGTTTGATATCGGTTTGAGCTGCTACTGATGCAGCACGTTCACGGTTAGTGAAGTGGGATAAAAATTCCGAAACAATCTTGATTCTCTATTGAAGAAAAGACCAGCGAGGTGGAACGATGGTTCAGCAAGACGTCCACGGAGTACAGTGATTTAAGAGCGTTGAGAGGGTGCTTACACGTTTGACCTTAGGAGTGGCGGGTCTGGGCAGTTTGGGAGGTTGACGAGGCTTGCGATAAGCCTTTCTGCTGACTTCGAGCTCAGCTTTAGCTTCTCGAAGAGGCTGACAGGCTACGGCGGCCATGAGGATGTAGGCCATAGCGAAGAAGTAGAGGGTTCGCATGATTGCAATGCGGTCCAGCTAGCTAGCCGCTACGTGTGTAGTAAGTGATGATGCTTGTCGATATAGTTGAATCGGTTTGATACTATGGAAGCGGTGTTCGAGTTGGTGGTGGAAAGAAGACAAAGATTGAGCAGCAATGCACAAGCTCAGAGAGGGTGGGAGAGATACACAAGGCCAGGCAGAAGGTGTATGCGCCCAGCTCAATTATTGCTCTTGGACACTATGATGTGCTTCGATGTGAGGGCAGCAGACACCACCACCAAATTAAGTGTGGGTCTGGCAACATGAAACTGGGAAGGCAGTTGTTTTGAGGCAACATTTCATTTCCAAGATTTATCTCTCATTTGTGTCACTCATTCTCACGCCCCCCAAAGCCATAGGTTAGGATGACGAACGAGAGCGAAGACGATACCCGCAGAGATCATGGACATGCGTCGCGGCCTGAACAGACCTGGCCAAACGCAGGTGTGTTCGAAGATCGACTCGAGGCACTTTATTGCGGACCTCGGTAGAGCCACCTTTCGGCATGGTTCAGATGAGGACCAAGCTTCACCTTCAACTCGTTGGTTGAGTCCCGAAGAGAGAGCAAAAAGACCGATGAAATGGTGGCGACAAGTGGTGATGGCTGGCTCAAGAACAATGGAAATGGCGGTCACTCCCACGCTTTCTCGAGAGGACAATTGAGCATCGATTCGCGATTTTTTTTAATTGACTTGTGGAAAGGATACGATCTCACATCTACTGAAAATTCCTCGCACGGACCCGTTTGTGTTGCACTTTCTTCCACTGTAAGCACTCACGCTTTCAGGAGCTGTGCCTGTCATTGCCCTCATCATCGTCACCACCACCACCATCATCACCACCATCACGACCCCTCATCCCTGCTAGAACCATGTCGGCGACACTGAAAAGCGTATACGCGGGCAATCCTGCCACGGTTCGAGGACAATCGACCAAGATCTCTGCTGATCCCAAGGGCGAAAAAGTCGTCTACTGCCAAAACCGTACCGTCTTTGTTCGATCGATTAGCGACGCTTGCAAACCTGCTCTCGCTTACTCGCAGCACACTCAGCCGACGACTGTAGCACGCATCTCGCCAACCGGCTACTACTGTGCCTCTGCTGACCAAGCCGGCAACGTTCGAGTATGGGACTTGGTCGGAGAGGAACAGATCATCAAGAGTCAAGTCAAAGTCATTGCTGGTCGCATCAACGATCTGGCATGGGATGGCGAGTCGAAGCGTATCATTGCCGTCGGTGATGGAAGGGAACGTTTTGGACACGCATTCAGCTTTGATACAGGTTCGAGTGTAGGTGAGGTGACGGGTCACAGTCGACAGATCAACGCGGTTGCGATTCGAAAAGATCGTCCTTTCCGCGCTGTCACTGCTGGTGATGACAACAATCTCGTCCTCTACCACGGAGCACCGTACAAGTACAACAAGACGATCAACACTCACTCTCGTTTCGTGCAGGATGTGGCCTATGCGCCGAATGGCGAGCACTTTGTTTCCGTTGGTTCGGACAGCAAGGTCTTGCTCTATGACGGCAAGACAGGTGACACTCTCGTCGAGCTTTCCGCCAAAGCATCAGGTGGACATACAGGCACGATCTTCGCCGTGGACTTTTCACCGGATAGCAAGAAGATCGCTACTGCTGGTGCGGATGGCTTTGTCAAGGTGTGGGATATTGCAGGCGAGAAGGTGAAAGCTTGGCACGATTTCAACGGACAGAGCAGTCAGAAGGTGGATGATCAGCAGGTGGGGATTGTTTGGGCTGGAGATCGTATTGTCTCGCTCAGCTTCAGTGGTGATCTTAATGTGATTGAAGAGGGCGGCAAGGTGAACAAGTTGTACGGAGCTTGCAAGAGTTTCGGCGTGCGATCACTGGATGTAGCCGAAGATGGAAAGATTTTGGTCGGCGGTACTTACGACGGAAGGGTTTTGACTTGGACGGCTGATGGGGTGTGTAAGCGTGTTACAGGCGCCGAGGGGACAAGTGCGGCAGTGTTAGGTGTACACACGACTCACGATGGCGCATTTATTGTCAGTATGGACGATTCTGTACGCAAGATCTCGCCCACTGAAAACAAGTACACTTCCAACACAGCCGTCTCGCTCTCAAGCCAGCCCAAAGGATCAGCCGCCTCAACCAGCGGCACCGTCGTCATAGCTGGCGCCAACGGAATCGATATCATCTCCAACGGCATCACCAAAAGCAACCACCGCACCACCTACAGCCCATCCTCGGCCGCCATTTCCGCCGATGCCTCCCTCGTCGCTATCGGTGCCGAAGACGGAAAAGTGCACCTCTACACCCTCTCTTCCTCCTGCTCCTGCTCCTGCTCCTGCTCCTGCTCCTGCTCCTACGAACTCAAAGAGACGCATGTGTTCAGCAACAACCGTTCAGCCGTCACCGCGCTCTGCTTTGACGGACAACTCTCTCTGCTCGCTGCTGGAGAATGCAACGGTAAAATCCAGGTTTACGATCTCGACAGCAAATCCCTCAAGATCGCACACTGGGTTTTCCACTCTGCTAGGATCAACGATATCAAATTCTCCCCCGACGGCACCCACGCAGTCTCGGCAAGTCTGGATACACATGTGTACGTTTGGAGCGTAAAGAAACCAGCCAAGAATATCGCAATTAAAAACGCCCATGCGAATGGTGTACAGGCTGTTGCTTGGCTAGGCCATGATACCGTCGCTAGTGCTGGTGCTGATGCTGCCCTACGCATTTGGGCTCTTCAACTTGACCAAGATGCTTAACCCTGTCTCTATTTTAATGCATTGAGGTACAAGTGTCTATACATCTTGCACATATAGTGTCTGTTGGCAAGCAGCTGTGATGTGCGATCAAGTCGAGATTGCAAGCGCAGGTGAGCTCAGATCTGCTCTACAACACGACCTTCATTGAGACGCAACAGGGAGCCGAAAGTAAGAGGCCATTCGGATTGGTAATGGCTCACCAGAACTATTGCCATTTGTCTCCTTTCTCTCAGATCCTCAGCGACAAGCTCGGGTGTTGCACCAATGGGCAAGTTTTCCGGTTCATCAATAAACCGACGAATGCGTTCAACCTGATACTTGTCCATTCCTTGGAAAGGTTCATCGAGAACTAACAGCTGCGGATTTGCAACTACAGCTCTCAGAAATAGAACGAGTGCTTGAGAGGAATGAGTCAATTCGTTAAACGGTCTAGCCGAGCATTCTTGCACTTGCTCGGTCTGCGATGAGACTGTTGCATCTCGAGTGGGTTTGATGAGATCAGCGAATAGGTGGAGGAGAGCGTCAACTCTTTCTTTTTGCGATTGGGTATACTTGCGGGGAGAGAAAAGATTTTCGAAACCAGATGCGACCACTTGTCCGACAGTAAGGCCTCCTGTTGAGAGCGCTTTGCGCGGGAATGCGTTGAACAGCTCGGGTGAAAGATGGCCTGTACGTCGATTAAGTAGGCTGCGCGCGTTCGAAGGATGGTCTCGTGCGTGCGAGAAGAGGGATAGAGAGGCGGAGGGGAAGGAGAATGATTTCGCATGGTCACCGAGGAGGAGGGCCAGAAGAGTGGTTTTCCCGGACCCGTTGTCTCCGGCTAGGATGAGTCGCGTTGAGGGATGTATGTTTAGAGAGACATTGTCAAGGATCACCTTTTGGCCGTACTGGATCGACACAGAGGAAAGGGATATGATGGCGGGGAGAGAGGTGTTTCCTCTCCCAATGTTGAGTGCAGCGTTGTTGCGGATTTGGGTTGGACCTGGTTGCTTTGCTCCCGCCTTCTCCGCTCGACTCGGTTCGCAGGTGTTGTTACGGGGACCGAGGTAAGTAATCTCGCCTTGATCATTCACTCTCAGAACATGCGTTACAAGATCCGGAATGGCATCCTGCTCTCTCAGCACCAAAACCAACCTTGGACTCCTAGCAGCATGCAATTGCCTAAACAACTCACTCAACTTGAGCCTCGTATCCGCATCGATTCCCGAAAAAGGTTCTTCCAACACAACCACCTCTGCGCCTACAATCAAACTACTCAAAATCCTCGCCCGCCTGGTTTGTCCATTGGAAAGCGCAATGACAGGACTATCAAGCAACTCATCTGTAATAAGCAAAAGTGGTGCCATCTTTCTAATCATCCTATCCGCCTCCTTTGCCTTGTCCAACGCCTTTTCTCTCTCCCAGCAGGACTTGTACTTGAACAACGCCACCTCCTCGGTGGAAGCAGTTGCAAATGGATCCGGCAGAAACCTCTGGCGTGCAACCAACCCCAGAGGACAATCCAAGGAATCCATCAATCTCTCATACAAGGTAGTTCGATCTTGATCGCGAATCGCACCATAGCGCGCCAAGTAGTTGGTAGATTCGCCAGACCCACAAGATGGCCGGCGGATCTTGGTTGCGAAGGAAACAAGCTTGATCAGCTGACTTGCAGCGCGGGGAGGTGCATCTGGTTGCGATGGATGTAAAAGAAATGGATGAGCGGGTGGGTGTCGGAGATTGCAAGGAGAAAGGCGAGGAGGAATACGAGCGGAAAGGATATCGACAAGTTCACGACGCACGCAGCCACCTTGTTCGGAGGCTGGCGCGATGATCGCCCAGCATTCCTCTGCGGCGTGATCGTTGATGGTCCAGTCTAAAGTGCGGGTAGAGGGGAGTGTTTTTAGATGTGCGTTGCAGAGCTTGAGGAGGGGTGGTCGTGGTCGTGGTGATCGAGTGTTGGTGGAGGAGAAGCGGGTGTTGGAGGGCAAGATGCGGATGAGGGTGGAGGCAGGGAGGGTCGTGGAGATGCTCGTTGGTGAGATTGTACCAGATCCAACTCGTAGTGAAGCCGGTATTGAGCGCATCTTGGTCGAGCCTATGATGTGACGGTGTTCCTGTGGATTGCAAGAACGCGGTTGAGATCGTGTCCAAGGAGGAGCTTTTGACGTTGGAAGTTCTCGGCAACCAAATCGGCAACCAAATCGGCAACCAAATCGGCAACCAAATCGGCAATCGAAACGCTTCAACCATCTGCCCGATACCAACAGGTGAGATTTCAGATCTGCGATCTGGTGTTCTGGTGTTGATCGGGGAAAAGCAATCACCCGATCTGTGCATCCACCTACAGAGAGTTGATCCTCGTGTCACCATGGATCCGGTGGCTACCACTATCACAAGTTACCACCTGCCGCTCGGAGGCCTTGTTGGGATCCTGTCTTGTGAGCTGCCAGGGTAAGCCTTGTATTCCGGCGAAAGGAATGTGGCCAGGCACGAATGCTATGACGCTTCGAAGAGCTAAGCGAGACATAAGCGGGGAAATGCGAGCTGAAGAGATGACTGGGAGAGAGGTCATCTGCAATTGGCTCCAAGCGAGACGGTTTCAGCCCAGCTTTCACGCTTGAAAGATGGACGGACCTGTTTGAAGCGAGTGACTTGATAGGCTGGGAGCCAAAGTGGTCGCCACTTGGAATGACGAGAGGGCATTCATGGATTGCGCTTTTTGTGGACAAGTTGCTTGCGTTCTTGTGGCTGCTGTCCACTGGAATCTGCCTTTGTGTTTGCTTTATATATAAGTCTGGCGATGATCATCCAAATCGTGCGGACATCGACCGTTTCCTACGACATTGTTGCCGCCATGATGTCGCTACAAGACAGGACATCCGCCTTTTTCGCCTCTCTAGCTGGCAAAAGCACCTACTCGAAACTGGGATTCAAGCTTCTCCCTTCGGACCCCGTGCTGGACACTTTTCGCAAACTAGGCTACAAGGTGGTCGAATATGACATTCCACCTTACCCGCTCTACACGGCTGGCTTGATCGCGGTTCGCATGTTGGGCTTCCTCGTCGCTTCTTCCATCGTTGCTTACCTGCTCTACCACAAGGTCGCAGTCAAGTCTCGGGTGGGAAAATGGGTTTCCATGGTGAGCCTCATTGTCTCGCTTCTCGCCTGGCCTTTGGTTACAGGTCGATCGGGAGTGATGCTTCTTGATTTCTGGCGTCCCGCACTTGGTTTCCGTTCTTGCTTGCTGGTTTGGGATATCTTCCATATCCGTACTTACCATCAAGTAAGCAGTTGGTCTTTTGTTCGCTTCTTTGCTCAACTTTGGACTTTCCCCAAGGAACTCGACGAGATCGCAGAACGTACTGCCGAGCAAGGTTACCAACGAAACGCACGGATGGAAAACCTCAAGGGAATGCCTCGGGTCGCCGTCGAAGCCGTTGCCATGTTCGGAACTCTTTACTTTATTCCGCCTTACGAGTTGACTAGGAAGATGAGTCAGTTGGCTTACCATTTTTACTGCGACATGCTCGGTATCTGCATTCTGATGGCTTTGGCTCTCTTTGGTGATGGTTTGCTCAAGGCACTTGGCATCCTTATCAACGTCGAGATGGCAGATATGTTTGAAAATCCTTTGGGTACCACCAACATTCGTCTCTTCTGGAGTCACTGGAATCGAGCCATCGCCGCTGTCTTCCACCGAGTCATCTTTGGCGGTCGAAAGAAGAAAACATTGATCCCAACAAGGAAAGCTGAAGCAGCGGCTGCTAAGAAACGCTTCTCGCACATGGACGGTATGTCTGAAACCGACGTAGGTCACACTTCAGGTGAAGACCAACATTACCACTCGTCTTGCTCCACCTCGAACGATCATGGTGCTGGGGCGGCTAGAGCTCTGAAATCGCTCTCTCACATTTCCAACGGCAAGGCTGATTGGGAACTACGAAAGCGCACTGCTATCAAAGCTAACGGCAACCTTGCTGCTGGCACACCGGCAAAGAAATCACCTTTCCTACCCAAAGCAGCGGCAGCAATCCTAACTTTCGCCATGTCTGGTCTCTTCCATGAACACATTACCTATTTCACGCTTGGCTTTGCCAATGGTGAAAACTTCCTCTTTTTCCTCTTAAACGGCTTCGCCACCGTCGCTGCGGCTTGGTTCAAACGCACCTATCCTCATCTGAACGAACAGATCCCAACGTGGTTATCCGTGTTGATGCTTCACGCATTCTTCCTTTCCGTCGTACCACTTTTCTGCTCGCCCTTCATTCGCAGTGGCTTCTTTGTTCAGTTGGAAGCATTGCGGTACGAATTGATGCCCATTACAGAGCGTCCTAGAGGTAGCTTTGTTTACCTTTTCGGACAGTAAGGAGCGCTCCTGTCGTCTTTGTTTGCAAGGCGAGTAGCAGCGAGATTGCTTGCTTTGCTTCTTCTCACTCTTTGCTCTCTGCATTGTTTGTTGTTGGTGGTGGTGTTGTTGTTGTTGTTGTTGTTGTTGTTGTTGTTTGGGATGTATGTCTGTTCGGAATACCATCGGATTGCTCTCTTGATTGAACAAAGTGTAATGCGATTGTTCAAGTGATAGTGGACTCTTTTTGGCAGGACACGGTTGTATTGCGTGATCAGGGCAAACTAACTGACTTGAGGACTATCTATATACATCTTGACACCAACACAAAGATAGCAAGCAACGACCGAAGCATGAGAGGCAGAGCACGAGAGCCCCTTGAAGGAGACCCTTTTCTCTTGAGCGAGTTTGCCACCCTCACCAAAAGTGCCGACCAGAGCTTAGCTTTTGAAGGAGAGACTTGTCCATGTTAGAAACTGAAGTCGTTTCGGTCCCGATACTGGCGATCGGGTAGAGTCTAAGTACGATGTCACTGCTAGTTTTAGACAGAAACAAATATACTTAATTGACTAAAGGAATGCAGCAAGAGCCTAGTGCTCTCTGTGAGATATATATACAAGTGAGTGGCACATGCCAGATGTGGGAGTTGCTATGCTTAATGATCCAGTCTGACAATGAGTGGGACTTTGTTGTCACCAATCTCTGGCAAGATCAGTTATCCTTGATCTCCAGTCAAATCTGCCACCTCATTAGATTGGCTCTGTCTGATCTCTGATCTGGTTGATGTTGTGTCGCTCTTCAGCATCATCATTGGATCACCAATTTCAGCACCCCCTCTCGATCCAGTGGGCTCCTTTGACACTGTCAGACTGAATAGCTCCTGTATGTGCATGAGTGTCAGCATCATGAGTGGCTTTGTCAATATATTGGCAATGTTCTTGCAACTCTGGACTGGAGCAATCATAAGTTGCTGACTTGCAACTTCATCTCACAGGAAGAAGTGAGTGATATCAATGTGCTTTGTCCTCTTGAAGTGTTGAGGGTTGCTTGCAATGGCACACACTCCTGACAAATTGCTGTATAGGACCAGAACATCTCGATTGAAAGCTAGCTCACCATCTTGCAAGTGGGTAATTGTAGTCCCAGCACTTATGTGGATTCCAGTCATCTGTGGTGCTTGCTGTTGTAGCTCATGTAAAAACATCAATGTCCATAGTAATTCTCTAGTGGCTCCCACTAGAGCTACATATTCAGCTTCTACTCAGCTATTTGCTACTGTTGGTTGGAGGTGTGAAGACCAACTGCACACTAATCTGTCGACAATGAAGGCATACCCTGATGTCAACCTTCTGCAACTGCATGATCCTGCCCAGTCACTATCAGCCCATCCAGCAAGTGTTTGCCCACCAGTGTGTGTTCCTGCTGAGAGGCTGATTCCTATTGTTCCCTTGAGGTATCATAGTATGCACTTAGCAGTGGTGAGGTGCTCACTGGAAGGGTTCATGATGAACCAGGCACAGTGGCTGACAGCAAATGCAATATCAGGTCAGCTGCCTTGAGCAATCCACAATAATGATCCCACAAGTGATGCATAGTGACAGATTTCTTCAGTACTAGCTGAGTTGCCTTCTCATGGTCCAAGAGTATTGATGGCCTCAGTAGCTGGTGTTGATGCTGCCCAGGCTCTGTCCATTCCAAACTTCATTAGTATTCCCTCAATATATCCACTATGATTTATTGATAGCATGCAGGCCTCTCTATTGTAATCCACATTCAAACTGATGATGTGTGACACATTGCCTTGGTCTGTGATACTGAAGGTGCTTGCAAGCTGCTGCCTTGTGGATTTGACATGTGATTCAGTTGCCCTGATGACTAGGAGGTTGTTGACATAGACTGTGAGCAGTACCATCACATTGTCTGAACCATGCATGTATACACACAGTTCAGCCCAGCAGTGCTTGAAACCAAATGCTTGAAGTTGCTCACCAAGTGCTGCATGCCACAATCTTCCAGCCTGTTTGAGCCCATAGAGAGCCTTCTTCAGCCTGTAGCACTTGTTCTCAGTCACTTCTGTTTTAAATGTTGGCAGGATCCATATGTACACATCCTTGTCAATCTTTCCATTCAAGAACACTGTATTGACATCGAGTTGAATGGCATGCAGCCTGTAACAACAAGCAACAGCAAGTAGGATTCATACCATCTGTAGGCAAATTACCAGACTGAAAGTCTGGTTGTAGTCTAGCCCCTGGTGCTGAGCATATCCCTGTGCAACCAAGTGCACTTTGTATTGTGTGGTGCAGCATTGGGTGTCAAGCTTGAGCTTGTATACCCAGTGAATGCCAATGAGTCTGCCATCTGCTGGTACATCCACCAGGTCAAAAACATTCATCTTATGCATGCTATCCATTTCACTCACCATTGCCTCTCACCATTTTGGCCAATCATTGCACACTTTAGCTTCATTGAGGGACAATGGTTCCAGCAGGATGCCATCAGCACTTCAAAATTGTTGACCACTAGCAATCAATGCTGTACCATCCATTACTGTAGCTGCAAAAGCCATGCAATCCAGATGGTGGCTGCTGACCACAGGTATCTGGGTGTCAGGGTTTGGTGTGAGTGAGCACATTGTAGTGAAAGCCATGTATCTGAGTGTGTTTGATGGATCCAGTGACTCTGTGTGGGTGAAGTCAAGTACAGAGATGCCATCATACACATCTGCTGTCACATCACTCTGCAGTGTGTCAAGCAGGGACACATTCTCATGAGCCTCAGCATGTGGCAGACCTAGTATTGTATTCCCCCTTTCGGGCTGCACTGCATCGAGCTCTGCTCCAAGGTCAGCAGCAATTGCATCTATGTCCATAATGATCTCACCAGCCTCCTCAATGTCCACCATCATTCAGTCCCATTCATGGCTGAAACTTGAGACATCTGAAGGGCTTGAATTGGAATCGATGGTACACTGACAAGAGTACATTGGTAGCAATGAGTGAGTCACATCATCTGCTTCTGTTTCATCTGTCACTTCATCCTGAGGGAACCAGGTGTAGGAGTGTAAAAGCTCATGATCGCCAGCAAGGACACACCTGTGGAAAGGATGAGGATCCACACCCAGCTGCTCAAGTTCCAAGAATTGAATGTCTTTTGCAACAACCACATGGTCAAGCTCTGGAAGCCAGACCTTGTGGCCTTTGACCACACATGGTTTGTCTGAGAAACCCAAATATGTGCCCTGAAGAGTGCATGGCTGAAGGTGTTTACTAACCATCAGGTGGTTTCACAACCATGTTGAGCATGTGCTTCCTCGAAGTATGACATAGGCTACACACCTGAACTGTCAGATGTGGCATAGCTCAGGGTGATGACTGAAGAAGAGTTTGAGGGGTGTAATGCTTCCATGTGTCATACCTGCAAGTCGATTGTGGATGAATGCTGCCTGGAGTATGGCATGTGGCCACCATTGTTCATCCATACCTGAGTCATAGATAAGGCTCCAGGCAATCTTCTGGATCGTCTGGATTGCCCATTCAGCAAATGCATTGTCAGTGTGTTGTTGAGTGGGTGAGGTGGAGATCTTCATGCCCATCAAAGAACACAGCTCACAGAAGGTGGCAGACCAAAGTTCACCCTGGTCCACCTGGATCTCTTTGATTCCATGATCCAGGGTCACCTCAGATGGTCTCTGATTCTTGGCAACATGAATTTTGGACAACCACCAAGCTGCTTCCTGAGATGCAGCTCCTTTGTGTGCTAGCCCTTGCACCCAAATCATACCAGAATGAGCATCATGAATGATGAGCACATATGAATACTGAGTGGCACCATGCAGTGGACCCATGACATCCATCGACACCAATTCAAGCAGTTCACTGACCTGCCAAGGATGAGCAATAGTCCATGTGATTGCCTTACTTCATGTGCAGATGTCACACAGGTTGCCAGGAAGGATTGCTGGGGTCAAGGGTATGTCATGGAGGGTAGTAGCCACTCTTGTCCATAGGATCACATTGTGACTGGCATGCCCCAATCTTTGGTGCTAGATGCTTGCCTTGCTGCTGAACCTGTGGGGATGCTCCATGTTAGTTACTGTTGTTGTTGCAGCAAAAGCTAGGGAGATGGCTGGCTCAGGCATATTGTCATTCCATATGATCATAGCAGCAGTGGGGTAACCATCCTGGCCTGTTGGCACTCAAATTGCATGTCCATGCTTATCCTGAATTGTGACAAGCTCATTCTCAAAGGTCACTCTGCCTCATGCATGTGTGACAGACTTGGTACCAATGAGGTTGGTCACAAGGTTGGGAACCAACAGACAGTTTTGATATGTCATTTGCTCCCATTGGTGCAGTTGGGGGCTGAAGCTCAGGAGGCTAACAGTTCCCCCCCATCTTGGTGGCAACAAGTCCTCCTCCATTGGCTGTGGTGATGTTCACAGATGTGTCCATGTCCTGCCAACCCTTTCCAAGCTGAGACAAGTTTACCATGACACAGGACACCCCAGAATCGAACATGAATGGCACAAACTGGGGTGGAAGGTCAATGGGTGCCAGCTTGACTTCTGTGGTGAATGCCAAGACCAGCACCATATCCTAGTCCTCCTGGGTGTCTTTGAGAGGTAGTATGACACATGCATTGGCATGACCCTTAGGAGACATTTTAATCTTTCCTTGTTTCCACTTGGCATGAGTGGCATTGTCTGGGCAATGATTGGCAGTGTGACTGAGTTCACCACAGGCCCAGCAATTGATGAGCATGGCAGCATGCAATGTGATCAGTTCCAATGCTTCAGTCATGGGAGGAAGGTGTACAGGGGTGCTTTTGGCTGCAAGTTCATAGCATTCACAAAGTATGTTAGCTACACTTTCAGCTGTTTGCTCCTTCCCATGAAGTTTCTCATGCAGGACAGACACTGAGTTAAATAGCACATTTCTGTCTGAAGGTAGTGCATGCTTGAGTGTCCAGTAATGGTGATCTGGAGTCCAGGGGACCTTCAAGTAGGCATGCAATTTGGATACATGAGCTTCCCATTTAGTAAGGAAGTCATATGCTCTGCTTCCAACTTGGTCCCAATGCAAGTCATAGGTGGCTGTGAGAAGCTCATACTCCTTGGCAGTGGAGTGTACTGTGCACTTATTTATTGCCCACTCAAACAGATCTACAGCAATCAGCATTGGTTGATTTCCATGCTCTGCAAAGTACTCAGTATGTAACTTGTTTGAGAAACTATGCATGATGATGGAACTGAGCATGGAGTTGGCATCTTTGAAAGTCATTGCCTTTCAGTCAAGAATGTTTCATGCAAATGGAATGACTGACAGCATTGTGAGCATCTTGTGTTGCCATGCATGCACTGAGACTGACCTGGGGTCCAGTAGGTCCTGTTCCTCCCATTTCATCTTATTGTTTAGACCAGAAAGCACCTTTAGATGGTGATTTGTGATTGCACTGAGTTCAGGGGTAGGACATGGTGTAGCTTCATGGCCATTCAGACAGCGATTGGAGTTGCTCATTTTGAAGGCCAGGGTGTTGCTCTGACCCAACATAGGGCTCTCAACCTTAATGGGGAGGCATGCATGTTTGATCAGACCCTCGATCTTGAGATCAAGGATGTGAGTCACATCCCACTCCTCATTCACTAGGAAGAGAGTCACTCTGGTTTGCATTGCTCTACCTAGCTTGGTTTGGTTGGCAAATGGGCCAAGATTGTGCATTGCTTTGTAGAGGATACCAATACATTCAATCATGATGGACAATGGTGAGACTACCTGCTCTTTGTCATCATCATCCATCACATACTTCAGGAGTCGACTGGTCTTTGGGGCATTTGGCATGCCATAGACTTCATTGGTCATAACCCAGTTGAAGCAGTTTTGGACTATCATTGGCAGGTGTGGAAGGAGATCCTGCATGGAGTCGACAAAGTTGTCATATGTCAAGTAGTCTATCTCAGACATTGTTGAAGGTGAGTTTGAGGATGAGGTAGGGCTGGGTTTTGGGCTCATAACCTGTTAGAAACTGAAGTCATTTTGGTCCTGATACTGGTGATCAGGTAGAGTCTAAGTACAATGTCACTGCTAGTTTTAGACAGAAACAAATATACTCAATTGACTAAAGGAATGCAGCAAGAGCCTAGTGCTCTCTGTGAGATATATATACAAGTGAGTGGCACATGCCAGATGTGGGAGTTGCTATGCTTAATGATCCAGCCTAACAATGAGTGAGACTTTGTTGTCCCCAATCTCTGGCGAGATTGGTTATCCTTGATCTCCAGTCAAATCTGCCACCTCATTAGATTGGCTCTGTCTGATCTCCGATCTGGTCGACGTTGCGTTGCTCTTCAGCATCATCATTGGATCACCAATTTCAGCAGTCCACCGCCTCGTCGGAGACTGCCCGACGGAGAACCCGACGAAGGCTTATTAACGTGGGAAAACTTGTTGGCCGTTCTGTCAGGGTCAACCTGTCGAAAACGTCGGTTACTCCATCGACCTCCTTCAGCGATATCGGTGATTGAGGCAGAGTAGAGCAGATCGGGATCGGGATCGGGATCGGGATCGGGATCGGGATCGGGATCGGGATCGGGATCGGGATCGGGATCGGGATCGGTTCCACACGCATTTCGAATTGCCCCGCATTTGGAGGTTGGGTTGCTTCTGTTCTCTTGTGTCTGTTTTGCCTGATTCTGGCGGAACTTGTACATCATATCCAACTTGCTGCCCACCTCCATCGACGCACATCATCGACGCTTCTCTGTCAAAGAAAAAAAAAAAAAAAACAACGAGGTTGGTGCTTTTGATTTGCAGGGACAAGCATTGGAAGCCGAGATGAAATTCATTCACGCCCTTGCGCTCGTCTCAGCACTACCCTTGCTCGTCCCAGCAGAAGAGTTGGACAGGAGGGATGGGTCGAGAATCATGCTATCCACAACGCAGTTTGATCCCGCAATCACCAAGCAGGGCGGCACAACTAATGCTGCTGGAACTTTCAACGTCTCTCCGCTTGCTATATCGACAAGTTATCAGTTTCAAACCTTGTCGCAGACGAGTACGTTTCAAGTTGGTCCTGTAGCAACCGCCGCTTCAGGTGGTTCAGGTGGTTCAGGTGGTTCAGGTGGTTCAGGTGGTTTAGGTGGTGAAAGTGCAGGAGGAGGAACAGTAGTAGTAACTGCCACAGCACCCACTACAACTCTTGCAATGCCTCCAAACACGGGCAGTTGGCGTGCAACACAAGTGGCTACTGCTACCAATCGTTTGCCCAGCTTGGCACTTGGATCAACAAACAACGCAGTGTCGATGCCTGCTGATAGCAGAGCAATCTGCTTGGCAACCGTCGCTCTTCTAGCTGCCTCGATGATCGGAGCGAGTAATGTTCTTGTCTGAACACGCAATCCACAACACAGCAAGTGAAGCAAAGATACCCCTTCATCCTCCTTATTGTAACTTCTGCCATCACCTAGTCGCCTTTCTTTTCCACTTAACCCGTTAATACAGTTTCTTTGGATCGAAAACATTGCCGCTTTGGCCTAGCCTCAGCGCACACTCTGCCACTCTTCTACTGGCAAGAGAGGAATACTTTTCTATGATCGCATTGTCCATATGAACCAAGATCTATGAAAAGGAAACCATCGGTGGATATGGCCGTTTCAGGCCCCCTTATCGCTATCAGGAGGACTAGGCAAGGACTTGGTCGGATCCTTAATGTAGCTCTTATTGCCACCAACAAGCATCGGTTCTGGAATATCCTTGTATCCGCCAGCATGGCTCAGTGCAAGATGCGCCTGCTGCTGCCTTTGCTGCGATTGTTGTTGAGCTGCAAAAGTGTAGTTCGCCGCTGCTGGAGCAGAGACTGGCCACTGCGCCCTTGCTTGGGCTGATGAGGTAAGTGGTAGAATTGCATCCGCAAGGCCGTCTTGTTTACGAGAAACCTTGTTCTCCACCTGACAGACGTCGTTCTTTGTTTTGCTGTCGTTGTACATCCACAGGCCGTAGAAGGTGAGCGCAATTCCGAACCACTGGAGAAGTGTCACTTGTTGTCGGAACCAAATGATTGCCAACACAATCACAAATACTCGTTTGAGCAGCGATGCGATCGAGTAGGTGACCGGCGAGACGATGGATAGGATGTTGAATGCGAGCATGTTCTGTGCAAAGTGCACTATTCCGTTGCATAGTAACAGCCATAGCACTAAGCCGCCCCTTCCGTCCGGGTAAAACTCGTTAGCGGTCCAGGAAGGGTTGAAGAGCAATGCTGAGCCATCGTAATACATGGCCATAGGGATCATAAGGACGATACTACAAGCGGAAGAATAGAAGAGAATGTTGAGTTTATCCATCTTCTCGCTATCCGTTCCTGGAATGCCTGCATCCTTCTCCCCTTTCCTTAGCAGTTTCTTCGAGTATATATTCTGCGCAACAAATACAAAGGTCGAAGCTAGCGCCGCACCGAATCCGACAAGGTCGTCGGCATCAAAGGCAAAGCCTGTACAGGCCATCATCACCCCGGCTGTCAAGGGAAAGAGCGAGAGATATGTCTTGGAGCGATAGGTTACGTTGAACAAATATGTATAGCATAACACCGTAAAGAGAGGCGAGAGCGCTTTGATCGTATGCACCGTCGACACGGGAACTCTACTGATCGCGAGCGAAGAAAGAGCCTGACCGAGAACGTTAAAAAACGCGAGCTGGGCCACCTCTGCTACGCGGGAGAAAGAGGGTTTGACCAAACGCGTAAGCGCACCAGAACCGAGTATCCTCGGCGAGGCAGAGATAAAGCAGCAGACATTGACAAATGCAAAGTGGATGAGCGTTAGGGTGACTGGGTAGGGGAATGCGGGTGGTGGGGGTGAAGCACTGGAATTGGCATCATGGCTGTCGATGCGTGGTTTGGAAAGCAGAGCTTTGGAAGTGTTGGAGGAGAGAGAAGAGGAGGTATACCAGGCCAGACAGCCCAAAACCAAGATCAAGGTCGAGCGGGAGGGAGCCGCTCCTGTCTTTTCCCATGATAGCGATCGGCTATGGTGGCTAGCAGTGGTGGTGGTGGTGGTGGTTTGGGTATGGAGATCGGATCGATTGCGAGCGAATAGGCGTGGACGGTCGAAGCTGCGTTTGGGTTTGTTGGTTTGCCATGATGATGCGGTAGCTAGTGGTAGTGAGGAGCTGGATGATGAGGTAGAGAAGGATGAGAGGGAAGAAACAGCTTCCAATGCTCGCGATCTTACACTCGAAAGCGCAGCATTCATCGTTGTCGATCGAAGCTGAGTCACTTGGCCGGTGACGGTGGTGATCGGTGGCGATGGTGGCGATGGTGGCGATGGTGGCGATGGTGATTGGTGATCGGTGTGACAGTGTGAGGGTGTGAGGGGTGTGACAGTGTGACAGTGTGACAGTGTGAAGAGATGATGAAAGTAAAAGTGTTGGCAACTTTTTGGCGCCACAGCCGAGGTTGTTTTGGTGTGTGTCTTTCTGTCATTTCCAAAAACATGGCATCGGCAGCATCTTCGGAACTGCCCCGATGTGAAGTTCTGTGGAGATTTGCAGAGGAAATCACGAAATCGCACTTGTCCCGCCCGGCAGAAAGAGCCAAGAAACAGAGCGACAGAGAACAGCACACGCACACAACAGGCACATCTGGGCTTCTTTTCTCACGACTGCCGACATAGTTACTATAGACGGCTCTTCCGATCCTGCTTGGTCACCTATCAGGTCCAGTGGGGATCTGTGATAAGCGCACTAGACGACACTTTTTCCGCTCATACTGCCCTAGACTTGCTGTTCGAGATGGCAAGCGCGACATCACACAACAAGAAATCATCGGCGGTCAAGCGTATCCTCTCTGAAGCACGCGAACTCGGCTGGGACGATTCGGATCTCTACACGGCCTCACCTCTGGAAGACAACATCTTCGAATGGCACTTTACCCTCCGTGGACCAGCCAACACGGAATTCGCTTCGGGTCTTTACCATGGTCGAATCCTCTTACCGGCGGAATACCCTATGCGGCCACCGAACCTGATGCTCCTCACCCCGAATGGTCGATGGGAACCCAACAAAAAGATCTGCTTGACGTTTACAGGCTTTCATGAGGAAATGTGGCAGCCAGCATGGGGGATAAGAACGGCACTGCTGGGGCTGCAGACGTTTATGACGGCAAAGGCGGAAGCGGCGGCGGGGGTAGGTGCCCTGGATTATCCTCTTCAGGCGAGGCAGAGGTTGGCGAGGCAAAGTAGAGAGTGGAAGTGTGAGGTTTGTGGGAAATCGACGTTGGAGTTGTTGCCCGATCCCGATCCGGAGCAAGGCGAGAAGAGGGAGCAAGAGGCGCTGCCGGATGGCTTGAACGTGGATTTCCATGCTGAGACTCGCAAGCAGCAGGCGGAGAAGGATGCTGCTGCTGCTGCTCGCTCATCCACCACACCAGAGGAGAGGCCCGATGCTCCAGCAACCTCAATGGAAGAGGCAGTTGCGCAACCGATTCCAACACCACAACTAGCCAACGGAGAAGAGAGCAGCATCTCATCGGCCACTCCGACCTCATCGGCCAATCCGACCTGTTCTGGTCCCTCTGTTGCTGCTCCTATCATCACATCCATCACACCGCCGCAGCAACTCGAGGAGCGCCACAATGTTCCCACGACCACAAACGCAACTCGAATCTCAGCCACCGAACAGAAACTCAGTCTCATCGATAACTGCATTAAAGCACTAGGCCTACTTGTCGCTCTGCTCCTCTTTAAACGTCTTGTCTAGTTCCATCTGATCGGCATTTCCGCAGTCTTTCTCTGTCTCTTTCTCGCAATGTTCCGTCTTTCTCGGCTCGGCCGAAATCAGTATGGTTTCATATTGACAGTGTGCCGCTGACTACTGGCTACTGGCTACTGGCTACTGGCTACTGGCTTAAGGATGTGGATGAGCACTGGCTTGAGACTGAACAAAATCGTAAAAACTCTTGGGGAGGAATGCAACTCTTTCGCCTGAAGTACCGCGATCTTGAGCCTGTTGGTAGACTTGCTCTTCGCTGAGCTCTCGGATCTGAACCTCTTCGAAGGGCGCTTTGAAGGAGACTCGAAAGACTGGATGGCCAGTGCTTCGCTCAGCACCACGCTTGGTGGTATGCGCCAGGACAGTGTCGCGGATAAAGGACAAGATCTGATCGCCAAATCCCAAACTATCCTTTGGCTGCCAAACCGAATCTTGCCTCACTGCTGCTCTGCCAGCATTGTCGAATCTGCCTGCAATCTCCTCTCCCGCTCTGACGATCCGTGGGAGTTTTAAGGTCTCAAAGTGCTCATGCCTCGTCAGCAATCCAGCAGGATCGCGAAAGCCGACGACAATCTTGCCGATTCCAAGGAGATAGCTTTGCAAGAAATACTTTAACAGCTTCCCTTCAAAAACCTCCTGATCAGATGCTCCTCTCTGAGGATCGTGAGGAAAGCATCTCATCTCTTTCGAGGTCTTGAGCTCAACCATCTCCTCTCTGCCCGTCCTTTGGTCGCGTTGGACAGCATCCACTTCGCCTCCGAGAATCAAACGGTTGCCGCCCAACTTGGTCTTGACCACCTGGCACCATTGTACATTCGTATTCACATCGCCCGACCAACCTGGCGGATCTCGCCTGGCGCTCCCCGGAAATGCTACTACTCCACCAAATGCCTCCTTGGTCTCAGCCTCGGTTTCCACCGTGCAGTAGCTTTCAAACGAGTAGCCGTAGTAGCTAAACCTGTGCCATCGAGGATCTCTCTCCTTTTCTTGTTTTTTAGCTCGTTCGCTTGCGCAAACGTACTCCTCCAGATATAGTGTGCCATCGAGGATCATAGCGTTCAGCTCGAATGCCTCGTTGAATCTCGCTGTAGCTTTCTGATCGTAGGCTGTGCAGATCTTGGTAATGATGCCTCGCCACGTCACTATATCGGCGCGCCTGCGCTCTTGATCTCGTTCCTTGCTTTCCAATCCCGAGGCTGTTGAGGTAGTTCGGTGCTGCAATGCGGCAAGCAGTGCATCCAAATGCTCGCCAACACATTCGTCTCGTTGGACGAATCCTTCAATGCCATAGTTCAGATCGGCTCCAAAGATCCTTCGATTGCCAGCCATTCTTGCGCGCGACTGTTGCGGATGCGCATTGTTGTACGGCGGTGGTCCTCTGTAGAAGCGTTTGCATCGATCGTCTTGCCACAGCTTTCGCTTTTCGTCGAATGAAAAGGAACACAACCGCGTCGGTTGTTGAAACAGTGGTGGTACAGAGAATCCTTGCCCAGTCAGCCTAGGATGCTTGAGAATCGCCAAGCTACCGCCCTCCGACATTCTGCCTCCCTCGACTGTTTGAGTAAGCCTCTTGCTTCGAGGTTGGTCGGTAGGGCAAGCGTCGAGCTCCCTCTTATCTGGCATCCTTGTTCCTCGACCGCGCAATCCACGAATGCGCAAGATTCAGCAGCTGTGCGTCAATGCTTTGATCCCTCCTTCCATTTGGCGCTGTGATGGGAACGAATGCTTAGAGTTGTGCGCTACACTTGATTTCCCTTTCAGCAGGTGTCGACGAATGGTGGTTTGCTTACAAGCAAACAAGCCTCCCTCTTCGCTGTAGGAATATGGAGATGAATTTCTGCGCCAACTTTACATGGCTGCTTTTCTCGAGCCACACTTACTCTTACTTTCTCAACACAATTAAAATGTAAACACACCCACAGCCTCCAATCCTCTTCTCCCCTCTCTCAAAAGATTGCATTGTAGCTAAGCATTCAGCAGTTCCTCTTTGCCAAAAACGCCCCTGGTGCAGCATGAGTGTCATCACTACTGCAGACAGAGAGCAGAGGCCACAAGGAGAGAAGCCTAGGCAAGGATGAGGTTGCACTCACCCTCACCTGACAACAAAGAGCTGGAGGAGCAGGAACTGTGTCAAGGAGGAGCTCCTACAGAACAGGAGGAGCAGGAGCAGGAGCAGGAGCAGGAGCAGGAGCAGGAGCAGGAGCAGGACAAGCTCTCCCAGAAGGAGCAAGAGCAGTGTCTCCTGCAACACTGCATACATCTATATATACACACATTCTCTTTGCCATAGTAGTCAAGTGGAGCCTCATCCACTCTACTCTTAACTAGCTATATCTTTACCATATCATACACTTAGTATCTTGTCAACAGTTGCAATTGCAGGGCATTGCTACTACTCTACACATGTGTCTTGTATCACCACAGCCTCACATCACCCAAAGGGCAGTAACTTGTGCAACAACAGACATCTCACCGAAATCAGTCAGAACCAGCTTTTCCAGCAGATTTCGGCATAGACATCTTCTCTGTGGCCTCAGATTTGCAGACCATACACCCATAGTGTTTGCCAGCAATACAGGTTGCATTCAGGCAGCAAAAGATCCCACCAAGCACTCAAAGCTCAAACATGTTGACAACAAGTAACACCTCATTTGCAATCATGTACAGGCATACCGGCTATCAGACATCCAACATACCTTTTCCCCATCACATTTCAGCCTTATCATCCTTGTATCTTACATGTATACACAGAATGCTGGAGGAGTTAGATATGCATTTGAACCATGTTGTACTTGCATTATGGTCCTCATTGCAATTGATACTTGTCATCAATGCTATTTGTCACACAGCCTACAACAGGAACTTGTTGGAGATTGTGATCTAGTCCCATCTAGGAATAATGTAGATCAGATCTGTAGAGGATCAGGCAGAGCAGATTCAGTTGGTGATCAGGTAGAGACAGTTGAAGTAGATAAAGCTACACAAAGCGTAGAGACAGT
Organism: Ustilago hordei; assembly: GCF_900519145.1. Classification (NCBI taxonomy): domain Eukaryota; kingdom Fungi; phylum Basidiomycota; class Ustilaginomycetes; order Ustilaginales; family Ustilaginaceae; genus Ustilago; species Ustilago hordei. The sequence goes on along the minus strand of NW_024545274.1, from coordinate 91,364 downwards.
GAAGGTAGTGCTTACGGCCGAGTAAAAGGCCTGAGCATCTTAGCACGGACCACATGTGTCACAACCTACTCAAGACAAATGCTTTGTTATGTTCCGCAGTCAATGCGGCTCTCTGCCGCTCTTCTTTTGTATATATATAGACTCCTCGCTCTCTCGCTCTCTCTCTCTCTTACCATCATCATCAACAAAACGCCTCAACTCCAACTACTGACAAATGACTCCAACTGAGACGAGTGTCTCCTTTATTACAACAGGAAATCAGTGTGAAATGCCGTTGAAATCGGATAATAAAGCTCGCTAAAAATCGTCAGAAGGGGCCGGTAAAGAGACCGGTGCTTGCTTGCTTGCTTGCTTGCTTGCTTGCTTGCTTTCACCACACCATCATCTTCATCAAGAAGGCCACTCGATCCGAGCTTCATATCTGGAATCGCTGCACAAGATGTCGTTCAATAACGGCGGGGGGATGCCACCGAAACCGCTAGCAAACCCGAATCTACCGCTCGCAGGCATCAAGGTCATCGAGGTAAGTGCATAGGAGCCAATGTGTGCGGCAAGGGGATAGACGAAGCTGAGGCATCCACCTACTTACTTGTCTCTTTGATCATGTTCGATAGTTCTCTGGACTAGCACCTGGTCCTTTTGTCGGCATGGTGCTTGCCGACTTTGGCGCAGACGTGATTCGAATCGACAAGACCAAGAGCGGACTGAACCCAGACAGCCTGTGTCGCGGCAAGCGCTCGTTTGCAGTATCGCCCAAGAGCGCCGAGGGACAGGCTCTGATCACGCAGCTGATCAAGTCGGCAGATATCGTCATCGACCCCTTTCGACCTGGTGTGCTTGAACGACTCGGCCTAGGCCCGCAAAACTTTGAAAAGCAGATCGGCAAAGGTCTGATCTTTGCACGATTGACGGGCTTCCAGCGAACAGGACCATATTCCAACATGGCAGGACACGACATCAACTACATTGCCCTCAGCGGTCTTCTATCCATGCTCGGAAACGCAGGGGGAAAGCCACAGCCACCATCGAACCTGCTCGGAGACTTTGCCGGTGGATCGATGATTTGCTTGCTCGGTATCCTGCTCGCATTGGTGGAGCGAGCGCGCTCCTCGCAGGGTCAGATCGTGGAGGCAGACATGGTGACAGGTGCACGATACGTGTCAACCTTTATCTTGCTCTCCAGCTATCTCTCCCACCCAAGCTGGGGCGCGATCCACAGTGATGGTCTGGACGAGACACGAGGACGCAACACCTTGGACGGCGGTGCACCATGGTACCGTGTCTACGCATGCAAAGATGGCGGCTACATGAGCGTCGGTGCGATCGAGCGACACTTCTACCAAGAGCTTCTGCAGATTTTGCGCAAGGTGCTCCCTAAGGCACCGCAAGGCACCCAGCATCCATCGGCCAGCACGCAACACGATCGTGATAGCTGGCCTGAACTGCAACGCTACTTGACAGCTTGCTTTGCCCAGCTACCTCGCTCGGAATGGGAACGACACTTTATCCGCACCGACGCTTGCACTGTGCCAGTGCTGACCCGAGACCAAGCAGCGATTGCGGGAGTCTTGCCAGCTGCCAACCCGAACCATGTCGCAGATGGCAAGCCGATCATCCCATCGCCAGCACCAAAGCTCTCCCGTACACCAGCCAAGCCACCTTCGGGCAGTCCAGGCGGAGAGTGGCAAGAAGAGAGCGCCGAAATGTTCTTGACCCCTGGTGAACACACGGATGATATCTTGCTCGAGCTGGGTGTTAGTGATCCTCAAAAGCGTATTCAGCTCTATCAGAGCGAGGCGATCGATGGGCCCGATCGTCCTGACGGCTTGATCAGATCCAAGCTGTAAAGTCATACCACTATTCCATCCCTCAACAAGCTCAGCATCAGTGAGATGAACCGGCAATGCGCCATACGGTGTGGTGTTTGTGATTGAGTGTGTGTCGTGTGCAAGGGCCGCACAGAGAGATATGAGCTAATCTCGGCTTGTGTTGCATAAAGCACAAACATGCCGGCTAATGTCTCTTCCGCGGTTCAATAGGAGGAGGAAGAACAACAACAACAACAACAAGAGAGGACCCTCGAACACACTACTCACACAAGCCAGACACTATGGGAAACAATCGCAATGCCAAATGAAAGCACCATATGAACAAAGAGTTCGACAGCTCGCTTCCCGCATTGCGTTCCCGTTAATGAAGCGGTGCTTCTCGTTGCTCTTGCTCCGCCTTATCAGCCTCTTACCTTCTACGGCCATCTCGCATAGCATTGCTCCGAGCAACAGGGCTGCGACAATGTCGACCTTGTTCGGCCTCAAGGCCAAGCGGTATCCACTCGACCCCGCTTCTCCAGGTAGCACTGCATGGGAGACTTTATCGGCTCCTTACCCAAGATACCCGAACGACGACAAGCTCTTCCGCAAGGCCTTGCCACCAAGCGTCTACAATGCCACGCTCACTCCCTGGCTACCACTCGGCTTCTCCCTGGCCTACTACTTTGTAGCTCATGCAGCAAACGCTATCGTCAGAAGCGACGGCAACAAGGACTACACAAAAGCCCCTGGTCTGCTAGCCAAGGTGCTGCGCTTCTTGATCCTCATTCACAACGCCGCTCTTGCTCTCTACAGTGGATGGACATGGGCTATGATGTTCCCCTATGTCGTCGACTTTTTCATTCAAGGATGGAGGGCTGCTCGAATGGATGGTGTCAAGCTCGCTCTCTGCTCCATGCCTACCAACTGCCCACATCTGGGCAAGTACGCTTACATCTTCTACCTCAGCAAATACTACGAAGTCTTTGACTCACTCATTCTTCTCTTGAAGGGCAAGAGAGTGTCCAACTTGCAGTCCTACCATCACGCCGGTGCCATCATCTGCATGTGGATTGCCTATCGATACCAGAGTCAAGCAGTTTGGGGTAAGTGGCTGCTTCTCTTGCTGCCTCTGCTTACAGGCTGTTTGGCACCTACTGAATCTCTTGCTCTCTTGCATGTATCCATTTAGTCTTCTGTCTCTTCAACAGCTTTGTCCACACCTGCATGTACACCTACTACTTCTGCGCTGCCATGCGATGGCCCTTCCCTCGAGCAGTGAAGCGCAATCTCACAACCATGCAAATCGCTCAAATCGCTTCCGGTACCTTACTCACCAACCTCTACCTACTCATCAAGCTCGATCCTACCGCAGTCCTCAACGCCTACAAGACCAACAAGGTCTCTTCCTGGTTTCAACCTGTCGTCACCCATGACCAGTTAGTCTTCATCCACGCTCTATCCCGCGCTGCCTCATCTGAACCAACAACTTGCATGCAAACTACCGGCGCCGAAATCGCTCTTCACCTCAACACCATGTACATGTTCGTAAGCATCACTAACCCAGCCCATCACCGAATTCATTCAGCAGAAGGGCAGAAACTGATCCTTGATCTGTACACCGCTCTCAATCCACAGCCTCTGCTTATGCTCTTCTTCAACTTCTTCATGCGCTCTTACCTTCCAAAGTCGCCCAACGCCAAGAACGTCGATCTCAAGAAGTCTCTCAGAGCTATCAATTAAAAAGAAAACTAGTCTATTCTCTTGCCAATTCAATACACGAGACATGGTACAACTATCTTCATCGAGCACTGTTCAAGTAAGAAGGCTGTGAACTTGATCATGACCCTAAGTCACCCCGCCCGCAGAAGAGCAGAGTGAGAGAGCAAGCAAGTGGGATGAAAGAATGTGTTGCCCGTCAGTCGGCGTAGGTTTCAGCTGGCTGCCCGTCAATAAGCGCAGCTTTCTGCTTTTTGATCCGCTTGCTGTTTCCTATCTCTAAGACATGGTGCAGTTTGTCCAAAGACGCACATCAAATCTTCCCCTTCCTCCGACGGTGCCAAGGCACGTTTTCAAGTGTAACGTCACAGCAAAATGCCTACAATGCTGAAACAAGAGTGACACTTGGCGACAGAGATCGGGAGATATCAGTCCAAGTACGGTGTTCGAGCTAAAGAGCAAAACACTATACTAAATTGACATGCGAAAGGAATGTGGCGCGAGCCTCGAGCTCCCTGCTAGATATATATACAAGTGTGCCCCACCTCGCTCCGATAACAAGTAGGTCGTCCATGTATACTGCAAGTATTATCATGGCATCCTTGATCCCTCGCACATAGATGCATGGCTCTGCACAGCAGTGTTTGAAGCCAAATGCCTTTAGCTGCTTGTTGGGTGCTGTGTGCCAGAGGCAACCTGCTTGTTTAAGTCCATATAGTGCTTTCTTGAGGTGGTAGTACTTTCTGTTGTTCTCAGGTGTCTCAAATGTAGGGGGAATCTGTACATGAACAACTTTGTCAATCTTCCCATTTAGAAATGTGGTGCTCATGTCCAGCTGAGTGATGTGTAACCTATATCAGTGGGCTAGGGCAAGGAGGATGTGCATGGTCTGGAGACAGACAACTGGACTGAATGTCTGGTCATAGTCTAGGCCAGGTCTTTGTGTGTATCCTTGAGCTATGAGTCTTGCTTTGTATTGTGTGGTGTGCTGTTGAGCATCAAGCTTCAACTTGTATACCCATCATACACCAATGAGCATTCCATCCATAGGGAGGTCTACTAGTTCAAAAACATCCATCTTCTGCATGTTGTCCATTTAGACATTCATAGCCTCTTGTCCAATTGTCTTGCTTCTGTGCCTCTGACAGTGATGATGGTTCAAGTAGGATGCCATCAGCACTGTGGAGTTGTTGACCACTAGCAACTAGAGCTACTCTGTTCATCACAACAGTTGCAAAAGCTATTTGATTGAGATAGTGTCCAAGGGGTTTCATTGCTGGCTTGGTGGCACAACTCATGGCAAAGGCTGTAAAGCTGAGCATGCCTAGAGGGTCAGAAGTCTCACTGCTAGGTGACTCAGGCATTGACAGTGTGTACTTGTATGTATGGGCTGAATTGGGGAGACTTCAGTTGAGAAGTGTTGGTGAAGACCTCTGGGTAAGCATCAGTGCCCCCCTCGGCCAAGTTGAAGCATGTGGTGTCTCGGCAATCGAAGCATGCAAATGCAGCCCTCACCGAACCCACATCCAATCACCAACTTTGCTCAACTCAGACTTAGTGCATTGCCCAGGCCAACTGCCAAACCTCAAGATGCTGGTCATCAGGCAGCCAGTGCATTCCTCTACCCCATAGTTACTCATCCATGCTCCTTCCCAATCAGCTCCTAGAATCACACATGCATCTAGAGAACATCAACACATATATAAATGTTTGTCTCATCATGTACTTAGGAATGATTCATCATTGCAATCTACACAAGTGATCATTGACTTCTGACAAATGACTTCAACAGATTAAGAGTCTGAATGCTCTTGCCACAGGACCAACACCATCACCACTTTGAATATGACACCATGCCTTCACATCCAAATGACCCATTGCCTGAAGAGTCATCTGACAACCAGGCCAAAACAATCCCTGCACTACATGGACACCAGACAATAACCAAGCATGACACTATCTCCTCCAATGAATCAGATAGCAACGAAAATGAACCAAGTGAACCCCTACTCAATCTCAATGACATCAATAAGCTGAATGTCACCACTCTTCGAAACAAGCTTATAGAACTCACTCTCCATAAATGAGCTGAAATGTCCACATCTTACAAGAAGCCCTCTCACCACCCCACCTTCCATCATGAGCTTTCCCACATCAATGACACCATGAAGGAAACACCCAAGCTAACCACAAAGAACTGGTATGCTTGGAACCCTTGCCTCCAAAACAACCTATCCAACTGGCCACCTGCCCTAAAGCACCTCAATGGTATCACCAAGCCAGGAGATAAAAAGTTCAATCAAAAACTAGACAAAAACCTCTGCACAATCCTCCAAAGCCATGCCAAACTCACAGGGACCAACAACATCAACTATCTCTTCATCCAACCTGCAAAGGCTGAACCCTGGAAGCTACACAAACTATACACTTTCCTCAAGAAAGACCTTACCAAGATGGAGCATATCACTGAATCAACCCTCCTCAATGAAGCTGGTAGGATCCAGATGTTCAATGTGGACATCCACAAGCTTGTCACAGATATCAATGAACATTGGGCCAAAGCCAAATCAATGGGGTATAACCTAACCTGGGTCCTCAAGATCAAGACACTCATTGACCAAAGAAAATTCATCGGAACATACCAAAATTGCAACACAAACCTCCAGGACAATGGCTGAGCCACAGACTATGAAGCACTCTGTGCAGCCCTCTTCAAATGCCAAGATGACATGATCATGAAACCCAGCCACAGGGCAGACAGCAATAAAGCCCCTCAAGCCTTTGCTGCCAGCAGCCAATTCATGAACCAAGATGCTTATAGCATGGGGAAGCCTGGCCCTGATGGATGCAGAAGATGCTATTACTGCCAGGGGGGAAAACCATATCAGCCAATTCTGCCCCAAGAATCCTAATAGTGAGCCCCTACCATCCAATGATGCCAATCCCACTATTGCCACCAACAGCAATCCAACATCCACCTAGGATGTTAGGTGCACTGTTGCTTCTGCTTATTGCCCATCACTAGATGAACAATCCAATGTGTGGATTGTAGACTCAGGTGCAACTGACCACATAACAAATGATAATGCAATTCCCATTTCCCCTATCCCATGCATTGGCTTTGTGAAGACTGCCAGTGGGACAATGATTCATATTGCAGCAAGAGGTCATGTTAGTATCAATGTTGATGGATGTGAGGTGCATTTGTCAAATGTACTCTATGTTCCAGATGCCAATATAAACCTGATGTCAGTATGGGCCTAGCAAACAACAGCACATGTGTGACTTTTAAATCTGACAAAGCATGTATTGAATGGCCCAACAGCTGCATATCTGGGTATGCCAACCCCCACACCAGGCATTGGGAAGTCATCCCAGACAAGTCAGCAGCTCTCACAATGATGATTGATGATGAGATCGCCAACTTACCAGGTCAATTTGACCCCCAAAATGGAGCCAAAGCCATGCAAGTTTAGCAACAACTTCATTCATGAACAATGTGGCCATCCTGGGTGAGACAAGACCTGAACCATTGAGAAGATCTACAAGATCCAGATCAAGCCTTGCAAATGCCAAGATTGTATTGCAAGCAAGTCAATGAAAGCCATAATGAAATGAGGTAGTAGGGAATGTGCCAGATTGCCCCTCAAACTAGTGCATGTCAACTTGGCCACCCACTTCTCAACAACAATGGAATTCTCATGTTTACTGGTAGTGGTGGACAATGCATCAAAGTTTCACATATGTTAAACCAATGCAAGTGAAATCAGATGCCCCACATATACTACAGGAGTGGGTGAACTATGCCAAGACTCAGACTGGCCATAAACTGAAAACACTCCAGTTGGATAATGGTGGGGAATGGACCTCTGCTGCAGCAACTGCATGGCAAAATGACACCAGATTCCAGTGGCAGAAAACATTGGCATATAACAGTGAGCAGAATGGAAAGGCTGAATGAACCATTAGGACCATCAAGAACATGATCATGACAATGTTGCAAACACATAACCTACCACAAACTTTCTGGCCATTTGCTGCTGAAGCAGCAGCATTCACCAAAAACATCCTGCCAAATGTTTACAAACAAATCCCTTACAATGTGTTCCATGGACAAGACCCACAAAAGCCATTTGACCTACTCCAAACCTTTGGATGCCTTGCTTGGGTACACATACCCAAGGTGAAGAGGAGGAAGCTAGACAATGCTGCCATCCCAGCAATCTTCATCAGGTACAATGAGGAACACAAGGGATGGAAGTTCATCTCACTGAACCATAACCCAGCAATCTTTTGGTAGAATGCAGCAAGATTCCTAGAACACCAGTCCTGGAATGATCAAACAGACATGACCCCAACCTGAGATATGGACAAGATACAGTATGAAGACCTGTCTGACATCAAACACCTGGGTTACACAGATGAGGACATCCATGATGAAGACCTTCAAGAAGCAATTGATGATGCATATCGACCATGTGAGGAGCAGGACACAGGGTCTGAGGGAGATGATATCACTCATAGCTCAGACAATGATGAATCACAAACCACCCTCACAATGGATAAGACCAATGAAGACAACATTGAAATTGCAAGGATCCAGAAATCAAACCCAGGATTGCACCCCATGATGATCACTGAGTCATTGCAGATCTACAACAAACAACTACCCTAATCTGGGGTGCTATACAGGTTTCAAGAAAAACTCCACTGCCAAGGGAGGTGTCAGGGGTCTCGCGCCTGAAACCCAGGTCGGTCTGTCAAGATACTTGGTGACTATCAAACTGTGCGACAGCTATTGTCTCGGTATCGGTCTTGACGAGCTAGTCACTCGGCGACTATCAAGTTGCGCGATGGGTGGTGTTTGGGTATATACTATCATAGGTTTCGGCTGACCTCTGTGGACACTCCATTCAGGGGTAGCTCGGCACGATCAATATCAATGCATAGGTTATGATGACACCAAGGTCTGGTGTGAGTGTTGCTGATGATGAGGTTGATGGTGTCGGTGATAAGGTTGGTGAGTGTTGATGATAATGAGGTTGATGGTGTTGGTGATAAGGTTGGTGGCATCAACATGAGTGTCCAGTGTGTTGACTTGATGCTTGAAGTGATCCCCAGACTGCAGTGGACTACTGCCTTCGGTTCTATCTATATCCAGACCGCTGACCTGCTATGGGTCACCTTCAGATGTCAGGTAGTGGTGATACAACACACACACTACGATGAGGAGCAACCTTGATAGATTGCTGCTATGCTGACTGAAACTAATATATACTTATGCTGAAGTGATAACTAGTTATGATGGGTGTGTGTAGAGTGGATGAGGATCCACTCGACCTTTGATGATGAGAAAGCATGGTTATATACCTCTTCACAGCATCGCCAGCGACGCTGCTCCTGCTCTCTCTCCAGAGAGTACCTTCTTCATCGAGTACTGTTCAGGGGGCCTCTCCTGCTTGCTTGGCACCCCTGTGCCTCTTGAGCTGTGTCGACTCCTTCGACACTGCTCCTCCTCCTTGCTATCCTGCTTGTTTGGCACCCTTGTGCCTCCTGAGTGGTGTCAACTCCTTCGACACTGCTCCTCCTCCTCAGGACCTGGTGTCGACTCCTACTGCTCTCTCTCGCCCCTGAGTGGTAACCATCTGCATGCTCCTTGAGCTTGGTCCTCTTCGTGGCTGTGCCTGGCCCTCCTCGCATATGGGCTCGGTCCTCCTTTGCATGTGAGTCCATAGGAGTCCATGGTCTCCATGGAGACTGCACTACGACCATGCTCTCTAATGGTATCGACTAGATCTTCGATACTTGTGCTCCTTCCATATGAACCAGTTGTCAGGGGTCTCGCGCCTGAAACCCAGGTCGGTCTGTCGAGATACTCGGTGACTATTAAACTGTGTGACAGCTATTGTCTCGGTATCGGTGACTATCAAGTTGTGCAGTGACAACAGGTGGCGTTCGTTGTATATACTATCGTAGGTTTCGGCTGACCTCTGTGGACACTCCATTCAGGGGTAGCTCGGCACGATCAATATCAATGTTATGATGACACCAAGGTCTGGTGTGGGTGTTGATGATGATGAGGTTGATGGTGTTGGTGATGAGATTGGTGATGTCGATGATAATGAGGTTGATGGTGTTGATGATAAGGTTGGTGGCGTCGATGATAATGAGGTTGATGGTGTTGGTGATAAGGTTGGTGGCGTCAACACGAGTGTCCAGTGTGTTGACTTGATGCTTGAAGTGATCCCCGGACCGCAGTGGACTACTGCCTTCGGTTCTATCTATATCCGGACCGCTAACCTGCTATGGGCGCCTTCGGACGTCAGGTAGTGGTGATACAACACACACACTACGATGAGGAGCAACCTTGATAGATTGCTGCTATGCTGACTGAAACTAATGTATACTTATGCTGAAGTGATAACTAGTTATGGTGAGTAGAGTGGATGGGGCTCCACTCGACCTATGATGATGAGAAAGCATGGTTATATACCTCTTCACAGCATTGCCAGCGATGCTGCTCCTGCTCTCTCTCCAGAGAGTACCTTCTTCATCGAGTACTGCTCAGGGGCCTCTCCTGCTTGGCACCCCTGTGCCTCTTGTCGACACTGCTCCTCCTCCTCATGACCTGGTGTCGACTCCTTCGACACTGCTCCTCCTCCTTTGATCAGTGACAGTTCCTTTGGCTCTTGTCTCTCGAGCCCCTGAGTGGTAACCATCTGCATGCTCCTTGAGCTTGGTCCTCTTCGTGGCTGTGCCTGCTCCTTGAGCTTGGTCCTCCTCGTGGCTGTGCCTGCTCCTTGAGCTTGGTCCTCCTCGTGGCTGTGCTTGGCCCTCCTTTGCATGTGAGTCCATAGGAGTCCATGGTCTCCATGGAGACTGCACTACGACCATGCTCTCTACTGGTGTCGACTAGGTCTTCGATACCTGTGCTCCTTCCATATGAACCCATGACCCTCCTGCTTCTTGAGCATCCAGGCCCATGACACTACCCCCCTCTTAAGAGCCGAGCTCCGTCGAGGCATGCTCTGGTCTGGTTCATGCTGACTCCTCCTCCTTGACAACATCGCCAACATCATCCTTCCTCCTTCTCTCAACGTCATCCTCCTTCCTCTTCCTCTCTCTACTCCTCCTGTTCTCTCCTCCTCTCTCCACTCTGTCTACTCACTCGTCCCCCCTCCGACACCTCATACTCCTGGATGAGGTCGGGACAGTTGAGGTTCTCTACTGGTTCCCATGAAGCAGCTTCCTCTGAGTACCCTCTCCACAACACCTTGTACTCCGTAGTCCCATTGTGTGAACGCTTGTCGATGAGTGCTTCGACTTCGAAATCGAGGTCCTCATCTGGAAGTGATGGTATGGTGGGCTGTTCAGCACGTTGAGGAAGAGAACTTGTTCTTGCTGGCTCGAGCATGGAGACATGGAACACATCATGCACCCTAAGGTTTGCTGGCAATGTGATTCGATAAGCTCGGCGTCCTACCCGTTCCTGAACTGGGTAGGGTCCTGCGAACCGGGTGTCTAACTTGGGTGTGGGTCTCCTTGTCTTCCAGTTTCGTCGGTTGATATAGACCATATCACCCACCTTAAACTCGATGTCCTTGTGCTTCCTGTTATACTGGTTTACTGATCTACGTTGTGCCTCTCTGATCTGCTCCTGGAGGTACTTGCAACGCTCCTTTCCATCCATGAGGTACTCGAAGCGACCTGGATCATTGACTCCTAGTCGTTGAGGGATGTCAGGATGAGCTTTGGGGTTCCATCCATAGCATGCAAAGAATGGTGAGACACCAATGCTGTTGTGGACCGTGTTGTTGTATACAAAGGCCGCAGTGTCCAGCAGGTTGGCCCAGTCATTCTGCTCATAGTTGCAGTACATCCTGAGATATTGCTCTATGACCTGATTGACTCTCTCTGTCTGACCATCAGTTTGAGGATGGTAGGCCGTGCTAAGTGAGTGCTTCACACCCATTTGCTCTGCAAATGCCTTCCATGCTCCTGATATGAACTGCCTGCCTCGGTCCGAGACCATGTGATCTGGATATCCGAAGAGTCTAACCATGTGTCCATATAGCAATACTGCAGTCTGTTTGGCTGTGACTGTCTTATGGGTTGGAGCTAGTATGGCAAACTTGGTTAACCTGTCGACGATGACTAGGATAGAGTCATAGGTCTTGGAGTCATACTTCTTTGATGGTGGTAGTCCTTCAATGAAGTCGAGGGATATGGAGCCCCAGGGCCTGTCTGGGGTTGCTAGTGGCTGTAGCAAACCATATGGACGATGACGAGGAGCTTTGTACCTAGCACATACAGGACAACTTGCTACATAGTCTGCAATCCAAGCTGTCATGTTTGGCCACCAGTAATGTCGTTGAGCTGCCTTGATGGTAGCATCTCTTCCTACGTGTCCAGCAGTGATACCATCATGGCATTGGGTCATCACCATGAATCGCAGATGCTCTACAGAGAGAGACTGTCCATCTACCTCTTTGGCACTCCTTGAGTGTCGGTTGTTGGTCCTCCCTGGCATGATCACCTTGGGGATAACCAACCTTCCTCCACTGTACCATAGGTCATCCTTGAGTTCGAAAGGCTTCTTCCTATGTATCTCCTGTAGCTCTTGGTCTAAAGGCTGGAAGATCTTGACCAGGTCTTTGAGACCTTTTGATGCTATGGACTCCATCGAGATCATGGGGGCCACTAGGAGCGAGTCATGGTCTGCTGTCTCCTTGAACACTCGAGGAGGCAGTAGTTGCCTCACATTGTGATCCTGCTCTTCACCGGCTGGTTGCATGTCTGTCCTTCTGGTGAGAGCATCGGGTTCACCACCTTTGTCTCCTGGTCGATACTGCAATATGAAGTCGAAGTCTGCTAGTAGTATTGCCCATCGAGCTTGTCGACCTGTGATGCGTCTCTGTGACTTGAAGTACTTGAGGGCTTCATGGTCAGTGAGGATGACCAGTTGGTTCGGTAGTCCAGCTAACATGTGTCGCCACTGAGTGAGGCAGGCGACCACAGCTAGGAGCTCCTTATCATGGATCTCATAGTTCTTCTCGGCAGAAGACATCTTCCTAGAGTAGAAGGCCACTGGATGCCATCGTCCTTCATGCTCCTGCTTGAGTACTCCTGCTATAGCAAAGTCACTTGCATCAGTCTCCAACCTTGTTGGAAGGTGGTAGTCGAAGTGCTGAAGCACTCCTGCTGATGTGAAGGCCTGGATGAGCTTGTGGAAGGCCTGTTGGGCCTCCTCTGGTAGCTCAAACTTCTTGAACCGTTCTATAGGCTTTACCAGTGCTGTCAAGGGCTTGGCTATGCGAGCAAAGTGGGCTATGAACCTTCGATAGAAGTTGGCAAAACCCAGGAACCTCTGGATGTCATGGATTGACTCCGGCATTGGCCACTCCTTGACAGTGCGCACCTTTTCTGGGTCCATCTCTATGCCCGTTGGCTTGATGATGTACCCCAGGAACTCAACTGTCTTGGTGTGGAACTCACACTTTGACAGCTTAGCAAAGAGCCTGTTGCTCCTTAAGCGAGTGAGGACCTCAGTGACATGCTTCACATGTGCTTCTTCAGTGTCACTGAAGATCAGGAAGTCATCTAGGTATACTACCACATATATCCCAATGATGTCTCGGAAGATGTCATTGATGAATGACTGGAAGTGAGCCGGAGCATTGGCTAGGCCAAAGGGCATCACTAGGTACTCATAGAGTCCCAACTGAGTGCCAAAAGCTGTCTTCCATTCATCTCCTTTAGCAATCCGGATGAGGTTGTATGCTGCTCTAAGGTCTAGCTTGGTATAGATCCTTGCCTTCCTGAGTAAGAACAGCTGCTCCTCGATGAGGGGCAATGGTGCCCTGTTCTTGACAGTGATCTCGTTGAGACCTCTGTAGTCCACACAGAGTCTGAGACCTCCATCCTTCTTTGGTACGAAGAGCACCGGTGATCGTGCCGGGCTCTTCGATGGTCTTATGAACCCCTTCTCGAGGTTCTCATCCAAGTACCTCCTCAACTCGGACATCTCCTTGGGTCCCTTAAGGTATAGGGGCCCTTGAGGTGGCTTCCCTCCTTCTATCAACTCGAGGTGGAGATCATGCTCGGTATGATGGGGCAGCTTGTCTGCTTCCACCTCATCAAACACATCTCGCAGGTGTTGGTATGGCTTTGGTATGTCTGCAGCCGTCACCACCTTATCTACCTCCACCTCCATCTCGACCCCTTTGTCTGCGCCTGTAGGTACAAAACCAAAGGCTGGGAGTGATGATGGTGGCTCCTCTAACAGCATGAACCCTATGGGTCCATCTTCCAGAGCTGCTCGTAGTATGCGCTCTGCTGAGACAAACTCGTTACCATGAAGGGTTGGTCTCCTCATGGTTAGGTCCCCTGCTCTTGCTGATTCAGGGGGTCTCCTAGGGGGTCGGTCCTGCTCCTGAGTCTTGAACTCCAGCTGGCCCGTATCCCATTGTATGGTGGGTTTGAGCCTCCGTAGCTCAGTGAACCCCAGGATGAGGTCATAGTCCGCAGTGTCGGCCACTGAAGCTTCGACCACACCCAGATTGTGTGTACCAATAGATACCTGCATGCTCGCAGAACTATTGATGGAGAGTTGGTGCCCGGTGACACCATGGATCGATCTTGTTTTTATGGGTTTTGTGGGTATTTGGTACTTACTAATGAAAGAATCTGAGACTATGGACAAACCAGCACTGGTATCAGCTAGTATCTGAGCAGGATGGTCTTGAACCATTCCAGAGAGCTCCAGTACTGCTTTGCCTCCACTGGTAGAGAAACATACTTGACAATCTTGATATATACAGAGTGATGGCAAGGAGGTTTGTAGAGCAATGCATGCCATCAGTGCATCACCCCACTGACGTTTCCCTCATCATCGTCATCATCATGCTCCTCCTCCTCATGATCGGGGTCCATGGATTGCTGGTATGGGCTGAGGTCCATGGCCGCAGGGTCACCCATCTCGGTGCTGCCTGTGTGGCCATCTCCTGAGTCAGTGGCTTCTTCGAAGGGGTCTGCTGTGGTGACCATGACCTTTGGACCCATGGGTCGAGAGCTAAGAGGGTCTACCCTCCTGCTGGGGCAGTCTCTGGCCCAATGGCCAATACCCTTGCATACATGACAGGTGTTGATACCTGATGGAGCAGGGCTTCCTTGCTTCGAGGTCTGGGTGGGTTGATGAGGAAGGGGTCGATTAGTTGGTCGATTTAGCATAGTTGCTTGTGTAGTTGCTTGTGCTGGTGATCGAGCTGGATAAGGTTGAGTGGGTTGATGTATGGGGATTGAACTTTGAATTGGCCGAGACCCAGTTCTTAGTGGAGGTGACGTGGCATTTGGGAGTGAGTGTCTAGCCAAGGACTGCTGTAGTAGCATCCTCTGTCAATCAATCTCCTCAACCTCTTGGTACCACTCCCATCTCTTCCCAGGTGGGTTCCTCTCGAACTTCTTCTGTATGCTGCAAGTGAGACTTCCTCTGAAGAGATCAATCACTAGCTCGTTGTCATCTAGGTTGACCTGTCCCTCCAAGTCTCTGAACCGCTCTACATGACGTGTGGCGGCACCAGGAACATCACTTGTGAGTCTGAGAGCCAACAGCTTGTTGTATGCCTCCATCCTAGCATTGCGTGGGTTGAACTGCTCTGACAGTCGCTCTGTGAAGTAGTGCCAATCATTGAACAACCTTCCTTCTCTAGCTCTATCAATGCGGAGCTTGGAGGTCCACCACTCTCTTGCTGTCCCTTCCAGTTGAGCACCCATGTGATTGATCATCCTAGACTGCTCATACACCTGGTTGAACTTAAACCATGCTTCGGCTTCTAGAATGAAGATCTCCATGTCTCGGGGATTGAACTTTGGAAAGGGGGTGGCAATGGGCTTTGACCGGTTAAGCTCTGCCATGATGCTGGTATCCTCCTCGTGGTCCAGGGGGTAAGGATCCGTCCTAGTCCTGCTGTAGGGGTCCAGCTTAGTCTTGACATATCTTGGCCCAGTAGGTGAAGCATACTTCTCGTAGTTGATGTCCTCCTGCTCATCCAGGTTGAATGAGACTGATCGTCTTGGTCGTGGAGCCGGAGTAGGAGTATGTGGGTCTCCTATCATAGACTCATCTCCTCCTCCTGCTTGGTCTTCCGAGTGAGAGAGGTCCATTGTCTCCTCCCTACCCAGCTGAGCTCGTTGTAGTCGTTCCTCTCGATGACCCTGCCTAGTAAGCTCTAGCTGAGCTTCCAATAGAGTGAGTAGTCTATCGAGCTTATTGTTGAGGTCTGGGTCCGTCATGGTGATCGTGAGGAGCTGCTTGAACGATCCACTCTAATGTCAGGGGTCTCGCGCCTGAAACCCAGGTCGGTCTGTCGAGATACTCGGTGACTATTAAACTGTGTGACAGCTATTGTCTCGGTATCGGTGACTATCAAGTTGTGCAGTGACAACAGGTGGCGTTCGTTGTATATACTATCGTAGGTTTCGGCTGACCTCTGTGGACACTCCGTTCAGGGGTAGCTCGGCACGATCAATATCAATGTTATGATGACACCAAGGTCTGGTGTGGGTGTTGATGATGATGAGGTTGATGGTGTTGGTGATGAGATTGGTGATGTCGATGATAATGAGGTTGATGGTGTTGATGATAAGGTTGGTGGCGTCGATGATAATGAGGTTGATGGTGTTGGTGATAAGGTTGGTGGCGTCAACACGAGTGTCCAGTGTGTTGACTTGATGCTTGAAGTGATCCCCGGACCGCAGTGGACTACTGCCTTCGGTTCTATCTATATCCGGACCGCTAACCTGCTATGGGCGCCTTCGGACGTCAGGTAGTGGTGATACAACACACACACTACGATGAGGAGCAACCTTGATAGATTGCTGCTATGCTGACTGAAACTAATGTATACTTATGCTGAAGTGATAACTAGTTATGGTGAGTAGAGTGGATGGGGCTCCACTCGACCTATGATGATGAGAAAGCATGGTTATATACCTCTTCACAGCATTGCCAGCGATGCTGCTCCTGCTCTCTCTCCAGAGAGTACCTTCTTCATCGAGTACTGCTCAGGGGCCTCTCCTGCTTGGCACCCCTGTGCCTCTTGTCGACACTGCTCCTCCTCCTCATGACCTGGTGTCGACTCCTTCGACACTGCTCCTCCTCCTTTGATCAGTGACAGTTCCTTTGGCTCTTGTCTCTCGAGCCCCTGAGTGGTAACCATCTGCATGCTCCTTGAGCTTGGTCCTCTTCGTGGCTGTGCCTGCTCCTTGAGCTTGGTCCTCCTCGTGGCTGTGCCTGCTCCTTGAGCTTGGTCCTCCTCTGCATGTGAGTCCATAGGAGTCCATGGTCTCCATGGAGACTGCACTACGACCATGCTCTCTACTGGTGTCGACTAGGTCTTCGATACCTGTGCTCCTTCCATATGAACCCATGACCCTCCTGCTTCTTGAGCATCCAGGCCCATGACACCAGTGACCCTCCTGCTTCTTGAGCATTCAGGCCCATGACAGGAGGTTCACACAACCCCCCCCCCCCCCCCCCCCCCCCACCACCACCTCAAAAGGATGCAAGCACAAACATGATCACCATCAGCAATCTCAAACCAACAGTAAGAGAAGCCTCAAATGGACCAGATCAAACTCACTGGTGTGAGGCTATTCACACTGAGATGGAAGGATTAAAAAGTATGAATATATGGAAAGTAGTCAACACACCAACAAACACACACTTGGTGGACTTGAAACTAGTTCTCAATGTCAAGATGGATGCCAATGGAGTCCCCTACAGGTTCAAGGCCTGATTCTGCACATGATGCTTCTCACTGTGCAGTACTCGTGATTGCCACCAAGTTTGATTGGGAGGTTGATTCCATCAACATCAAACAGGCTTACTTAAATGCAAGCCTCAACCACAACATCTACCTCAAGCCCCTGGAGGGTGTGAACATGGCACCAGGCAAGGCATACAAGCTACTCAAGAGCCTGTATGGACTAAAGCAGTCTGGGTGCAAATGGCACAAGGAGCTAGACTTGCACCTCTGGTACTTAGGTTTCTTCCCTTCTCAAGCAGTACCTTGCATATACCTCAAGGGAACAGGTGACAATCAAGTAATAATCACCATATACATCAATGACATGCTTATTGCAGCACCAAGGCAACATCAAATCAATGCAGTGAAACAAGCAATCATCAAGAAATGGCAAATCAAAGACAATGGCCTGGTAATGGAATTCTTAAAGATCAAGATCACATGCAATTGGAAGGATCAAACAATTGACCTGGATCAACAAGCTTACATTAAGGAAATCATCAATGAGTGGATTTGACCAAATGAGAAGACATGGACCCCAATGACTATGATGCCCACTAAAGCACCTGCCAATACAATTACTCCTGAAGATACCATATGCAAATATCCCATACTGGTGGGCAAAGTACTTTGGGTATCAAACATGGTCCAACCTGACATTTGCTATGCTGTCAACACCCTTGCACAGCATATGTCCAGACCAATGGAAGAGGCAATGCAAGCAGCACTACATGTCGTCAAGTACCTGAATCAAACATGCAATGAAGTGCTATGAATTGGTGACCAACAAACAGGGGAAAATGCCATTGAAACATACACTGATGCCAACTGGGCATCCAATCCAAACTTGGTTTGGAAAAGTACTTCAGGATCAATCATCAAACTATTCAGCAGCATTGTCACCTGGAATTCCCACATCCAGAAATGTGTCACCAGCTCTGCAGTGGAGGCAGAGTATATTGTGGCTTCAGCTGCTGCCAGGGAGGCTCTGTTCCACAAGCAGCTCCTTCAAAGTCTCAGTTTTGGCAAGCATACCCCAATTGTGCTAACAGATAACACTGGTTGCATTCAAGTGGCAAAGGACCCAGCCATGCACTCCAAGCTGAAACATGTCAACACCATGTACCATCTAATCCATGACCATGTGCAAGAAGGCAATATCAATATCAAATATGTTAACATGGGCAAAAACATTGCTGACTTTCTGACTAAACCTGTTCCTCAAGAACTCTTGGCCCGAACACAAAAACGACTTGGAATGATTGATGTTGGGCAGATCAGTTGCTCAGTTGGTGAGGGGGGGAGTTGAAGCATGTGGTGTCTTGGCAATCAAAGCATGCAAATGCAGCCCTCACCAAACCCACATCCAATCACCAACTTCACTCAACTCAGACTTAGTGCATTGCCCAGGCCAACTGCCAAACCTCAAGATGCCAGTCATCAGGCAGCTGGTGCATTCCTCTACCCCTTAGTTACTCATCCATGCTCCTGCCCAATCAGCTCCTAGAATCACACACACATCTAGAGAACATCAACACATATATAAATGTTCATCTCATCATGTACTTAGGAATGATTCATCATTGCAATCTACACAAGTGATCATCGACTTCTGACAAACGACTTCAACAGGGCATTGCATCATCTAGTTGGCCATTAAGATCTGCATGGATGGCATCCATATCAATGACAATTTTGCCAGCATCACGAATTTTGGACATTGTATGATCACATTCTGGATAAGGGTTTGGATCACCAGTGCTGTCATCCAGAGGGTTTGCCTCTTGCTGCTGAGAGAAGTGCTGCAGGGAAGGAGTGGTGTCATTCTCAACATCTGAGTTGACTGAAGTGTTGCCTGAGGGTAGCCAGCTATACAATTTCAGTAGCTCATTCTCACCAGATAGGACCAGTACATGTGGGGGAGGAGGGTTCTCACTTGGGTGCTCAAGTTCTGAGAAGCAGACATCTTTGACCACAATGATACAGTCGAGTTCCAGGAGCCAGACATGTTGCCCTTTGATGGTGTGAGTTGCATTTGAGTAACCAAGGTAGGTACTGCAGAGTGCATGTGGACATAGGTGTTTGCTAATCACTGGGTTGTTGTGCAACCACATGGTCCTTGTGTTACCCTGCAGAATGACATATGTGGCACAACCAAAGCAACACACATGTTGAAGCTCTGGTACCTTACCATAGAAGGTTTCAAATGGTGTCTTACCACCTTGTGCTGTCCCAGTGAGGCAGTTGTGGACATAGGCCACTTGTGAGATTGCATAGGGCCACCAATGTTTGCCAATGTTGGTGTCAAACAGCATGCAATGGGCAATCTTTTGAACCGTTTGGATGGCATGCTCCACGAATGTGTTGTCTGTGTGCTGTTGAGTTGAGGAGGTGGTGATCTTGATGCTGGAGGATGAACAGATGTTGTGGAAGTGTGTTGTCCAGAGTTCGCCCTGATCGACTCAAATCTTCTTGATGTGATGTGCAGTCGTCGCATCAGTGGGTTGGTGCATAGTAGATTGGCTGGTCTCCAAAATCCAGCATGATGCTTCTGTGGCTGCTTGCGCCTTGTTGGATAATCCTCGAACCCATATCATCTCCGAGAATGTGTTGTGGGTGATGAGGACATTGTAAGTGGTCGCACACCTGAAACCAGATTGGGTGCTTCCAGTTGATTTTGGTGAGATCAACTGAGTATGATCTATTCAGTATGTTTCAATTGAGAGTAACCAGATGGTTGAGTTCTGGTAGGTTTCGGCTGACTGCCTTGAACACTCCATTCAGAGGCTATGTGGCATGTCCATAACATGTTGATGTGGGAGTGGTATCAGATACAACTCTCCTACTACAGCATGAGTGTTTGTAGTGCTGCTGCTTGATGCTCTTGACATCATCTGGACTGCAATAAGACTTTTGCCTACAGATGATGGGAGGTACTGGACCACAGGTGTTTAGACACCACCTTCAGTAATTGAACTGGACTGCAGGTGTTGAGCAACACTGCCTACAGTGAGAGACTGGACCACAAGTGTTGAGGAACACTGCCTACAGTTGACATCTGACAGTTATACAACACACACATTCAAGATGTCATTCCAAACCCCTGCTATTGCAATGATACATAACTAAGAGTCAAGTAAAGAGTAAGTAAGATATAGAGTAGAGTGGATGAGGATCCACTTGTATGCTATGGTGAAATAAGAGTATTTATGTGTTTGTTTAGTGTCACTTGTGACACCTCTCCTGCTCCTTCAGAAAGGGTTATTGCCTCCTTCCAACACTACTCCTCTTTTCCTTGAGCTGTGTGTTGACTCTTTCAATGCTGCTCTTCTACTGCCTGGACAGTGTGTTGGTTTGTTTGACACTGCCCCCTTGCCTCCATGCTCCTCTACGCCTGGTGATACATGTCGACCTCTTCGGTGTCATAGGACCGGATGGATGCGCAGGAAGAACTGGAGTCAGATGAAGTGACCATGCACAACAATCATGGATCAGGCTACGAGAGGTTTCTGGCAGAGCTCAGTGAGATTGGTATGATCAAAGGCTCTATGGCAGAACTTGTTGAGATCTGCCAAGGAGCAGGTCGCCACCTGATGAGGTAGGGGCCCTACATGACGATGAAATGGGTGTGAGGAGGTGGGTGCCATCATCAAGGGGCTGAGATGAATAAGGGGGAGGGGCACTACCACTGGGATGAAGTGGGGATAACCCCTATCAAATGATGAAGGGGCACTGAGATAGTCTCCTCATCCACAAGAAGCAGGAGAAGCAGTGCTCGAGGAGGAGGTACACCTCCTGGTACAGCAGGAGCAGCATTGCAGGTGACTCTGTGAGAGGTGCTGATATAAGACATGCATTCCAGTTGTGATAGTCGAGTGGATCTCCATCCACTCTACACCTTACATTACTAGTTATAGCTTCACATAAGTATACTTAGTATTCCATCAACAGTTGCAATTGCAGAGCATTGCTTCTATCGTAGCGCATGTGTTGTATCACCGCTCATTGACACCATCCAAAGGCAGTCTCTTCTGCGGTCTGGATAACAATCGACACCGAAGGCGGTGTCATGGGACTGGATGCACAAGAGACAAGAAGGGTTGAAGTCATATGAAGAGGAGTGCAGGAATCGAGGAATTGGGCAAAGCGAGAGCTTAAGGCAGAGTCCACTGAGATCTGTAGTAGAAACAACTCTATGGCATAACTTGTCCAGATCAGTAGGAATGAGGTTGTTACTACAGAACTCAGTGGG
The DNA here is from genome assembly GCF_900519145.1 of Ustilago hordei. Classification (NCBI taxonomy): domain Eukaryota; kingdom Fungi; phylum Basidiomycota; class Ustilaginomycetes; order Ustilaginales; family Ustilaginaceae; genus Ustilago; species Ustilago hordei. Next base: position 69,780 of record NW_024545274.1, on the reverse strand, counting down.
AATCGTAATACCATGCTAAGTATGACAGACCTCACAGGAACCAGTTCGAGAGAGGCCTCTATTGCCAATAGGACAAGACAGCAACAACATTCAAAGATAGGTTGCCACTGGATGAAGAGGGGGCCTGACCAGATGATGAACTGAAGACAGACAGGTGGGCGAGATGAGTAGGAATGTGTGTTGCCACCCAGATGAAGAGGGAATGGCCCCTGTCGATTATGAAGCTGACAAGGACCTGCCATCTGCAGGAAACAAGGGGGAGCTGTGCTGGTGAGCAGCAGCATAAGGCTGGAAGGCCTGTTTGGAGGAGCAGAGAGGAGGAGGAGCAGTGTAGAAGGAGACCATGTAGGGTAGGAGCAGAATCGCTGGCAACACTGCAAAGACATCTATATAATCACACTTGCTCCTCATCATAGTAGTTGAGTGGATCTCCATCCACTCTACACCATAACTAGTTATCACTTCAACACAAGTATACATTAGTTTTCCATCAGCAAGTTGCAATCATAATAGATTGCTTCCATTGTAGCACATGTGTCATATCACCACTCACTGACATCCAAAGGTGGTTCATAGAACCAGCAGTCTGGATAATGATTGACACTGAAGGTGGTTCATAGCAACCTGTGGTCTGGCTCGCAATCATAGAACTGAAGGCAGTTGTCCACTGCAGTCCAGGGATCACCTCAAGCACTCAGTCAGCACACTGGACACTCATGTTGGTGCCACCAACAATCTCAGTCACACCAGACCTTGGTGTCAGTACCAGTTCACATCAGTTATTGATCATGCTGAGCTACCTCTGGACAGAGTGTCCACAGTGGTCAGTCGAAACCTGCAATAGCAAACACACTACTACATCTTCAGGTGAGAAAAGCCATAGAGGCTTCTCTACAACATACCTTGATAGAAATCATAATACACAACATGTTACCACATATCTTGACAGGAATCTTAATAGATGCATTCCTATCACACATATCAGGTTTTAGGCGCAAGACCTCTGACAGGCGGTTCACACTGCAGTCCAGCTCTCTCGATCATAGAACCGAAGGCAGTCGTCCACTGTGGTCTGGGGATCACTTCAAGCACTCAGTTGACACACTGAACACTCATGTTGGTGCCCACAGCATTACTCACACCAGACCTTGGTGTCATCACAATACATCTATCATTATTGATCATGCCAAGCTACCTCTGGATGGAGTGTCCACAGCAGTCAGCTGAAACCTGCAATAGCAATCAATCTATCACATATTTGAGCAAGAAAAGTCATAGAGCCCTTCTATGACAGATCTTGACCCAAATAATATTACATGGTACTTTACCACATATCTCGCCAGGATCTGTAATAGAAGTGGTTCTACTACAGATATCAGGTTTCAGGCGCGAGACCTCTGACATGCTCCTCCTCCCTATGGATAATCCCCGGTCTCCTTAACACAGCTCTCCCTCTCCTAATTGGTGACTGTCTTTTCATCCCTTATCTTGTGAATCCCTTGATTGTGTGCTGAACCCTATTGTCATGCTTCCTGATCATGTGGTCACCCCTGTGGCTGGCTCTATGTGGTGGTGAGCATGTACCCCTGAGTGGTAACCATTCATGTGATACTGAGCTCAGTCCACTTCCTCACATGTGATCATTCCTGTATGCTTCCCTATCCTTCTGATGCCAGGGACCCCTTCTTCCAATCCTCCCATTACTTCATCATGACACATGACCCATTCTGTACTGATGGCTTTGGTCAGCACATTTTGGTGAAACATACTGGCTAGGTTTGTTCTGGTCAATCCCAGTGAGATTAATCAAAACCCTAGGTTGTGGTTGATCTTGTGAATTATGCACACAGCTAGTCCAATCAGATTGTCAACACCAAATGCTTGCTTTCAGATTCTTTCTGCGCAGGACCTTCTGCGCAGACCCTGTGACACATATGTCCTTGACTATGACGGTTCGATTGAGTGCTGGGAGCCAGGCGCAGTGTCCTTTAATGGTGCAGGTTGCATTAGAGTAGCTGAGGTATGTCCCATGGAGGGCCCATGGGCATAGGTGCTTATTCACAATGGAGTTGTCATGGAGCCATGTGGTTCTTGTGTTGCCACATAAGACAACATACATAGCACAGCCAAAGCAACACATATGGCAAAGGCTTGGGACCTTGGCATAAAAGATCTCATATGGCATCTTGCCACCTTGTGTTGTTCCAGCAAAGCAATTGTGGATGTAAGCCACCTGTGAGACAGTGTATGGCCACCATCTTTCTTCAATGTTGGTGTCAAACAGCATGCAGTGTGCGATCTTCTGTAAGGTTTGGATAGCACACTCTGCAAATGCATTGTCGGCGTGTTGTTGCGTTGGAGAGGCAGTGATCTGTCACAGGGTCTGCGCAGAAAACCCTGTACATGCATGGATGTGCAGTGTGTGCACGAAAATGCGAAAACAGTTGGATTGCTTAGTTACAATCATTTTCAGTAAAAATGGTCATAGCGAGCTAGTTCAACTGTTTAGTCATGTGAACTGCAATAAGGGGCTTGGAAGCACATAGGAGCTCCAAGCATAGGAGCTCCAAGCATAGGAGGTCTGAGCATAGGAGCATGTGGAAAGTTACCACATGGGGAAATGGTAGCATACTGGATGGGGAGGAGAACAATGGACAAGCTCATGAGGAAGGGAAGGGAACAATAGGAGCATCCACATGAACAGTGGCATTCACAAGACAAGGACCGCCACATCGTGCAGGAGAAAGAGGAGCAGTGTCAAAGGGATCGACACCGTTCTAAGGAGAAGAAGCAGCCTCACAATGAAAGTGTTTACACCTCTAGGAGGAGCAGGAGCAGTGTCGCCTGCGACACTGCACAAACACATATATATGTTCATTCCATCATAGCATATGGGTGGATCCCTATCCACTCTATCTACTACTTATTGCACTCTTTACTCTGTTCCTTACCATGCAATTGCAGAGCATTGCAGGTTATCTCAAGTGCATGTGTTGTATCACCCTTGGGACATCATCTGAAGGCAGTGTTCTCCACTGTGGTCCAGCTTGAAAACCATCCATAGGCAATACTGTATTGTGTTCCAGACACCACCACATTGTCAAGCAATCGGCAAACACTACAAATGCTTGTGTCTCTGCTGTCATCAACATCACACCCATAGCATAACCTCACAAGAACATTATCTCATTGATGTGAATGTCAGCGGTCGTGCGCCCAAAACCTGATATCTGTAATAGAAACGCATCTATTATGAATCCTGTCAAGATATGCAACAATGCTTGAAGTATTACAATTCTTGTTGAGATATGTAGTAAAGACATCTCTATTACTTTTCTCACCTGAAGATGTAGTAATGATTTTGCTATTGCAGGTTTTGACTAACTGCTGTGGACACTTCATCCAGAGGTAGCTCGGCATGATCAATAACTGCTAGGAACTGATATTAACACCAAGGTCTGGTGTGATTGTGATTGCTGTCATTGACACAAGTGTCCAGTGTGTTGACTGAGTGCTTGAGGTGATCCCTGGACTGCAGTGGATGACTGCCTTTGGTACTATCATTATCCAGACTGCTGGTTTGCTATGAACCACCTTTGGATGTCAGTGAGCAGTGATACAACACATGTGCTACAATGGAAGCAATCTACTGGATTGCGACTTTGCTGACTGGAAACTAATGTATACTTATGTGAAGTGATAACTAGTTATGTATGGTGTATGTCATGGGCCTGGATGCGCAGGAAGTAGGAAGACCCATAGTTCATATGAAGGGAGCGCAGGAATCGAGGGATCAGGCAGAACATGGGAATTACAGAAGAATTCAGTGAGATTGGTAGTAGACACAGTTCTATGACAGATCTCAACAAGATCTGCACAAACAAAGTCGATATCACAAATCCCACCAGAATCTGTAGTAAGCATGATCATATGGCAGATTCTGTGGAGATCAGTGATAAGGATGTTCGTACAATGATTCACATGTGAGGAGGACCAAGCTTGCATGCAAGGATGATCAGGCACTGCCAAGAAGGGGACCAAGCTCAAGGAGCATGCAGATGGTTACCACTCAGGGGTTCACAAGATAGGAGTCAAGGGAACTGTCACCAGTTGAAGGAAGAAGAGCTGTGTCAAGGACACTGGTAAACAGGCCATGAGGAGGAGGAACAGTGTCAAAGGAGTCAGCACACAGCTCCAGAAGGACAGACAGGAGAACAGGCAAGCAGGGCTTGATGAGGACGAGGCATCTCATCAGGGATCCCTGCACAGTACTCAGCGAAGAAGGTACTCTCTGGAGAGAGAGCCAGAGCAGCATTGCTGGCAATGCTGCAAAGAGGTATATATAACCATACCTTCTCACCATAAGTGGTCGAGTGGATCCTCATCCACTCTACACACCATATAAACTAGTATTATTTCAGCATATAAGTACTCATTAGTTTCAGTCAGCATAGTAGTAATCAATAGGTTACTTCTCATTGTAGCATGTGTGTTGTATCACTGCTCACTGATGTCCGAAGGCAGTTCATAGCAAACCAGTGGTCCAGATAAAGATAGAACCAAAGGCAGTAGTCCACTGCAGTCCAGGGATCACCTCAAATGATAGTCAACACACTGGACACTCATGTCGATGCCACCAATCACATCACCAACAAGATACTCACACCAGACCTTGGTGTTACCACACTCATGTATTGATATTGATTGTGCTGAGCTACCTCTGGACAGAGTGTCCACAGCAGTTAGTCGAAATCTGCAATAGCATTACTACAACTACAGATTTGAGTGAGAAAAGTGATAGAGATGGCTCTATTGCATATTTCACCAAGAATCACAATACCACTAGTGTTGTTGCATAACTCGACAGGATCGGTAATAGTATCGACACTACTACAGATCTCAGGTTTCAGGCGCACGACCGCTGACAGTGTAGAGTGGATGCCGATCCACTCACTTGTTATGCCGAGGGGCATGGCTATATACCTACTCCTGCAATGTCGCCTGCAATGCTGCTCCTACTCTGAGAGGCCTCCTCGACACTGCTCCTCATCAGGGGTCTCCTCAACTCTGCTCCTCCTACCCATCCTTCCTATCCTTCCCATCCTCTGTGTGATGCTGCTCTCTGGCTCCTCTTCCCTCATGCCCTGTGGGTGGCCAGTCCTCATGACACTTCATCATAACCAGGAGCCATTCCCACTTCATCATAACCAGGAGCCATTCCCACTTCATCTGGGTGGCAACTTGCACCCCTTCATCTCCCTCCTGTCATCAGCACCCATTTGCTTGCACCAACTTCATCATCATGCTGGGCCACTACTTCATCTGGTGGCTACCTCTCCCTTGTTGGTTGTCCTCCCTGCCCTATCAGTGATAGAGGCCTCTCTCAAACTGATTCCTGTGAGATCTTCTGTAGTGAGCATGATACTACTATTCCCACTGAACTCTGTAGTAATGAACTCATTCCTGCTGATCCTGACAAGTTATTCCATAGGTTTGTTTCTACTACTGATCTCAGTGAACTCTTCCTTAAGCTCTCGTTTAGCCCAATCCTGTGATCTCTGTGCTCCTCTTCATATGACTTCAACTTCTCCTGCTTCCTGCGCATCCGACTCCTATGACACCACATAGCCTTTGGACAGAGCGTTCAAGGTGGTTAGTCGAGACCTACTCCTAATCACTCTTATGGCATATTTCGTGGAATTATGGCATAAGAAATTGTTACTGCATATTTCATAGAAATCTATTGTAACAGACCTCTATAGCAGATTCCATGTAAGGGAACACTATCACGATTCTCACAGAAATCTGTCATAGTAGATTTCTATAGTAGTTTTCAGGTTTCTGGTGCATGACCGCTTACATTATCTTGATGCCGGAGGACGAGCAGAGGTTTCGGAAGGATGTTGTCCAGAGTTCACCTTGGTCAACCTGGATCTCTTTGATGTCACATTTTCTTGCCATGTTGGTGGATTGGCATTGAGGGAGTTGATGAGTCTTAGAGACCCAGTACAATGCCTCTGTGGCTGCCTGAGCCTTGTGGTGTAGTCCCTGATCCCACATCATCCTGGAGAATATGTCATGAATGGTGAGGACATAGGAAAACTGGGGGTTCTTGTGCAGTGGTCCCATAATGTCCATGGACACAAGTTCAAGTGGGTGCTCAACATTGTGGGGGTGTGGTTGAGTTCTGGCCATCACCTTGCTGTGTATGCATGTGTTGCAGAGTGCTTTGTGTTGTGTCACTTGTGCCAAGGGGATTTTGTGAGCAGTGGTTGAGGATCATGTGCATAGGATGGTGTCATGTCCTGGGTGGCCAAGGCAACAGTGCCAGAGGTTAGATTTGGTGTCATCTTTGCATGATTGTGTCTTCTGCTGCTGCATTCCTGTGAAGGCCAGCAACACTTCAGGTTTGGGCATATTGTCATCCCAAAGGATCATTCCAGCAGCCAGGTGTCATGGGCCTGGATGCTCAAGAAGCAGGAGGGTCACGGGTTCATATGGAAGGAGCACAGGTATCGAAGATCTAGTCGAGATCAGTAGAGAGCATGGTCGTAGTGCAGTCTCCATGGAGACCATGGACTCCTATGGACTCACATGCAAAGGAGGGCCAAGCACAGCCACGAGGAGGACCAAGCTCAAGGAGCAGGCACAGAAGAGGACCAAGCTCAAGGAGCATGCAGATGGTTACCACTCAGGGGCTCGAGAGACAAGAGCCAAAGGAACTGTCACTGATCAAAGGAGGAGGAGCAGTGTCGAAGGAGTCGACACCAGGTCATGAGGAGGAGGAGCAGTGTCAAAGGAGTCGACACCAGGTCATGAGGAGGAGGAGCAGTGTTGAAGGAGTTGACATCAGGTCATGAGGAGGAGGAGCAGTGTCGAAGGAGTTGACACAGCTCAAGAGGCACAGGGGTGCCAAGCAGGAGAGGCCCCTGAGCAGTACTTGATGAAGAAGGTACTCTCTGGAGAGAGAGAGCAGGAGCAGCATCACTGGCGATGCTGAGTAGAGGTATATAACCATGCTTTCTCATCATCATAGGTTGAGTGGATCCTCATCCACTCTACTCACCATATAACTAGTTATCACTTCAGCATAAGTATACATTAGTTTCAGTCAGCATAGCAGCAATCTATCAAGGTTGCTCCTCATCATAGTGTGTGTGTTGTATCACCACTACCTGATGTCCAAAGGTGCCCATAGCAGGTTAGCGGTCTGGATCAAGATAGAACCGAAGGCAGTAGTCCACTGCGGTCTGGGGATCACTTCAAGCATCAAGTCAACACACTGGACACTTGTGTTGACGCCACCAACCTTATCACCAACACCATCAACCTCATCATCATCAACACTCACACCAGACCTTGGTGTCATCATAACATTGATATTGATTGTGCCGAGCTACCCCTGAACGGAGTGTCCACAGAGGTCAGCCGAAACCTACGATAGTATATACAACGAACGCCACCTGCTGTCACTGCACAACTTGATAGTCACCAATACCGAGACAACAGCTGTCGCACAGTTTGATAGTCACTGAGTATCTCGACAGACCAACCTGGGTTTCAGGCGCGAGACCCCTGACATTAGAGTGGATCGTTCAAGCAGCTCCTCACGATCACCATGACAGACCCAGACCTCAACAATAAGCTCGATAGACTACTCACTCTATTGGAAGCACAGCTAGAGCTTACCAGACAGGGTCATCGAGAGGAACGATTACAACGAGCTCAACTGAGCAGGGAGGAGACAATGGACCTCTCTCACTCAGAAGACCAAGCAGGAGGAGGAGATGAGTCTTTGATAGGAGACCCACATACTCCTACTCCGGCTCCACGACCAAGACGATCAGTCTCATTCAACCTAGATGAGCAGGAGGACATCAACTATGAGAAGTATGCTTCACCTACTGGGCCAAGATATGTCAAGACTAAGGTGGACCCCTACAGCAGGACTAGGACAGACCCTTACCCCCTGGACCATGAGGAGGACACCAGCATCATGGCAGAGCTTAACCAGTCAAAGCCCATCGCCACCCCCTTCCCAAAGTTCAATCCCCAAGACATGGAGATCTTCATTCTAGAAGCCGAAGCATGGTTTAAGTTCAACCAGGTGTATGAGCAGACTAGGATGATCAACCACATGGGTGCTCAACTGGAAGGGACAGCAAGAGAGTGGTGGACCTCCAAGCTCCGTATTGATAGAGCTAGAGAAGGAAGGTTGTTCAATGATTGGCACTACTTCACAGAGCTACTGTCAGAACAGTTCAACCCACGCAATGCTAGGATGGAGGCATACAACAAGCTGTTGGCTCTCAGACTCACAAGTGATGCTCCTGGTGCCGCCACACATCATGTAGAGCGGTTCAGAGACTTGGAGGGACAGGTCAACCTAGATGACAACGAGCTAGTAATTGATCTCTTCAGAGGAAGTCTCACTCGCAGCATACAGGAGAAGTTCGAGAGGAATCCACCTGGGAAGAGATGGGAGTGGTACCGAGAGGTTGAGGAGATCGATCGACAGAGGATGCTACTACAGCAGTCCTTGGCTAGACACTCACTCCCAAATGCCACATCACCTCCACTAAGAACTGGGTCTCGGCCAAATCAAAGTTCGATCCCCATCCGACAACCCACTCAACCTTATCCAGCTCGATCACCATCACAAGCAACTACACAAGCAACTATACAAAACCTAAACCGACCCCTTCCTCATCATCCCACCCAACCCTCGAAGCAAGGAAGCCCTGCTCCATCAGGTATCAACACCTGTCATGTATGCAAGGGTATCGGCCATTGGGCCAGAGACTGCCCCAGCAGGAGGGTAGACCCTCTTAGCTCTCGACCCATGGGACCAAAGGTTATGGTCACCACAGCAGACCCCTTTGAGGAGGCCACCGACTCAGGAGATGGCCACACAGGCAGTACTGAGATGGGTGACTCCGAGGCCATGGACCTCAGCTCATACCAGCAACCCATGGACCTCGACCATGAGGAGGAGGAGCATGATGATGATGACGATGAGGGAAACGTCAGTGGGGTGATGCACTGATGGCATGCATTGCTCTACAAACCTCCTCGCCATCACTCTGTATATATCAAGATTGTCAAGTATGTTTCTCTACCAGTGGAGGCAAAGCAGTACTGGAGCTCTCTGGAATGGTTCAAGACCATCCTGCTTGGATACTAGCTGATACCGGTGCTGGTTTGTCCATAGTCTCAGATTCTTTCATTAGTAAGTACCAAATACCCACAAAACCCATAAAAACAAGATCGATCCATGGTGTCACCAGGCACCAACTCTCCATCAATAGTTCTGTGAGCATGCAGGTATCTATTGGTACACACAATCTGGGTGTGGTCGAAGCTTCAGTGGCCGACACTGCTGACTATGACCTCATCCTGGGGTTCACTGAGCTACGGAAGCTCAAACCCACCATACAATGGGATACGGGCCAGCTGGAGTTCAAGACTCAGGAGCAGGACCGACCCCCAAGGAGACCCCCTGAGGCAGCAAGAGCAGGGGACCTAACCATGAGGAGACCAACCCTTCATGGTAACGAGTTTGTCTCAGCAGAGCGCATACTACGAGCAGCTCTGGAAGATGGACCCATAGGGTTCATGCTGTTGGAGGAGCCACCATCATCACTCCCAGTCTTTGGTTTTGTACCTACAGGCGCAGACAAAGGAGTCGAGATGGAGGTGGAGGTAGACAAGGTGGTGACGGCTGCAGACATACCAAAGCCATACCAACACCTGTGAGATGTGTTTGATGAGGTGGAAGCAGACAAGCTGCCCCATCATACCAAGCATGATCTCCATCTCGAGTTGATAGAAGGAGGTAAGCCACCTCAAGGGCCCCTATACCTTAAGGGACCCAAGGAGATGTCCGAGTTGAGGAGGTACTTGGATGAGAACCTCGAGAAGGGGTTCATAAGACCATCGAAGAGCCCGGCATGATCACCAGTGCTCTTTGTACCAAAGAAGGATGGAGGTCTCAGACTCTGTGTGGACTACAGAGGTCTCAACGAGATCACTGTCAAGAACAGGGCACCATTGCCCCTCATCGAGGAGCAGCTGTTCTTACTCAGGAAGGCAAGGATCTATACCAAGCTAGACCTTAGAGCAGCATACAACCTCATCCGGATTGCTAAAGGAGATGAATGGAAGACAGCTTTTGGCACTCAGTTGGGACTCTATGAGTACCTAGTGATGCCTTTTGGCCTAGCCAATGCTCTGGCTCACTTCCAGTCATTCATCAATGACATCTTCCGAGACATCATTGGGATATATGTGGTAGTATACCTAGATGACTTCCTGATCTTCAGTGACACTGAAGAGGCACATGTGAAGCATGTCACTGAGGTCCTCACTCGCTTAAGGAGCAACAGGCTCTTTGCTAAGCTGTTGAAGTGTGAGTTCCACACCAAGACAGTCGAGTTCCTGGGGTACATCATCAAGCCAACGGGCATAGAGATGGACCCAGAAAAGGTGTGCACTGTCAAGGAGTGGCCAATGCCGGAGTCAATCCATGACATCCAGAGGTTTCTGGGTTTTGCCAACTTCTATCGAAGGTTCATAGCCCACTTTGCTCGCATAGCCAAGCCCTTGACAGCACTGGTAAAGCCTATAGAACAGTTCAAGAAGTTCGAGCTACCAGAGGAGGCCCAACAGGCCTTCCACAAGCTCATCCAGGCCTTCACATCAGCAGGAGTGCTTCAGCACTTCGACTACCACCTTCCAACAAGGTTGGAGACTGATGCAAGTGACTTTGCTATAGCAGGAGTACTCAAGCAGGAGCATGAAGGATGATGGCATCCAGTGGCTTTCTACTCTAGGAAGATGTCTTCTGCTGAGAAGAACTATGAGATCCATGACAAGGAGCTCCTAGCTGTGGTCGCCTGCCTCACTCAGTGGCGACACATGCTAGCTGGACTACCGAGCCAACTGGTCATCCTCACTGACCATGAAGCCCTCAAGTACTTCAAGTCACAGAGACGCATCACAGGTCGACAGGCTCAATGGGCAATACTACTAGCAGACTTCGACTTCATATTGCAGTATCGACCAGGAGACAAAGGTGGTGAACCCGATGCTCTCACCAGAAGGACAGACATGCAACCAGCTGGTGAAGAGCAGGATCACAATGTGAGGCAACTACTGCCTCCTCGAGTGTTCAAGGAGACAGCAGACCATGACTCGCTCCTAGTGGCCCCCATGATCTCGATGGAGTCCATAGCATCAAAAGGTCTCAGAGACCTGGTCAAGATCTTCCAGCCCTTAGACCAAGAGCTACAGGAGATACATAGGAAGAAGCCCTTCGAGGTCAGGGATGACCTATGGTACAGTGGAGGAAGGTTGGTTATCCCCAAAGTGATCATGCCAGGGAGGACCAACAACCGACACTCAAGGAGTGCCAAAGAGGTAGATGGACAGTCTCTCTCTGTAGAGCATCTGCGATTCATGGTGATGACCCAATGCCATGATGGTATTACTGCTGGACATGTAGGAAGAGATGCTACCATCAAGGCAGCTCAATGACATTACTGGTGGCCAAACATGACAGCTTGGATTGCAGACTATGTAGCAAGTTGTCCTGTATGTGCTAGGTACAAAGCTCCTCGTCATCATCCATATGGTTTGCTACAGCCACTAGCAACACCAGACAGGCCCTGGGGCTCCATATCCCTCGACTTCATCGAAGGACTACCACCATCGAAGAAGTATGACTCCAAGACCTATGACTCTATCTTAGTCATTGTCGACAGGTTAACCAAGTTTGCCATACTAGCTCCAACCCATAAGACAGTCACGGCCAAACAGACTGCAGTATTGCTATATGGACACATGGTTAGACTCTTTGGATATCCAGATCACATGGTATCAGACCGAGGCAGGCAGTTCATATCAGGAGCATGGAAGGCATTTGCAGAGCAAATGGGTGTGAAGCACTCACTTAGCACGGCTTACCATCCTCAAACCAATGGTCAGACAGAGAGGGTCAATCAGGTCATAGAGCAATACCTCAGGATGTACTGCAACTATGAGCAGGATGACTGGGTCAACCTGCTGGACACTGCAGCCTTTGTGTACAACAACACGGTCCACAACAGCATTGGTGTCTCACCATTCTTTGCATGCTATGGATGGAACCCCAAAGCTCATCCTGACATCCCTCGACGACTAGGAGTCAATGATCCAGGTCGCTTCGAGTACCTCATGGATGGAAAGGAGTGTTGCAAGTACCTCCAGGAGCAGATCAGAGAGGCACAACGGAGATCAGTAGACCAGTATAACAGGAAGCACAAGGACATCGAGTTTAAGGTGGGTGATATGGTCTATATCAACTGTCGAAACTGGAAGACACAGAGACCCACACCCAAGTTAGATACCCAGTTTGCAGGACCCTACCCAGTTCAGGAATGGGTAGGATGCCAAGCTTATCGAATCACATTGCCAGCAAACCTTAGGGTGCATGATGTGTTCCATGTCTCCATGCTCGAGCCAGCAAGAACAAGTTCTCTTCCTCAACGTGCTGAACAGCCCACCATACCATCACTTCCAGATGAGGACCTCGACTTCGAAGTCGAAGCACTCATCGACAAGCGTTCACACAATGGGACTACAGAGTACAAGGTGTTGTGGAGAGGGTACTCAGAGGAAGCTGCTTCATGGGAACCAGTAGAGAACCTCAACTGTCCCGACCTCATCCAGGAGTATGAGGTGTCGGAGGGGGGACGAGTGAGTAGACAAAGTAGAGAAAGGAGGAGAGAACAGGAGGAGTAGAGAGAGGAAGAGGAAGGAGGATGACATTGAGAGAAGGAGGAAGGATGATGTTGGCGATGTTGTTGAGGAGGAGGAGGAGGAGTCAGCATGGACCAGACCAGAGCATGCCTCGACAGAGCTCGGCTCTTAAGAGGGGGGTAGTGTCATGGGCCTGGATGCTCAAGAAGCAGGAGGGTCACGGGTTCATATGGAAGGAGCACAGGTATCGAAGATCTAGTCGAGATCAGTAGAGAGCATGGTCGTAGTGCAGTCTCCATGGAGACCATGGACTCCTATGGACTCACATGCAAAGGAGGGCCAAGCACAGCCACGAGGAGGACCAAGCTCAAGGAGCAGGCACAGAAGAGGACCAAGCTCAAGGAGCATGCAGATGGTTACCACTCAGGGGCTCGAGAGACAAGAGCCAAAGGAACTGTCACTGATCAAAGGAGGAGGAGCAGTGTCGAAGGAGTCGACACCAGGTCATGAGGAGGAGGAGCAGTGTCAAAGGAGTCGACACCAGGTCATGAGGAGGAGGAGCAGTGTCAAAGGAGTCGACACCAGGTCATGAGGAGGAGGAGCAGTGTTGAAGGAGTTGACATCAGGTCATGAGGAGGAGGAGCAGTGTCGAAGGAGTTGACACAGCTCAAGAGGCACAGGGGTGCCAAGCAGGAGAGGCCCCTGAGCAGTACTTGATGAAGAAGGTACTCTCTGGAGAGAGAGAGCAGGAGCAGCATCACTGGCGATGCTGAGTAGAGGTATATAACCATGCTTTCTCATCATCATAGGTTGAGTGGATCCTCATCCACTCTACTCACCATATAACTAGTTATCACTTCAGCATAAGTATACATTAGTTTCAGTCAGCATAGCAGCAATCTATCAAGGTTGCTCCTCATCATAGTGTGTGTGTTGTATCACCACTACCTGACGTCCGAAGGCACCCATAGCAGGTTAGCGGTCTGGATCAAGATAGAACCGAAGGCAGTAGTCCACTGCGGTCTGGGGATCACTTCAAGCATCAAGTCAACACACTGGACACTCGTGTTGACACCACCAACCTTATCACCAACACCATCAACCTCATCATCATCAACACTCACACCAGACCTTGGTGTCATCATAACATTGATATTGATTGTGCCGAGCTACCCCTGAACGGAGTGTCCACAGAGGTCAGCCGAAACCTACGATAGTATATACAACGAACGCCACCTGCTGTCACTGCACAACTTGATAGTCACCGATACTGAGACAACAGCTGTCACACAGTTTGATAGTCACTGAGTATCTCGACAGACCGACCTGGGTTTCAGGCACGAGACCCCTGACACCAGGTATCCATTGCTGCTGATTGGGACTCCTATAGTGTGGCCATGGTGGTCTTGGACTGTAACTAGCTCATCCTCAAAGGTTACTTTTCCTTTTGCTTGTGTGACTGTCTTGGTGCCGATGAGGTTGGTCACCAATCCAGGAACTAGGAGGCAGTCATTGTAGGTCATCCATTCCCATTGCTTTGTCGTTGGGCTGAGGCTGAGTAAGCTGATGGTACCTCCTATTTTTGGTACTGGGAGCTTGCTGCTGTTGGCAGTGGTGATAGTGACTGAATCATTGGCATTGCACCAGCCTTTTCCATGTTGCTCAGAGTTGACCATAACACATGATGTGCCAGAGTCAAATACAAATGGTATCAAGCCAGGTGGTACATATGGGGGTGCTGGCTTGAGACTGGTAAAGAAAGCAAGGTCTGGTGCCTTATCCTATGTGTCTTGAGGGTTGTTGAGTGATAGTACAATACAGGTGTTTGCCTGGGATTTCAGAGGCACCTTCACTCTATTTTCCTTCCACTTGTTATATGCACTCTCATTGGGGCAACAATTAGCAGGGTGTCCATTGTCACCACATGCCCAACAATTTATGAGTGTGGCAGCATGTAGGGCACTCAAGTTGCTGTTGTCAATAGTGTCCACAACACAAACTGGGGTACTGTCAGCTGCTAACTTGTAGCACTTGTGTAAAATGTTGGCAACACTCAAGTTTGTATGCTCTTTGATTAATGTTTTGTAAAGTACAGAAATGGAGTTGAACAGAGCATTCTTGTTGCTGGGGAGGGTGCACTTCAAGGTCTTGTACCAATGTGTTGGCATCCAGGGTTCTGTCAAGTAAGTGTGGAGCTTGGAGACATGTGATTCCCACTTGGTAAGGAAGTTGTATGTGTGGCTTCCCACTTGGTCCCACTTGAGGGCATATGTTGCTTTGAGGAGTTCATACTCTTTTGAGTCCAAGTGCACCATGCATTTCACAATGACCCAGTCAAAGAGGTTGACTGCAATCTCGATGGGCCTGTCTCCACACTCAGAGAAGTACTCAGTTTGCAACTGTGGGGAGAAGCTGTTTGTCAGGGGTCTCGCGCCTGAAACCCAGGTCGGTCTGTCGAGATACTCGGTGACTATCAAACTGTGTGACAGCTATTGTCTCAGTATCAGTCTCAACGAGCTGCATCGCTCAGCAACTATCAAGTTGCACAGTGACAATGGGTGGCATTCATTGTATATACTATCATAGGTTTCAGCTGACCTCTGTGGACACTCTGTTCAGGGGTAGCTTGGCATGATCAATATCAATGCATAGGTTATGATGACACCAAGGTCTGATGTGAGTGTTGATGATGATGAGGTTGATGGTGTTGGTGATAAGGTTGATGGTGTTGGTGATAAGGTTGGTGGTGTTGGTGATAAGGTTGGTGGTGTCAACACGAGTGTCCAGTGTGTTGACTGATGCTGGAGGTGATCCCTGGACCACAGTGGACTACTGCCTTCGGTTCTATCTATATCCAGACTGCTGACCTGCTATGGGCTGCCTTCGGACATCAGGTAGTGGTGATACAACACACACACTACAATGAGGAGCAACCTTGATAGATTGCTACTATGCTGACTGGAACTAATATATACTTATGCTGAAGTGATAACTAGTTATGGTGTATGTGTAGAGTGGATGAGGATCCACTCGACCTTTGATGATGAGAAAGTATGGTTATATACCTCTTCACAGCATCGCCAGTGATGCTGCTCCTGCTCTCTCTCTCCAGAGAGTACCTTCTTCATCGAGTACTGTACAGGGGGCCCCTCTAGCACCACTCCTGTCCTCCTTGAGCTATCCTGCTTGCTTGGCACCCCTGTGCCTCTTGAGCTGTGTAGACTCCTTCAACACTGCTCCTCCTCCTTGCTATCCTGCTTGTTTGGCACCCCTGTGTCTCCTGAGTGGTGTCAACTCCTTTGACACTGCTCCTCCTCCTCAGGACCTGCTTGCTGGTTCCCTATACACTGCTCCTTCTCCTTTGACTGGTGATGGTTCCTTTGACTCTTGTCTCTCAAGCCCCTGAATGGTAACCATCTGCATGCTCTTTGAGCTTGGTCCTCTTTGTGGCTGTGCCTGGCCCTCCTCGCATATGGGCCCGGTCCTCCTTTGCATGTGAATCCACAGGAGTCCATGGTCTCCATGGAGACTGCACTACGACCATGCTCTCTACTGGTATTGACTAGATCTCCAATACCTGTGCCCCTTCCATATGAACCAGTGACCCTCCTGCTTCTTGAGCATTCAGGCCCATGACACTGTTCATGATGATGGAGCAGAGTAGGGAATCTGCATTGGTAAATGTTGTTGTCTTGTGGTCAAGCACATTGCATGTGAATGGGATAACTGACAGCTTCTCACACAATCATTGTCACTAAGCATGAACTGAAACTTTCTTGCAGTTGAGTAGGTCCTTCTTGTCCCACCTTAGCTTGTCATTGAGTGCTGACAACACCTTGAGATGGTGGTTTGTTAGTTGTGTCGGCTCCAGCATTGCGGTGGGAGTAGCTTCTCAGCTGTGAAGGGGTTTGTCAGACATTTCAGAGCATTGGGCCTTGCTGCCTGCCAGTGTAGCATTTCAAGTGCTATGCTGACCATCATCTGTCACACAATAGTAAGGTACATTGTCTACATCAAGCAGGGTATTGAGTTTGTTACCTTTGATCTTGAGGTCCAGGATTTGGGAGGTGTCACTATCTTTGTTTGTGATGAAGAAGTTGATGTGTGCCCTCATCTGCTTTCCAAGGTTGAAGTGATTGTGGAACAGGCCCAGTTTGTGGGTTGCAAAATAGAGGTGACTAGCACACTTGATCAAGATAGTGAGTGGTGTCACTACCTGCTTGCTGTTTGTCCCATTGCAGTAGTCGAAGATTGGTCCTTTCCACTCTGTCCTTCAGCTCCTCTGGCATGCCGTAGGCCTTGTTAGTGATCATCCTGTGAAAACAACCTTGAAGTTTGGGGGGGAGATGATGGATGATGTCTTCGGCATCCTGAACGAAGTCTTCGTACGCTGAGTAATCGTGGTTCGACATGTTGATAGTAAATCGGCTGTTTGGGCTCATAACCTGATAAAAGGAGAGTGACACTTAGCGATGACAAAGATCGGGAGATGTCAATATATTATAGTATTTTGCTCTTTAGCTTGAACACCGTACTCAGACTGATATCTCCCGATCTTCGTCATCGCTAAGTGTCACTCTTCTTTTATCACATCGGTCAGAGCTGAGGTTGCAGACTTCGAACTGATGGCACAAGTTATGAAAAAGGCAGCTTGATGAATATTGCATGTAATCACTAGAAATTTTTTCTTCTTCGATTTGTCTCAAGCGAACTCGATGACAGAATGACAGATGGCCGTTTTTTTTTTTTGCCTCACATATTGACGAAGATGACAAATGAAAATTTGTTCGTCGCCCACCAAGTTTTAGCCTGACAAATGCAGCTGACCCATTAGCGTCTCAAGCATAACGAAAGAAGAGTGTCACTTAGCGGCAGAGCTTATCGTTGATAAAAGGAGAGTGACACTTAGCGAAGAAGATCGGGAGAAATAATTCTAAGTACGGTGTTCAAGCTAAAGAGCAAAACACTATACTATATATTGACATGAGAAAAGAAGGCCCCATATGTGAGAGTATCATCCTTAATGACAAAGTACAACATAGTGCGGGACCCAGTAGTATCCGATCCCTCACTCAAATCCGCTCTACCCGGTCCTCGATTGGATCTGTTCCACCCGCTCTTTCAGAGTCGTGCTGGATCGCCCTTCAGCAAAGCAATGATCATGTTGGATGTTCCAACTTAGCAAAAGTATGCCGCCACATCAGTGCAAGGCGGATTCTGATACTTCAACGAACGGCTTTCAATAGAACCAAAAGCTTTGTTAAGAGCCTTTTTTGGAAATATCCGGAACGCAATCTGTCGTATTTATAGGCACACACGCCCAACACTTAGCATTATTGTAGAATTACAATTCCAACGCCAAATTTTATGACTGGTCCCGCTTTTGCTAAAGGTAAAGATCCAGTACGATGTTAAAAGTTGACATAAGCCGATACGGAAGAGATTGGGCAGAGCCGATATAGTAAGAGATCGGGTACTGCTTCGTCCCGCTTGTTGTCACACTACATCATTGAAAAGGATGATGAAAGAAGTGACACTTAGCGACGCTGATCGGGAGATATCAGTCTAAGTACAGTGTTCAAGCTATTGAGCAAAACACTATACTATATTGACATGAGAAAAGAACAAGGTGAGAGCCTCGAGCTCTCCGCTTGATATATATACAAAGTATGGGCACATCCCACCTGTGGGAGCATCATCCTTAATGATGAGGTACGACAACGAGTGGGACCCAGTAGTACCTGATCCCCGGTCAGATTGATTTTGTCCGATCTTCAATGTTTTGCTGGATCGTTACCTTCAGCAAGCGTCGACAACCATTGTCCTTTTATCATCTTCAACAAGAGCGTATTTCGGAGCTCTAAGAATGTCATTTGAGACTTATTCAAAAACACTGACGAGAAGAAAAGAAGAGGGACCTTCGCCAAGCAATAAACACATGACAAAAACAGCGACTTTTGAAGCAGTCGTAACGTCAGACGAAATTCACCCAAGAGGGAACTTGGAGATGCATGATATATTTGGCTTTAGATGGAACTCAAGCATGTTTTGTTTTTATTGACCCCATCTTGTCCCTTCGTATTTGGTGTCTGCGATGACAACCAAGCACCGATGCCAATTGCGCACTTAACAATTTGGCTGCTAGTCGGTCGACAGCCAGGACTGCGTGGGCTCTGCTCACTTAAGATAATAAGACAGTTGGCGACGCTTAACAAGCGATATCAGTCGAAGCACATGTTGAAAGAATAAAAGAATACAGGTGTCGACACTCAGCGGTCGACAACAGTCTAAGCACAGTATTCAAGCTATTGAGCAAAAACACTATAATATATTGACCTAGAGAAAGAATGTGGTGGGGGCACATGCCAAATGTGGGAGCATTCCCCTTAATGACCAAGTATGACAACGGGCAGGACTAAGCAGTACCCGATCTCCTACTTTATCGGCTCCACCCAATTCCCTATCAAATCGGATCTTTGTCATCCTTTAGCATCGGACTGGATCGTAATGCTGAAGGAAACACTCCAATATGACGATGCAAATTGACGTAAGCCGATACGGAAGAGATCGGGTACAACTTAGTCCCGCTGGTTGTCACGCTTCATCATTAATTAGGATACTCCCATACTCAGCACATGTCACGAAGATGTATATATATCAAGCTGAGAGCTCTAGGCTCTCACCACGTTCCACCAGTCAATTGAGTATAGTGTTCCTGCCCTAATAGCAGCAGTACTGTGCTCTGATTGACGTCGATCGCTGAGTATCGACACCTGTCCTCTTTTAGTTTTTTATCACGTAATCTACAGCAGCACAGTACTGTTGAAGTTTGGTCCCGATAACTGGCGATCGGGTAGAGTCTCAGTACGATGTCACTGCTAGTTATAGACAGAAACAAATACACTCAATTGACTAAAAGAACATGGTGAGAGCCTAGTGCCCTCAGCTTGATATATATACATCGTGGTGGCACATGCCGAGTGTGGGAGCATCCTACTTCATGACCTAGCTTGACAATGAGCGGGACTATGTTGTACCTGATCTCTGGTGATATTGGCTGGGCTCGATCTCTGATCAGATCGGGATCGGCTCTACCTGATCTCCAATCAGATCGGCTCTGCGTCATTCTTTAGCGTCGCAGTGGATCGTAATCTTCAGCAAGTACTGCTGCTATTCCTGAAGGTTACGATCCAGCAGTTTGCTTGGGAGGACATAAGCCTGAGAAAATGTGGATCGCACGGGTCCCAATGACTGGCGATCGGCAAGAGTCGGAGCACAATGTCACTGCTGTTTTAGGACAGAAACATGTATGCTCAATTGACTAAGGAAAGAATGTGGTGGGAGCCTTGAGCTCCCCACTTGATATATATACAAAGTGAGTGGCACTTGCCAAATGTGGGTACATCCTACTTAATGATGAGGTCTGACAATGAGCGGGATGTCATAGGGCCGGATGCGCAGAAGCAGGAAGAATAGAAGTCATATGAGGAGGAGTGCAGGAATTGCAGGATCAGGCAAAACAGAGATTTACAACAGAGTTCATTGAGATCTGTAGTAGAGGAGCTCTACAACAGATCTTGTCCAAATCAGCACAAGTGGGATGGTACAACGAATCCCACCAGAATCTGTAGTATCATGATCATATGATAGATCTTGTGGAAGCTGGCAAAAGGACACTGATTTCACAGATCCCACAGCAAGACAGATGTTGAGAACACTGGGTTTGCTACTCCAATTAAGCAGGGGGCCAACTCAACAATGAACTTGGATTAGGAGGATGGGTGAGATGAACAAGGGGTACAAGTCACCACTCAGATGAAGTGGGAATGGCCCCTGATGATTATGAAGCAGCATGAAGACTGCCCATCTGCAGGAAGCAAGGGAAGCAGTGCCAATGTGTAGCATTGTAAGGAAGACAGGACCAATAGGAAGGACAGGGGGAGGAGGAGGAGCAGTGTTGGAGGAGGCCTCCCAGAGTAGGAGCAAGTGTTGCAGGTGACATTGAGGGAATGGCTATATAACCATGCTCCTCATCATAGTAGTTGAGTGGATCCCCATCCACTCTACACCTTATCTTACTAGTTATAACTTCACATAAGTATACATTAGTAGTTCCATCAACAGTTGCAATTACAGAGCATTGCATCTACATAGCGCATGTGTTGTATCACCACTTCTTGATGACATCTAAAGGCAGTTCATACTGCAGTCCAGATCACGATCAATACCAAAGGTGGTTCACACTGTGGTCCAGCTCTCTCAATCATTAGAAACTGAAGGCAGTCATCCACTGTGGTCTGGGTATCATTCAATCAGTCAGTTGCCACACTGGACACTCGTGTCAGTGCAAGCACACTCACACCAGACCTTGGTGTCACCTCAACATATCTATTGGTTATTGATCATGCCAAGCTACCTCTGGACAGAGTGTCCCCAGTGGTAAGTTGAAACCTGCAATACTTTTCAAGTTACAACACATCCAAGCAAGAACAGTCATAGGAGGCTTCTATGACAGATTCAAGCACTAACAATATTAGGAGACCTTTACTACAGATCTTGCTGAGATTAATTGTAACTTCCTTTTACTACAGATTTCGGGTTTCAGGCATGCGACCGCTGACACGGGACTAGGTTGTACCCGATCCTTGATCTCCGATCAGATTTTCCTTTGCCCAATCCCTTTTGTATCTGCTTACATCAACCAACATCATCATATTGGATTGTCATTTTTAATACCCCCTATTGATCCAGTATGCACTTCTAATGTTAATAATCCAAACATTTGACAAAGGTGTGAGAGCATAGGTGCTGCAAGTGGCTTAGTGAGGATGTCAGCCAGATTTTCGCTGCTCTGGACTGGAGCAATTGTAAGCCATTGACTTGCAATTTTGTCTTGTAAGAAGAAGTGGGCAATGTCAATGTGTTTTGTCCTCTTGAAGTGTTGTGGATCACTTGCAATAGCATGGGCTCCAGAGGAATTGCTCTGCAGGACTGGTACATTTTGTTTGTAGACAAGTTCACCCTTGTGGGAATGGAGGGTAGAGGTCCCAGTGCTTATGTGGATTCCGGCTGTCTTTAGGGTGGGCTGTTCTAGCTCCTGTAGGAACATTGAAGCCAGTCGTGAGGACCAGCTGCATACGAGTCTGTCGATAGCAAAGACATATCCGGAAGTCGACCTCCTGCAATCGCGTGAGCCGGCCCAGTCGCTGTCTGCCCATCCTGTGAGTATCTGTCCACCGATGGATTCCTTTGTTGAGAGGCTTACCCCTATGGTCCCCTTTAAATATTGCAGGATACACTTGGCGGCTGCAAGGTGTTTGTCATGGGACCGGCGGCGCAGGAAGCAAGAAGATTGAAGTCATATGAAGAGGAGCACAGAAATCGAAGGATTGGGCTACACGAGAGCTTAAGGCAGAGTTCACTGAGATCAGTAGTAGAAACAACTCTATAGCATAACCTGCCAGGATTAGCAGGAACAAGGTCGGTATCACAGAATGCAGTGGGAAAGGTAATACCATGCTAGGTATGACAGATCTTACAAGGATCAGTTTGAGGAGACACCTCTATCACTGATATGGCAAGAAGAGGTTACCAAACAAGGAGAGGACACCATTGGATGAAGTAGGGGCCTTACACGATGATGAAACCAGCATAAGAAGGTGGGCACTGGAGTTAGGAGGAAGATGAGAGGAAGGGAGTGTGAGTCACCACTCAGATGAAGTGGGAAAGGCCCCTATCAAGGATGAAGCAACACGAGGACCTTTTCCATCTGCTGGATGAACAGGAAACAGCATCAAAGGGTGAAGTCACAGAACAAGCAAGTCCTGACAAGGGGGAGCCACCTTGGTAGAGACCTCTACCACAGTGCTCAATGAAGAGGGCACTCTCTGGAGAGAGAGCCAGAGCAGAGTTGCAGGCAACACTGCAAAGATGTATATAACCATACCTTCTCGTCATAAGTGGTCAAGTGGATCTCCATCCACTCTACACCATATAAACTAGTTATCACTTCAACATAAGTATACATTAGTTTTCAGTCAGCAAAGTTGCAATCACAAGTAGATTGCTTCCATTGTAGCATGTGTGTCATATCACCACTCACTGACATCCAAAGGCAGTTCATAGAACCAGCAGTCTGGATAATGATTGACACTGAAGGCAGTTCATAGCAACCTGCAGACTGGCTCACAATCTAGAACCAAAGGCAGTTGTCCACTGCAGTCTGGGGATCACCTCAAGCGCTCAGTTGACACACTGGACACTTGTGTCAGTGCCACCAGTAATCATACTCATGCCAGATCTTGGTGTCAGTGCAAAGTTCATATAAGTTATTGATCATGCCAAGCTACCTCTGGATGGAGTGTCCACAGCAGTCAGTCAAAACCTGCAATAGCAAACACACTACTACATCTTTGGGCAAGAAAAGTCATAGAGGCTTCTCTACTACATATCTCAACAAGAACAGTAATACACAACATGTTGTCACATAACTCAACAGGAATCATAATAGACACATTCCTACTACAGATATCAGGTTTTAGGTGCGAGACCTCTGACAGTGTTCTCCCAATGGGTTTGTGACAAACCAAGCGCATTGTCCAACTGCAAAGGCAATGTCTGGTCTACTTCCCTGTGTGATCCATAGCAATGATCCCATGATCAATGTGTAGTGGCATACCTCTTTGGCACTTGCAGTGTCTCCTTCTTGTGGCTTGAGAGTGTTGATGGTTTTGGTCACTGGGGTCAATGCTGCCCAGGCCTGGTCCATTCCAAACTTTGTTAGGATGCCTTTGATGTACCCACTCTGGTCTATTGAGAGGGTACAAGCTTTGTGGTTGTAGTGTACATTTAGACCAATGATATGTGACATGCTACCCTGATATGTGATGCTGAAAATACTTGAGAGCTGTTGTCACACTGATTGAACTTGTCACACTGATTGAACTTGTGGGATGGTCGCTCTGATGACAAGCAGGTCATCAACATAGACTGCAAGGGGCACCATTGTGTTGCTGGAGCTGCGCATGTATATGCATGGCTCAGCTTGACAATGCTTGAAACCAAAAGCTTGAAGCTGTTTGTCAAGGGCAGCATTCCACAGGCATCCAGCTTGCTTGAGACTGTACAGTGCTTTCTTCAACCTGTAACACTTGCCTTCAGTCTCCTTTGTCTCAAATGTTGGCAGGATTCAGACATAAACATCCTTGTCAAACTTCCTGTTCAAGAATGCAGTACTGATATTGAGCTGTGTGATGTGCAGACTGTATTGGCAGGTGAGGGCAAGTAGCATTCAGACAGTTTGTAAACATACAACTGGGCTAAAAGTCTGATTGTAGTCTAGGGTTGAGTGTATCCTTGTGCAACTAGGCAAGCTTTATACAGTGTAGCTTGGCATTGGGCATCGAGCTTGAGTTTGTACACCCATCAAATGCCAATGAGCTTGCCATATGTTAGGATGTTGGCGAGCTCAAAGATGTTCATTTTGTCCATGCTTGTCATTTCACCCACCATTGCCTCCTGCCACTTGTGCCAGTCATTGCAAGTCTTGGCTTTGTTGAGCAACAGGGGTTCCAGTAGAATCCCGTCAGTGCTATGTAGTTGTTGACTGCTCACAATGAGTGCAACACCATTCATCACTGTGACTGCAAAGGCCATGCAGTTGAGATGATGGCTGCTGACCATGAGTGCTTGAGTGCTAGAGCAAATTGTGGCAAAGGCTGTGTATCCAAGCAGGTCCAAGTGGTCTGACAATCCTGTGCAACTGAACTCGAGTACTGAGACATCGTCATACACATCTGCTGTTGCGTTGCTTCGAGGTGTCTCGAGCATTGGCATGTCGGCGTGTATTGGATCCTGCGTGATGTTCCCACCTATCAGCAGTCGTGCACCTGAAACCCGAAATCTATTGTAAAGGTCGATTAAAATCAACCTTAGCAAAATCTATTGTAGAAGCCTTCTATTATTTTCTCACTGGAATCTGTTGTAGAAGCTCTTTAGAATCTTTCTTGCTCAGATAGATGGTACCTAAGGGTTATCACAGATTTTGACTAACCACTGTGGACACTCTGTCCAGAGGTAGCATGGCACAATCAATGTCCAGATGGACTCCTTGGACAATACCAAAGTATGGTGTGAATATGTTTATCTTGACACAAGCATCCAGAGTGTCAACAGTTGGTTGAATTGAGTGGTACCTGGGCCACAGTGGAGTACTGCCTTCAGGGTGAGATCAAGAGAGCTGGGCTGCAGTATGAGACCACCTTTGGTGTCAATCGATATCCAGACCACAATAAAGTACTGCCTTCAGGTGGTGTCAAATAATGGTGATACAACACACACATTAGTTTAGAAGCAATGCCCTGCAATTGCAATTGTTGATGGAACTACTAAGTATACATTATGATAAGATATATGTAAGCGGTTGTGCGCCAGAGACTTAGTTTTGGGGTGCTATTGAGTTTGATTGAGTAAGGTCTACTCGATATGTTTTGCCTAAATGTAACCAAGCATCACTGCCTGGTAAGTCTTGACTGACTGCCTTGAAGACTCTGTTCAGAGGTTGTGTGGCACGAACATTGTTCATTGGTGAGTGGGTGATTCACCCTCTCCTACAGTACAAGTGTTTGTAGTACTGTTGATAATGTTTTTGGACGTCATTGTCATGGGCCTGAATGCTCAAGAAGCAGGAGGGTCACTGGTTCATATGGAAGGAGCACAGGTATCGAAGATCTAGTCGATACCAGTAGAGAGCATGGTCGTAGTGCAGTCTCCATGGAGACCATGGACTCCTATGGACTCACATGCAAAGGAGCACTGAGCCATATGCGAGGAAGGCCAGGCACAGCCACGAGGAGGACCAAGCTCAAGGAGCAGGCACAGCCATGAAGGGGACCAAGCTCAAGGAGCATGCAGATGGTTACCACTCAGGGGCTCGAGAGACAAGAGTCAAAGGAACTGTCACCAGTCAAAGGAGAAGGAGCAGTGTATAGGACACCGGCAAGCAGGTCCTGAGGAGGAGGAGCAGTGTCGAAGGAGTCGACACCACTCAGGAGGCACAGGGGTGCCAAACAAGCAGCAGGATAGCAAGGAGGAGGAGCAGTGTCGAAGGAGTCGACACAGCTCAAGAGACACAGGGGTGCCAAGCAAGAGGAGAGGCCTCCTGAACAGTACTCGATGAAGAAGGTACTCTCTGGAGAGAGAGAGCAGGAGCAGCGTCGCTGGCGACGCTGTGAAGAGGTATATAACCATGCTTTCTCATCATCAAAGGTCGAGTGGATCCCCATCCACTCTACTCACCATACAACTAGTCAATACTTTAGAAACATAAGTACTCATTAGTTACAGTCAGCATAGCAGCAAGCTATCAAGGTTGCTCCTCATCATAGTGTGTGTGTTGTATCACCACTACCTGACGTCCGAAGGCGCCCCATAGCAGGTTAGCAGTCCAGATATAGATAGAACTGCAGGCAGTAGTCCACTGCGGTCCGGGGATCACCTCAAGCATCAGTCAGCACACTGGACACTCATGTTGATGCCACCAACCTTATCACCAACCCAACCTCATTATCATCGACATTCACCAACCTTATCACCAACCCCATCAACCTCATCATCATCAACACTCACACCAGACCTTGGTGTCATCATAATCTAAGCATTGATATTGATTGTGCCGAGCTACCCCTGAATGGAGTGTCCACAGAGGTCAGCCAAAACCTACAATAGTATATACATGAACACCACCCATCACACAACTTGATAGTTGCCAAGCGATAAGCTCATCAAGACTGATACTGAGACAATAGCTGTCGCACAGTTTGATAGTCACCGAGTATCTCGACAGACTGACCTGGGTTTCAGGCGCGAGACCCCTGACACCGAGCTACCTCTGGATGGAGTGTTCACAGTGGTCAGTCGAAACCTGTAATAGCAAACACACTACTACATCTTTGAGTGAGAAAAGTCATAGAGGCTTTTCTATGACATATCTTGACAAGAAGAATAATACACAGCACACTACCACATATCTCGACAGGACCTGTAATAGACTTGGTTCTATTACAGATATCAGGTTTCAGGCGCGAGACCCCTGACAATTGGCTCATGTCTCTGTCAACATCTTGTTGGATCATATCCTTGAGCACCCCCCTTCAATCCAGTATACACCTTCAATACCATCAGACCAAACCGTTGTTAAAGGTGTGAGAGTGTTGGTGCTGCAAGTGGTTTAGTCAGGATGTCTGTGAGGTTCTTGCTGCTTTGGATTGTGTCATGGGCCTGGATACGCAGAAAGAAGGAAGAACCGAAGTTCATATGAAGGCAGCGCAGGAATCGAGGGATCGGGCAGATTGTAGGATTTGCAGCAGAGTTCACTGAGATCGGCAGTAGAATCAGCTCTATGACAGATCTCAGCAAAATCAGCATGAGCATCATTGATATCACAAATCCCACCAGAATCTGCAGCAAGCATGATTGTGTGGCAGATTCCATGGAGATCAGTGACAAGGATGTTCATACAACGATTCACATGCAGGACAGACCAAGCTCACATATGAAGGGGACCAAGCTCCACCAGGCCGAGGACCAAGCCTTGCCAAGATGGGGACTGAGCTCAGCGACATGCAGACAGGTTACTGCTCAGGGGCTTAGGAGATAGTGGATAAGAGAAATGTTGCCAGTTGAAGGAAGAAGAGCTGTGTGACAGACACTGGCAAACAGGTCATGAGGAGGAGGAGCAGTGTCAATGGAGTCAACACAGCTCAGGAAGGACAGGAGCAACAAGGCTCAATGAGGAGGAGGAGTCTCATTGGAGACTCCTGTACAGTACTCGACAAAGAGGGTACTCTCTGGAGAGAGAGAGTGGGAGCAGTGTCACTGGCAACACTGCGAAGAGGTATATAACCATACCTTCTCATCGCAAATGGTCGAGTGGATCCCCATCCACTCTACACCATATAACTAGTATTACTTCAGAAGCATAAGTACTCATTAGTTTCAGTCAGCATAGTTGCAATCAAATAGATTGCCTCTCATTGTAGCATGTGTGTTGTATCACTGCTCACTGACGTCTGAAGGCAGTTCATAGTAAACCAGCAGTCCAGATTAGATAGAACCAAAGGCAGTTGTCCACTGTGGTCCAGGGATCACCTCAAGTGATAGTCGACACACTGGACACTTGTGTCGATGCCACCAGTATCATACTCACACCAGACCTTTGGTGTCATCATCAAGTTCATCCAACATCATATCATTATTGATCATGCTGAGCCACCTCTGGACAGAGTGTCCACAGCAGTTAGTTGAAATCTGCAATAGCATTACTACAACTACAGATTCGAATGAGAAAAGTGATAGAGATGGCTCTATCGCATATTTCACTAAGAATCGAAATACCACTAGCATTGTCACATAACTCGACAGATTCGGTAATAGCATCGATACTACTACCGATCGCAGGTTTCAGGCGTGCGACCGCTGACAGATTGGAGCAATTGTGGGACAATCATCTGAGAAGGGTGCGGAAACACAAGGGGACAAAACGTAGGAGGATGTGCCCCATCACCCAGATGAAGTGGGAGTGACCCCTGTTGACAATAAACTTGCACTAGTCATCCTCAACCACAAGGAGCAGGAGTGAGGACAGGACAGGACACATGTGGGGTAAAGCAGTAGCTGGAGGGTTGGACACCCCTAGGAGGAGCAAGAGCAGTGTTGCAGGCGACACTGTACCAACCTATATATACATACTCATTTCACCATAGTGGATGAGTGGATCTCCATCCACTCTACACATAACTAGCTACATTTTTACCATATCATATACTTAGTGGTTCTGTCAAACAGTTGCAATTGCAGGACATTGCTTCTACTACAGCACATGTGTCATATTACCACTACTTGATGTCATCTGTAGGTAGTACTCTACTGCAGTCTGGATATTGATCAATACCAAAGGCAGTCTCATACTGCAGTCCAGCTCTCTCAATCTCATACTGAAGGCAGTCATCCACTGCAGTCCAGATAACAATCAACCCAACTCAATTGTGCAACTGTTGACATTACAGATGCTCATGTTAAGACAGACATTGTTGCACCACACCCTGGTGTAGCATCAGCAAGCCCCTTAGGACTTTGATCATTCTGTGCTACCACTGGACTGAGTGTCCACAGCAGTTAGTCAGAATCTGTTCTAAATCATAGTTACAATCTATTCCAGTGAGAAAGATCATAGAAGGCTTTTACAATAGATTTTGCGAAGGTCAATTCTAGTCAGCTTTTACAATAGATTTCGGGTTCCAGGTGCACAACCGCTGACACATGTGGTTGGGTTGCCACACGGGGGTAGGACCAAGTGGATGTCCACATGGAATGGGAGTGGGGCAATAGAGTTGTCCACACGGTGAAACAGAAGCCCGTGGGCTGAGGGGGTGTCCACACAACTCAGGAGGGGCAGGAGGAGCAGGAGCAGTGTAAAGACAGCGCCCATACGAGACAGGAGGATCAGGAGGAGTAAGAGCAGTGTCGCGGAGGCTATACTTTCCTTAGAAAGAGCAGGAGCAGTGTCACAGGCGACACTGTATACATTTATATATACACATATTCTCTTTGTCACAGTAGACAAGTGGATTCCCATCCACTCTACACTTTGCTTATCGCATGCTCAGTATAGCTTCTCAGTCTCTCTTTTTAGTATCATCGACAGTTGCAATTGCAGGGCATTGCAATTGCTCTATGTGTGTGTTGTATCACCGCTACTTGACTTTGTCGACACCACCATCAACGCTATGGAACCTCAACCATAGGCAGCACCTACACTGCGGTCCAGGCACCACAACCAGTACCATCATACTGTTGAAAGGATAGTGGACTGTGGCAGGACACGGCTGTATTGAGCACTCGACGTTGGTGAGTAAGTACAATGGGATGGATACAAGTGATTCAGACGAACTAACTAACTCGAGGACTATATATGCATTTTGACACCGGCACAAGGATAAGGGGCAAAGCATGAGGGGCTGGGCATGAGAGCCCCTTGTTGAGGAGACCATTTCTTTTGAGGGAGTTTGCCACCTTGGCAAAAGGTGACAATGGAAAAACTTACCTTGAAGGAGAGACCTGTTGACCGCCTTGTCGGATGTGCTGATCACCCTGACAGAGGCTACCTGACAGAGGAGCCGACAAAAGCTTATCATCCTGAGAAGATTTGTCAGCTGTTCCATCAGATGCACCAATCACTTCAATGAGGACTTCCCGACAGAGATCCCGACGAAAGCTTATCATCATGCGAACTTTCGTCAGCCATTCCGACTAAAACAGATGACCTCATCGGACCTCCGGTGTAAGTCGATACCCCTCCTTAGTTGAAGTCATTCGTCAGCGTGTTGGAGTCATTCGTCAGTGGTTGGGGTTGAGGTGTCTTTGTTGATGATGGTAGTAGGGGAGAGAGAGAGAGTGAGAGAGCTGGGAGTCTATATATACAAAAGAAGAGCGGCGGAGAGCCGCATTGACTGCGGAGCATAACAAAGCATTTGCCTTGAGTAGGTTGTGACACATGTGGTCCGTGCTAAGATGTTCAGGCCTTTTACTCGGCCGTAAGCACTACCTTCACTGTCTCCATGCTTTGTGCGGCTTTATCTACTTCAACTCCCCCCCTCAACAGCATATGTACCCTGTTCATTATGCTGTTGCTTCAAGGTGTGACCTCCATTCTTCAACACTGTCGCATAGCTCGGGGACCCCGTTCCGTACACTGCTGCCGGTATTTGCAGATGTAGCCCAGATCTTGCTTGCTGCATTGCCTGCCTCCCAATGGGCTTCGTGAGTACGTCTGCCAAGTTTCTTGTGGTGTCTACGTACTTGATCTGCACCCTTCCCTCTTGTACGTTGTTATGGACGAAGTGATACTTGGTGTCGATGTGCTTAAGCTTCCAGTGCTGTGCTGGGTCCTTACTAACCTGTATGCAACCAGTGTTGTCCGAGTAGACCGTCGGTGTGCCTGTGGCAATGCCAATTGAGCGTAGCAGCTGCTTGAGGAAGAGCACCTCACGTGTTGCTTCCGTGGCTGCAATGAACTCTGCCTCGACAGCGGACAATGACATGCATTTTTGTGTCGCTGACTTCCAGGCTACTGGGTTCCTGTACACTAACGCCACTGACCCCGATGTGCTTCTTCTCTGTATGGTGGCATTGCTTGCCCAGTTTGCATCGCTGTGTGCAACCAGTGGCTCTTGCGACTCACTTGCCCTATAAACCAATCCAACCTGCCTTGTGCTTTCGAGGTAGCGTAAGACCCTTTGTGCTGCCTGATAATGCTCCTGCAATGGTTCACGCATGTGCCTAGCGAGAACACCCACGGTGAGACTAAGGTCGGGCCGGGTGCTGTTGGCAACCCAGAGCAGCTTGCCAACAATCACCAGATACTCCTTCTGTTGTGCTGCGCTTGCGACAAGGGTTCCCTCCGGTATGCTCTGCATTGGAACCATGGTCAGCTTCGTGCGTTTGTCTAAGTGCTTTGCCAGCACTTGGTCAATGTACCCTGACTGACCAATCGTCATGGTGCGCATTGCACGGTCTCGACTGATTTTGATGCCCAAGAAGTGAGAGACCTCACCACTATCTTCCATCTTCCATCTCTGACCAATCTGCTTCTTAACCTTTAGGACCGTTTCCAGCCGTGGTGCTATGACTAATGTATCATCGACGTAGATGACCACAATGGCCATATCTTCACCCTGTCCCTTGGTGTAGATGCAGGGAGCGCACTCTACCTGGAAGAATCCCATGCATCGCAAAGACCTGTCGAACTCCTGATTCCATTCTCACCCAGACTGCTTTAGGCCATATAGGCCCTTGACTACCTTGTACACCTTGCCGGGTGCTACTCCTGATCCTTCTGGCGGCTTCATGTAGATTGCTTCCTTTAACGTGGAGTTCAAGTAAGCCATAGTGATGTCCAGAGCATGTACCTCCCAGTTGTTCTGCACTGCTAGTGCTAAGATGGCTCTGATCGCTCCGAGGGGTGCTACTGGAGAGAAGGTTTCTTGGTAGTCGATCCCCTCTCTCTGTGTGAAGCCCCTTGCAACCAGTCGCGCTTTGTGCTTAACAGGTACACCATCAGCGTCAAGCTTCAGCCGAAGCACAACCTTAGAGTCCACAAGTGGTACTCCTGGTGGTTGGTGCACCACCTCCCAAGTCCCCATTGCCTCAAGTCCTTCTAGCTCCTTTCGTATTGCCTCCTTCCAGAGCTGGGCGTCCTCACCATTCATTGCTTCCCCAAGCGTTGGGTCCAGGTTCAGTATTGCTGTGTTGGCGGCACCCACTGTGCTGTCTATGGCTGGTGGGAGATCCTCCACTGCGGCCTCTGATCTGGTCTCCTCCTCTACTATGGCTGGCATGACACCCTCCTCCTCGACCTCCATGGTCACCACGGGCCTGACTGCCTCTTGTTGGCGATCACTCCATCCTTTGTCCTCATGGAACATTGCTGAGTTGCTCCATTGAATTGACGCAGGCTGGTCCGGGTTGCAAAACTTCCATGCTTTGTGTTCGTCGTCATACCCAATCATGATGGCTGGCTTTGCTCTAGCTCCGTGCTTGCCTTGCTGGTCCTTCTGTTGAACATGAACCCATGCCAAGCATCCGAAGACTCGCAGTTGCTGGGCCAGCTTGTGCACGGTGGTTCCATAAAAGGCCTCGTGGGGAATGGTTTTGGTGGCTGACGGGGTAAGGTTCATCACGTGTGCTGCTGCTGTGATTGCGTACAGCCACAACTCTCTAGAGCAAGCTTGACCAATCAGCATCGAGCGCATCTTTTCTTGGACCGATCTGATTGCTCTCTCCGCCCGTCCATTTTGGATGCTGATCCCCGGGACGTTCTTTTGCCACTTAAAACCCTCTTGAGTTTGCCAGTCTTCGGCTGCTATGCTGCACCATTCTCCTCCATTGTCGCTGCAGAGTGTTTTGAGTTTCCTGTCCATTGCCCGTTCCATCCTGGCTATCCACCTTCTCAGCGCCGTGAGTGCGGCACTCTTTGTGCAGAGTGGTTCCACATAGATCAGAGAGGAGAAGTTGTCCACAGCAACTAGTGCGTAGTGGTAGTTGGCATGTCCTTTGAAATCTGTCATCAGGTCTACATGTACCAGCTCTAATGGTGCCTCCATTCTTTCCGACTCTGATTGGCTCATCCGTGCTCGAGTCTGTTTTCCTTGACTGCACACGTTGCAGTGCTTCGACTCATGTTCCATTTCCTCGTCGGTACCTAGGTAATGGGCCCAGATTTGTCTCGTTTTGTCTCGTCCTGGGTGTCCGAACCTCTCATGCCATAGGTAGCTGTCTCGATGCTTCGTGTCCTTATTGCCCTCCGGGGCATTATCTAGTTTTCCTGTGTTCTGGTTGTCCTCTGGGACGCCATCTCGTGTTTCCTCCAGTTCCAAAGCCAGTGCTTGTCCTCGCACTTTGAAGTGGCCCTGTCTTCTGTCCCTTTTGAATTGTACTTGGGTACCATCGTTCTGCTTTATGGTAGTTCCAAACTCATCAAAGATTACTCATGCACCATTCTCGATCAAGCCTTGTACGGACAATAAGTTAGCATTCAGTTTCGGTACATAAAGCACATCCAATAGTTGGATGGTGGCCTCACCAACCTGAAGGGAGGCATCTCCTATAGCCTTCACCTGAAGCTTTTCGTCCCCTGCCATACTGATTTGGCCAACCTTGTTCGTTGAGGTGAGCAGCATTCTCTCATCATTTACCATATGATGGGTTGCACCTGAATCGATGATCCAGGTGTCGCATGCTGATCGCTCACCCCTGTCGACTGCTAGAAAGGTGCACCCGAGTTCCTAGTGGTTCACCTCTTGTGTCGTACGAGCGACAGGTTCGCTTGTGCCTCGTGCATTTGTGCAATTTCGAGCAATGTGATTTGGTCCTCCGCAAGCGTAGCACTTTGGAGGGGCCAAGGGATTGCGAGGATCGCGCCTCCCCCTGGGTCCTTGCTCCGCCTGGTTGGCACTCCCCTGTTCCGCGTTTGTGGCAACCCTTGCTGCTCCTCTAATACAACCAGTGATCTCACCATCCTGCTGTTTCTTGGCCAGTGCATGGTAGGCTTCGTCATACTTGCAGTCTGGTCTGGCCATTTTCAGTGCATCGACGGTGTTGGCGTAGAACCAATCTTGAGCCGTGCAGCGATAGAGAGTTGATTTCTTGAGGTCCTCGTCGAAACGCTTTCTGAGGCATGCCACATCATTCCAGATCGAATCAAGTTCCTTGCCTAGTCTGACAATGTCTCGATCGTGCAAGCGCACTGTGTGGATACGATCCTGCAGTCCTGCTCGCTTTACAGCGTCGTTTAGTGTTAGTGCCTTCTTGAGTTTGGCATAGAGTGTGCTACCAAGTTGAACTTCTTCATCCACCCCTCTGACGGTGTAGGTGTCGATGCGGCTATCCGGGCTGTTATCGCAGCAGGCGTGGATGAGGCCCACGAGTGCCTTGTCTAGGTCTTCATCGTATTCCTCGCTCCCGGGTACAACGGTACCATACAGGATTTCCTTCGCGTTGTGCACTCTCTGAAGGCAGTCGATAAAGGTGGGTTCCCAGGTGTGCCAATTGCTATCGCTGAGCTTCTTGATGTGAGCAATGGAGCTCGATACGTCCTTGGGGATCTTTTCGGTCTCCCTGCGTGGAGCTTGGTTGCTAATGTTGACCAGACCCATGGCCCGTACTATTGCTTCCTCTGCCGATAGTGCCGGGTTCGCCAGCTGGAGGATCCTGACTACCTGCGTGAGCCATCCTTCCTCCTGTCCATTGCTTGTGGTCGTTTGATCATCATCGCCCCTTCCCGTCTGTCCAGCTCTTGTCGATGGCGGCATTGTGTTGAGTGTCAGACTCTTAATCAGTTGAAGTCATTCATCAGCGTGTTGGAGTCATTCGTCAGTGGTTGGGGTTGAGGTGTCTTTGTTGATGATGGTAGTAGGGGAGAGAGAGAGAGCGAGAGAGCTGGGAGTCTATATATACAAAAGAAGAGCGGCGGAGAGCCGCATTGACTGCGGAGCATAACAAAGCATTTGCCTTGAGTAGGTTGTGACACATGTGGTCCGTGCTAAGATGTTCAGGCCTTTTACTCAGCTGTAAGCACTACCTTCACTGTCTCCATGCTTTGTGCGGCTTTATCTACTTCAACTTCCTTCACATACAACTGTCTGCATTACGAACACTTGTGCGACGAAAGGCGTATCATATCATACTATATCTTATCCTATTGTACTTTGGCAATCCGAGTACTCTGAATGTGCTGTGCTACCTCTGGATGGAGTGTTGACAGTGGACATCCGAAACCTGCCTGAACCAGCTCTTCTGACAGATTCCGGGTTTGAGGCTCGAGACCTCTGACACCCAGGCCATGGCTTGCAAAGTAGATCTCACTGGGGCACTCTATCATGATTGCAAGAGGTGTTGCAACTTGCTTGGGTTTGGTTGTGTGTGTGTAGTCAAAGTCTAGTTGATGCTTTGGTTCTTTGGGTATAGCGTAGGTCTGGTTATTGATCACCCTACGAAAGCGGCCTTGTAGCATGTCTCGAAGGCGAGCGGTGAGGTTCTCGATTCTTGACAGACAGTTGGCGACACTCAATGTGCGGTCAGAGTCAAAGCTGTTGGAATTTATGTCGCCTTGCGTAGCTATGGTTTGGATGGGCTGGTTTTAGGTTCATAGACAGTATAAGGAGAGGTAGTATTGCAAACTATCTACAGCAATGGATGCAACTATTTAAGTGAAACAAGACAAGGCAGGACAGGTTGCTCAAGGGGCCCCAAGCTCCTCAACCCCTATGCATGATGCAGGGGCACTCCAAGTGAGGAGGTCCAGCTCCTTGACCCCTTTATTGGCAATATTGGCATGGTGCCACTGATACAAGGTCAGGCCTACCTCTAACACTCCTCCTATCAGTGGCCAATCTACTTGGTGAGTACACCCAAGTCTTCACATGATTTGTTACTCCCTCTAGCATTGAGCAACTTAGTAAGACCATCCACAATTTGTAACTCACCTGGAATCCATTTGATGATGATGAGCCCCTTTTTGACTGCATCCTTGATGTATGCCATGCGATGTGTGAGTGCCTTGTTTTGTTGTGGCCCATCCAAGGAGGTAACTCGCTGTGCAGCCTGGTTATCGGTGTGAAGTACAACTCCTGCATTGCTGTTGATGACAAGGTTGAGACCCTTGACAATGTTGATGATCCAATCAATGTCATGGCATGCATCACTGAGGGCCACCACTTCTGCTTTGGCAGTCAAAGTCAATATGATCCTTTGCCAGCAACTCCTCCAAGCTATAGCACCTCAAAACAACATCAGCATGAAACCCAACATGCAGTATGGGTTCTCCTTCCAGCTCCCAGTGTGATCCACATCCAAGTAAGCAAGCAGCACCCTGCTGTTGTTGTCAACAAGGTATGTTAGCCTGCTGTTGCACATGTATGATATGTAGTGAAGGAGATGGCAGGCTTGGTTGAGGTGCACTGTCATTGGAAAAGAGAGATACTTGGCAAGGTTTCTGACTGCAAATGCAAGGTCCAGACAAGTTGATGTCATGAGGTACATGATGGACCCAATCATCTGTTGATAGATTGTTGTCTGAGCCTTGTTCAGTGTTTTGTGGCTTGCATCCTTGGGGCTGAGATTGACTGCTGATGGATCCAATGGTGTCTTGACAGGGTTGGCCTTCTCCATACTGAAGCACTTGAGTATGATGTCAATGTAAGATGCTTGACCAAGTGACACTGTGGTTCAGTCCTGTGACTGTTTGATGTGAACTCTGAGACACCATTCAGCATCATTGCCACCCATGATCTTGAACTGTGCATGGATTGTGGCAATCATGTGGTCCACATTGCTATCAATGCTGACAATGATGAGGTCATCTACATATACTGCAACAACAACTGATCCTATCTTGTACATAGCCATACCTCATCCAAGTTGAGCAAACCCCATCACTGTCAGGCAATGATTGAGTTTGGAGTACCACTCTCAGCTGGACTGTTTGAGTCCATATAGGGCCTTCTTGAGGTTGCATACTGAGTGCAGTGATTGCTTGAAGTGGTCCTTGAAACCTGGCAGTAAGACCATGTAGATGTCCACATCCTTGAGTTTGCTGTTGAGGTAGGTGGCAACAAAGTTGAGCTGGCAGATCCTGTAGCTGTGCTTGATGCTGTAGCACATAACCATTTGAAGGCAAGTCATACTGACTACTGGAGAGTATGTGTTGTGGTAGTCAATGCTGTGAACCTGGGAGTAGCCACAGGCAACCAATTGAGCCTTGAATTTGCTGATGTTGTTGTCAGCATCATGTTTCATCTTGAAGACCCATCTTGCCAATATGGGTTTGCAGCCTTGAGGTAGGTTGACAATGGTCCAAGTGCCAGTGTTGATGAGCGAGTTGAGTTTGATGTTGATAGCCTCCTCCCACTTGGGCCAATAAAGAGATGCCTGTGCCTGTGGGACAGTGGTCAGATCATCAATTGAGGTCTGAGGGTCGATTCCAACAAGAGAAACAAGGTCGCATGCCATCCAATTGGCTGTCAGTGGTGGTTGGATGATGCTGAGTGCTAGATTGGGCAGCACAACACCATGCTTGGTGGTGATGTCGGTGTCAAGATCATGCCCTTCACTGGTGTCAGGGAGGTGAGTATCTTCGCAGTGGTGAGATACTCCACTTGGAAATCGCTCAGAGCATCCTCCTCCATGGGGAGGGAAGCAGTCGATGGAGCAGAGGTGAGCGATGAGTTGTCAGAGTCATGCACGCCTTGATTGGTGCAGAGCTTGAGGTCAACATTGCCTGTGGTGTTGTATCAGATTGGTGGGCCTTGAGCTTGACTTATGGTGCCTGTGGTCTTGGATAAGTCGGTCATGATCAACTTGTCTTTGCAGATGTGGACATCAGCACCAGTGTCCCAGATCCATCTGTCATGGGTTGGGTCCATTGTGATTCCCATCATCATGATGGCAAGGGCTCAACCGGCCATGCCAGCATTGGGGGTGCTACCTC
The DNA here is from genome assembly GCF_900519145.1 of Ustilago hordei. NCBI lineage: Eukaryota > Fungi > Basidiomycota > Ustilaginomycetes > Ustilaginales > Ustilaginaceae > Ustilago > Ustilago hordei. The sequence continues at coordinate 32,000 of NW_024545274.1, read as the reverse complement.
CTCCTCTTCTGGGGGCATTGCCTCAACCCCCATGCTTGCACCTGACTGTGTTGCCCTGCCAATTAGGGCATTCTGGTGAGATATGGCTGGACTTGTGACAGTGCCAGCATACAGGCCCTTGGTTGGGCTGCATGGGGTGGGGAGCTTCACTTCTCCTTGTCCCTTGCCCTCCTTGCCCTTGGGTCATAATGAGAGCCAATGCATCAAGGTCCCACTCTTTGAGCTGTGCAGATGACTCATGGTTACAGAGGTTCATTGCCATGCAGTGGAACAGGTGATGTAACTGAGTCTCAATGTTCTTCTTGTCAGTCTGCACTTTCTTGTCCAAGGCTTCCTTCTCAGTCAACTCCCACTTGGCCTCATAGGCAGCAGTGTATGGTCAAAGGTGGGGCTGAATGCTGCAAAGCAAACATCTGAGCTTGATATTGGGTCTGATGGGTTTTCCCATCAGGCTCAATTCAGTCAAGATGTGCTCAATGTTGGAAATGAACTCACCAACCCCACCAATCTGGGAGAGCTGCACAAGCTCAGTGAGGAGAATGTATGGCAGGATTACCATTCCCTTTGAGTAGCAGTCCTCCAGCAGCTTCCATATCTGATGGGCAGATCTCTCCTCATCATCATTGATGCTAGCTGTGACATTGGGAGTGATGGCATTGAGGATAGCAGTCACAGCTTTCCTGGAGGCAGTCAGGTGGAGATGTCAAAGTTTCTTGTCCTTGATTGACAAGATAGGGACCACAGTGTCCATAATGTGATCCCACATGATGGGATTGATACCTTCAACATATCTCTTGAAATGCTTTCCCAAGAATGGTAGTTGGTACTACCCTTCAGGATAGGCATAGTGGTGGCAGACATGGAGACATCCATTGTTTTGGAAAAGGGGGGCTCACTCAAGCCCACAGACAAGTGTCAATGATGCATGGTATTGGAGGCCAGCTGGGCTTGCTGCAATCAAAGGAGTTTTGAAAAGGAGGACCAAAGTATTGATCCATGACTAGCTGAAGTCATCACTACAGGAGGCAATCAAGATACTTTGTGTGGTCTATGCAAGGGCTAGAACCAGCTAGGTCTCATAATCTGTTGGAAGATATGTTGCCTTGCATAGCAATGGTTTGGACAGGCTGGTTTTAGGTTTGTAGACAATATAAGGAGAGGTAGTATTGCAAACTATCTACAGCAACAGATGTGACTATTTAAGTGAAACAAGACAAGGCAGGACAGGTCTTTCAAGGGGCCCCAAGCTCCTCAACCCCTATGCACAATGCAGGGGTGCTCCAAGCAAGGAGGTCCAGCTCCTTGACCCCTTTATCAGCGATATCGGCATGGCGCCACCGATACGAGGTCGGGCCTACCTCCAACAAAAGCACAGTCCTGCTGCTATTGGGGCAGAAACACTATACTCTATTGACCTCGACAGAAGGGTGGAGTAGACTGGAGCTCTTCGCTTGATATATATACAGTAGAGCTAGTCTCGAAGCAAACTAACTGGGTAGGATGTTGGCAATGGATCTCCAAAAATCGCACCTGCTTGCCCTGCCACCTTCCCAAGTATGGGCATTGACCTTTGTGAAATGGTTGCTCAGGCCTTGGCCTGTCAAGGTGGTAAGCTGCGTTCCTAGGAAGGGCATCTGTTCTGGTGTTCCTCCTGTTTGGTTGAGGTTGATCTGGTAAGGCGTTTCCGCCGAGTATTGGGGCCAGTTGTTTGCCGGGTTGGGGTTGGAGGAGTTATCGATGAGAGAGGAGCTGATGGAAGGGTTATCTTTCGTAACGAAGTTGCCATAGATGTTCTGGAAGGCCTTAACGAATTGAGCAGACTGGACCGCCGAAGGAGGACCGAAGTATGCTACAACATCGTTTCCATGCAGAGCCGGAACGACCGAGTACTGGTATCGATAGGATTGCCGACCTGAACCGGAGTAGGCTTCCGACATCCAGTAGGACGGGCAGACGAAGGTTAGTTCTCCATAGATGTTGTCTGCTCTTGCTTGCTGGCCGTGGGCTACGGGGTTGACGCTGTTTGCGTTGGGCTGATCCAATCCGTTAGTGGCGTAATGCGTGGCGACGTTGGTGTCGACGGGATACTGGAGAAGGATCTTTGCAATGTCTTGTTCAGTTGCTAGGGGAAGGAGCGTGGTGAGCCACTGACGAACTTTGCCTTCCGTATCCTTGTCTCGCATCACGAACACTGCGCCTTCGGCACCGTTGTTACCAACAAGAAGACGCTTTCCGTTGAGCTTGCGTTTGTTCAGCTGTGCTGAAGGAACATCAACGATATACTTGCCATCCGTCACAGGGAGGAAGGGCCAAGTGGCAAAGAAAGCACTTGCTGAAGTCTTGACATTCGCCTCCTGCAGTGTCTTGGAATCCTTCGTCAACAAGCATTCGAAGATGCTCTGGTTTGTCTTGCCGTACGCAACACCATCAAAGCAACCTGCTTGAGCAGCAAAGGCGTAGTAGGACTGCGAAGGTTCAAAGTCGCTAAACCCGTACTGGAAGGGGAGGTAGGGACTAGCAGCAATGATGTTGTTAAACAGCGAGGTTCCCATCGAACCACGTTGGGCAAGCGCATGGATCATCGCAGAACCACCACCGGCAGATTCACCAGCAAGCGTCACCTTGCGAGGATCACCACCGAACTGGGAGATGTAAGCTTGAACCCAGTGCAGTGCCAAGTTCTGATCGAGAATGCCGGCATTGACGACACCTTTGCGGTTGAGTTGGTCGGAAGCAAGGAAGCCGAATGCTCCCAGACGGTATTGGATTGCAACACCGATAAAGTTGTTCTTGTTGGCCGTGATGATCGAGGTAAAGTCGTATTGGCCGTTGCCTGCTCCGTATCCACCGCTGTGGCGGGCAAAAGCGAGGATAGGAGCAAGAGTACAGGCAAGCGTCAGTATATCAAGACATCCAAGGTGATCCGCCTTGAGGCGTTAGCTAGACTTACCCATGGATCCAAACCATGTCCGGCAGATTGCTAGCATTGTGAGGCGCAAAAACGTTGAGGAACAAACAATCCTCATCCTCATCGTCACCTGCATACTCTTCACTCGTCTCGAACTGCGGATTACCAAAGGGGCTCTGCGGACACTGCGAGCCATACCGGTTAGCCTCCATAACCTGACTTCGGTCAAGTGCAGGAGGCTGAGGAGATTGCCAACGAAGATCCCCAGTGGGGGCAGCGGCGAAGCGGATGCCCTTCCAAGAGTCAATGTTGGTGGAAGAGTTGAACGTGCCGCGGTACTGCGAGTAGCCAAGGTCTACCATGAGGGGGTCGTTGCCATTCTTGGTGTGTTCGCGCTTAGCCAGCAGGTCGGCGAAGGGAGCGGGGGAGATGTGAGAGGCCAAAGTGGTTGAGGCCAAAGTGGTCAGCAAGGCCACGCCGGGGAGAAGAGTGGATGATCTCATGGCGAAGGAGGCGAGGAGGATAGGGCTTGGGGGGGTAACAGCTGCCGACGATGCTGGCTTTATAGGAATGTCGATCTGGAAGCCATTCAAAGCAGATGAACTAGCTCCGTCCGCGTGATCTTCTAGCCAAGCAGCAGGAGGCTCAACCGGACCGTCGACTACGGATCCTCAAACAAGACAGAGCTATAATGAAAGGCCGGAACAAGGTTCTGCATAGAGAGACTCCCTCTTTCCTTGCCGGGGCAACTGAGAATGAAGCTGCCCCGGCAGAAGGACGCCAGCAGCAGCGCATCTTGCTTCCATGCGATCAACATAGATCGCCGACCTCATCCTAGGCGCATCCAGCTGGTCAAACGCTGACCGGCCGGGGAAACACACCAAAGCGCATCGCATCTTGTTCATATGCGCATCATGCAAGGTTGTGCAAGAATCCGGTTTAGGCGATGGCCGAGATGCAAGCGAGACCTTCCTCCTTGCTAAGGGCTAAGCTAGTGTCAATCGAAAGCGGTTCTGCATCCGTAAAACCTTGCCAAGTTAGAGCTAGAGACACCTTGAACAGGCTCTCGGTCTAGTTAGAGTGATAGATACTGTACAGTCCCTTCACCTTCCATCCGCTTGGACGACTGATGTCTCTGAAGTGTCAGCAGCCATGGCATCACAGAGCGGGCCCTCGATGATCCAATTGCGATACCTGACAGCTCTGAGCTTCTCGGTGGGATCAGTTGAAGTTATGCAAGACACCGCTTTGTCCGGGCTACGTTCTAGCTCCTTTCGCACAGGTGTATGATAGATGCAATGCTTGAAATCATCATGAACTAAAGCTACAGGACCATGTGTATATATACCTTTGTTTTGTCCATGAGAACATCTATCATCACCCAGTGAACTGGATGTATCATGAGGAGCCTTGGTGTTGTCTTCTTTGAGCCTTGGCATTCTCTTTCATAAATGTCTCCTGATTGGTTGCCACATGATCAACCATGCATGCACAATCCTTGGCCTGTTGGCAGCTTGGCCTTCCTGCATATTGGTTATTCCAGTGTAACTTCAACTCCCCCCCCCCCCCCCCCCATCAGTATCTCTAATCCCATTGCTTGAGCTGGTCAAGATGTTTCTACCCCCTTCATTGGTTTTGTGAGGATGTCTGCTATGTTATTGGCCATTCCAACATATTCAATGGTTATATCACCTTCCTGCACATGATCCCTGACAAAGTAGTATCAAGTGTCAATGTGCTTGAGTTTCCAATGTTTGGCTGGATCTTTACTCACCTGTATGCATCCTTGACTGCTGGTACAGAGTACTGGCTTGGTGTTGCCAACCCCTAAGTCTCTCAGCAGGTATGAGAAGAAGAGAGTTTCTTGTGTTGCTTTGGATGCAGTGACAAACTCTGCCTCCACTGCTGAGAGTGCCACACATTTCTGTACATGCAATCACCAGCTCACTGGACATCTGTATAAGTATGTGATCACCTTCAATGTACTTCTCCTGCCATTTGTAGGGTCCGATGCCCAGTTCACATCAGTAGACATCATCCTTCGATTGGGGTTGACATGTAGCGTGCCAAAGTTCCTACTGTGAATGAGAAGTCTGGTCACACTGTATTTGATACCCATAAGAGTTGCCCCACCAGCTCTTGGTACTCTTTGCTTTGCAATGGCAAGCATCTGTTTCCTTTAGCACCTCCTGTTATGCTCTGCATCAGGACCCAGGATTTCTTGGTTGTTCTTTCCAACCACTTGCTCACCATTGCTTTTATGTATGCCATCACATTGAGGGATATGCTTCTTTGAGTCCTGGTCCAAGTAGATCTTGATGCTGAGGAACTCCTTGATCAGTCCATTGTCCTCTGTTCTCCACTTTTTCAAGATTTCATTCTTGGGCAATCCACTTCCTCACAGCTTGGAGACACTATCAGCATATCATCTACATACATGGTGATGACTGTGATTCCGTTGTCCATTTCTCTTGTGTATAGACAGGGTGCACTCAGCAAGCAATGGAAACCAATTGTCAGCAGTCGTGTGCCTGGAACCCGAAAGCTACCAGTTTGGGTGATCTCAACCAGTTTCAGTGAGTGCTCTTGAGTATGCACCTGTCAGCCACTTTCACTGAGACTGCTTGAAGAGTTGTTTGTTTGACGAGTTTCAGCTAACTGCTGTGAACACCCAGTTCAGTGGTAATGCAGCACAGTCAGCTCCTGCTTGTTGCAGAACACTTAATAGACAGGATGGTGATCCATTGCCCCAACATGAGTGTTTGAGATGTCAATGGGCAAATGGTGACTTGGTGAAAGAAACCTGGACCACAGTATGAGTACTGCCTTCAGAGAAGTGCTTATCTGGACTGCAGTAACTACTGCCTACAGACAACATCAGTGTGAGGTGATATGACACACCTGCTTGGATTAGTAGCAATGGCCTGTGATTGCACTATGTGACAGAACAACTAAGTATATGTTACAGTAGAGTATAGTTTTAGTTAAGAATAGAGTGGATGCTGGATCCACTCATTCACTATGGCAGCAGGGTGTATTTATCTCCTCTTGCCATGGTGTCTACCTCACTGTGGCCCCCCTTCCTTACAGGGTATGGCCTCCCTGTCCATCCTGTTCTATCTGGCTCCTACTACTATCCTGCCCTTCCTATCCTTACTCCCCTTGCTGAGGTGACAATCCTCCTACACCAACTTCATCATGCTCAAGGGGTCTCCTCCCACCTCATCAGGTGGCAAGGTCTCTCATTCCCTGCTCTCAGTGGCTGCCCCTTCAATCTCAGTGGGGCACCCTCATCTCATCATGGGGCTGGTTGATCCACTTCATCTTGGGCCAGTCTTGGTGAAACTTCCCAGTACCCACCATCTCAACCATTCTCAATGAGGTTTCCCCCCAGCTCACTGTCTGACCATTCTTGGTGAGATTGGTTGGAGCCCCTGGGTCTCAACCAGTTCTGCTTCTGGTGCACTGAGCTCATTTCGGTGGCTGCACAGCATGGCTGCTTATGATCTCTGCGCTGGCCCTGTGACACCAATCTTTCAAAGGTGTGAGTCTAATTTGACATTCCATTCTTGGCCCGATTGCTTCAAGCTGTATAACCCTTTCCCAAGCTTCAGCACCTTTCCTGGGGATCTTAGGTAAATGTCATGATACAGGTTTGAGTTGAGGTATGCTTGTTTCATGTTGATTGAGTCCACCTTCCAGTCTTGGACTGCTGCAAAGGCTAGTACTCTGCAGATGGACTGGATTGGCACGACTGGTGCGATAATTTCAGTATAGTCAACACCTTCTCTCTGAGTGAAGCCTCACACTACAAGTCTAGCTTTGAACTTTGTTGGCACTAGCTCCACATCTGTTTTGATTTTAAGTATGCAGCAAGTGTTGACAGTGCTCATACCAGGTGGAAGATCTGTGATCTCCAACATCCCCATTGCTTCCAATCTGTCCAGTTCCTTTTGCATTGCTTCTTCCCATAGTCTTCTATCTTGACCAACCAGCGCTTTGTGGATGGTTGGATCCAGGTTTACTCCTTTCTCAATGTGTGTGGCTGCAAGTCCAAAAGTCCAGTTGTTGGTCAAAGGTTTGGGGTCTTGATGCTCATTTGTATCTATGGCTGACTCCATGTCTATGTGTCTGTCCAGTGGTTCCTGGTCTTTCTCATAAAATAAATGTTCCTCTGAGTAACCCAAGTCTTTGGGATCTTCTTTGCTTGTTGAGGTCAAATGCTCACTAGTTGCCACTTGGTGTGATCTGTCCAGTGTCTGTATTCTAGAAACTTTGCCGAGTTGCTCCAGAAGACATTTGGTCTGTAGTCAGGACTATGTCATGGGAGCCGGATGCGCAGGAGACAGGAAGAAGTTGAAGTCATATGAAGGAGTGCAGAAATTGCAGGATCGGGCTAAACAAGAGCTTAAGGAAGAGTTCACTGAGATCAGCAGTAGAAACAATCCTATGGCATAACTCAGCAGGATCTGTGGGAACAATGTCGTTACTACAGAGTTCAGTGGGAATCGTAATATCATGCTGGGTACTGCAGATCTCATGAGGATCGATCAGAGAGGCACCCCATTGCTGATACAATGAGGGGGGGACACTGTACAAGAGGAGGACACCACTGGATGAAGCAGGGGTCTGACATGATGATGAGGTCAGGGCCAGCAGGTGGGCGCCAATGACATAAGGATGAGAGGGGGTGTGAGTTGCCACTCAGATGAAGTGGGGCTGGCCCCTAATGAAGATGAAGGCAGCAAGAGGCCCATCCACCTGCAGGAGGCTAGGGAAGCAGTGCCAACAAGTAGCAGCACAAGGATGGATGGGGGGAGTAGCAGGAAGGAGGAGGAGGAGCAGTGTCACAGGCAACACCACAAGAAAGGTATATAACCATGCTCCCTGTCATAGTAAGTGAGTGGATTGGCATCCACTCTACACCATACACTACTAGTTATAGCTTTACACATAAGTATACAATTAGTATTCAGTCAGCAAGTTGCAATCTCAATAGATTGCATCCATTGCAGCATGTGTGTTGTATCACTGCTCTCTGATTTCCAAAGGCAGTTCATAGAAACCTGCAGTCTGGATAATGATAGAACTGAAGGCAGTTGTCCACTGCAGTCTGGGGATCACCTCAAGCATTCAGTTGACACACTGGGTACTTGTGTTGGCACTACCAATCATATCACTCACACCAGACCTTTGGTGTCATGCAATACATTCAAGTTATTGATTGTGCTGAGCTACCTCTGGACAGAGTGTCCACAGTGGTTAGTTGAAACCTGCAATAGCAAAACTATTATTGCATCTTTGAGTGAGAAAAGTGATAGAGATGTCTCTACTACATATCTCACCAAGAATTGTAATACCACTAGCATTGTCACATATTTTGACAGGATTCATAATAGACACAATTCTATTACAGATAACAGGTTTTGGGCACATGTCCTCTGACAGACTATAGAACAGCCAACCCTTTCTCTCCAGGCTGTACCCTATGAATATGGTGTAAGCGGTCGTGTGCCAGAAACCTGAAAACTGTTATAAGAACCTAATATAACTGATTTCCCCAAAAGGTGCAGAAAAGTTTTCCTTACAGCTGATCTCCATGGGATATGTGGTAAGGCTGTGTGATAGTAGGTTTTGACTAACTGCCTTGAACACTCCATTCAGAGGCTATGCAGCATGTCTTGTAGAACTAGATTTGGAATGCTATAAGATGCAGCCTCCTGTAACAGCATGAGTGTTTGTAGTGCTGCTTGTTGCTTGATGGTATTTGATATTATCTGGACTGCAATAAGGTTATTGCCTGCAGATGAGAGAGGTACTGGACTACAGGTGTTGAACACTGCCTACAGTTGTCATCTAGCGGTGATACAACACACTTGCTTGAGATAACTTTGCAAAGCCCTGCTATTGCAATGATATGAAACTAAGTAAAGAGTAAGACAGGTAAAGAGTAGAGTGGATGAGGATCCACTTGTATACTATGGTGAAATGAGAGTAATTATGTGTTTGTACAATGTCGCCTGTGACACCGCTCCTGCTCCTCCTGAGGAGTGTTATCAAGTCCTTCAACACTGCTCCTCCTCCTCTTGTCCTACTTGCTGGTCTCCTCAGCACAGTTCTCCTTCCTCCTAACCGGTGTGGCCATTCTCCAAACCTGACCTTTATCCTGTGAATCTCCTTGACCACATGGTTAACCTTATTGTCCTGCTCTTGACCATGTGGTCACCCCTATGTCCATCCTCCCACTCCATGCAGTCACCTCCTCAACATGTGTGAAACCATCTCCCCCTGTGGTAACCATATGTGTGGTCCTGAGCTTGATCCCCTTCCTTGCATGTGACCACCTCCTGCCTGTCTCTTCCCTGTTTCCACAATGGAGTACTCCTCCTCCAACTTTCCCATCCTTCTCTTGTGAGTGTCCAAGCTGGTACACACCAATGGGAGCTTCTCGCAGTGTATCTGGTGAAATCTACCAAATGGGTTGGTTCAGGTCAATTTCAGTGAGATCAACCAGAAACCCATGATGCAGTTGATTTCACAATTTGCATGCATGACACACCCAATTCTTGTCCAGGGTCTATCTGTGCAGACCCTGTGACATATGGCTGCAACTGCTCGCTGGTCTAACGTCTTATTGTCTCGCTTAACCGTTGGGATGTTTACCCAAGCGAGATATCCGAAGATGTAGAGGAGTCGTATGAGCTGTTTTGGCAATCTTCTGAACATTACTTCATAAGGGAGTGTCATGGGCCTGAATGCTCAAGAAGCAGGAGGGTCACTGGTGCATATGGAAGGAGCACAGGTATCAGAGATCTAGTCGATACCAGTAGAGGGCATGGTCATAGTGCAGTCTCCATGGAGACCATGGACTCCTACAGACTCACATGCAAAGGAGGACTGGGCCCATATGCAAGGAGGGCCAGGCACAGCCACAAAGAGGACCAAGCTCAAGGAGCATGCAGATGGTTACCACCCAGGGGCTCAAGAGACAAGAGTCAAAGGAACCATCACCAGTCAAAGGAGAAGGAGCAGTGTATAGGAAACTGGCAAGCAGGTCCTGAGGAGGAGGAGCAGTGTTGAAGGAGTTGACACCACTCAAGAGGCACAGGGGTGCAGATAGCTCAAGGAGGACAGGAGTGGTGCTAGAGGGGCCCCCTGTACAAGTACTCGATGAAGAAGGTACTCTCTGGAGAGAGAGCAGGAGTGGTGTTGCTGGTGATGCTGTGAAGAGGTATATAACCATACTTTCTCATCATCAAAGGTCGAGTGGATCCTCATCCACTCTACACAACCATCATAACTAGTTATCACTTCAGCATAAGTATACATTAGTTTCAGTCAGCATAGTAGTAATCTATCAAGGTTGCTCCTCATTGTAGTGTGTGTGTTGTATCACCACTACCTGATGTCCAAAGGCAGTTCATAGCAAACCAGCAGTCTGGATATAGATAGAACTGAAGGCAGTAGTCCAATGCAGTCTGGGGATCACTTCAAGCATCAAGTCAACACACTGGACACTTGTGTTGATGCCACCAACCTTATCACCAACACCATCAACCCCATCATCATCAACACTCACACCAGACCTTGGTGTCATCATAACCTACATATTGATATTGATCATGCCAAGCTACCCTGGAACGGAGTGTCCACAGAGGTCAGCCGAAACCTACGACAGTATATACAATGAATGCCACCTGCTGTCATTGCACAACTTGATAGTTGCCGAGAAACTAGCTTGTTGAGACCAATACCAAGACAATAGCTGTTGCACAGTTTGATAGTCACCAAGTATCTCAACAGACCAACCTGGGTTTCAGGCACGAGACCCCTGACAGTGCTGACACAAGTGTCCAGTGTGTCAACTGAGTGCTTGAGGTGATCCCTGGGCCACAGTGGACAACTGCCTTTGGTTCTGATGATTGAGAGAACTGGACCACTGGATGAACTGCCTTCTGATGTTGATCAATGTCAATGAGCAGTGATGCAACACACATGCTACAATAGGAGCAATGTCTTATGATTGCTACTGCTTGACTAAATACTAATGTATACTTTATGTGAAAGCTATAACTAGTAGTGTATGGTGTAGAGTGGATGGTGATCCACTCACTTGCTATGATGGGGAACATGGTTATATACCTGTCTTGCAGTGTTGCCTGCAACACTGCTCCCCCCCCCCCCCCCCCCTTTGTTCCTCCTATACTCCCCATCCACCTTGTAATGTTACTTGTGGACACCACCCCCTCATCTCCTGTGGATGGATGGGCCCCTTGCTTCCTCATCTCCATCAGGGGCCAGTCCCACTTGATCTGGGTGGTGACTTGCACCCTTTCATCACTTGCTTGTCTTTGGCACCCACCTGCTGGTGTCAGCTTCATCATCATGCAAGGTCCCTTCTTCATTCAGTGGTCTCCTCCCCCTCACCTGGTATCCTCCTCTTGCCATATCAGTGTTGGGGGTGCCTCTCAAACTGATTCTCATGAGGTCTGTTGTACAAGCATGATATTACCATTCCCACTGAGCTTTGCAGTAACAATGTTGTTCCTACTGATCCTGATGAGTTCTGCCATAGAGCCATTTCTACTACTGATCTCCACAAGCTCTGCCTTAAGCTCTTGCTTAGCCCAATCCTGTGATTTCTGTGCTCCTCTTCATATGACTTTGGATCTTCTTACTTCCTGTGCATCCTGTCCCATGACAAGGTCCTCGTGTAGCTTCATCATTGATAGGGGCCACTCCCACTTGATCTGAGTGGTGACTCACCCCCCCCCCCCCCCCCTTTTTTTCATCTCACCCATCCTCCTGCCCTGAGTTGATCACCAAGCAGGCCCCCTGCTTCATTGGAGTGGTGGACTACAGATTCCAGTGGGCTTTGCTGTAAGATCCCACTTGTACCAATTTGAGTGAGACCTGTTGTAGAGCCTCTCTACTACTGATCTTGATGGACTCTGCTGTAAACCCTTGTTTTTCCCAATCCTGTGATTCCTGCGCCACTGCTCATATGATTGCAGATGCTCCTGTGCATCCGGTCCTATGACAAGGTGTAGGTTCCTTTCAACACTGCTCCTACTGCTCCTGCTCCTTGTCTCATATGCATCCTGTTGTACCCTTGCTCCTGTTCCTCATGCTCCTTGCCTCCAAGCGAGAGTGAGGATGATGCATCCACTCCATTGGAGTACTGGGACCCCTCATGTCCATCATTCCATCGAGGCCCTTCCATTCTTCATTGCAGGAGTGACAATGCTCTTCTGCCAACTTGATTGTGGGTAGTGGTCTCCCCGACTTGATTCGAGAGGCGAGCTCTTTCTGTCCTGATGAAACTTGTTCGAGTCTTGTGGCTCGACTGTGTTGAGATGCTTGTGTGCCCTGCATATTTACTCTGGGTACTGGATCTTCTGCGCACGCCCGCGGACACTGCCTTGGCAGCCTTAGCTCACCTTTTTCCCATCACCACCATCACCACTATCACCACTATCACCACTATTACCGCCATCACCACTATCATTGCCACCATTATTGCCACCAAGAATGTCGTCTGCGGTGGGAAGATTGCAGGAGGGCATTAAGATTTGCATCTACCTTGTCAAGAAGAAGGATATGTCGGATGGCGAGTTTGTTAGGTACTACAGCGAGACACATGCGCGCTTAGCGCTTCCTGCGCTCGTTCGACATGCATGCATTTCTTACACTCAGGTAAAGTTGCTTCTTCTATTCATGCCAGATGTCGTTATGACTGCTGACAGGCTTTCTAGGTTTTGGATGGTTCGTGTACCTGTGTATAGTTCCACTGTTGTCAGAGTGCAACGAAGGAGGCAGTGACAACTATCTTTGGTCGAGAGGCTGTAGAGCCAGGAAACGCGTTGCATGTCATGCCCTACGATGCTTGCTCTTCCTTCGTCTTTCCTTCGATCCAACAGGCACAGGCGTTTTTTCACGACGAAGAAACGGCAAAGATCCTCGGTCCTGATGCAGGAAGCTTTACCGATCCCAGTGGTTTGCAGATCGCCGTCGGACGCGAATTCATTGCAATCGCCGAGAGCAACGTCGTCAAAGCTTGATCCACCACCTCAATTCTATGGCTTGCAGGGCTTGCAGGGCTAACAAGTGTACAAGGCTCTTAGAGATGATCAAAGGCATATAAAGAGCCGAGCGATTGATTGAGGGACTAGGCACCCGAAAGAATACTATCCAGAGAAGGAAAGAGCGACTGATTTGCCTGCCAATTGCGCCGTGTGCTGCGCAGAAGGAGGATTGCTTGCTCGCTTGCGCTTGCTGCTCAAGGTGGTGCTGGGCACTGAGAAGCACTGTGAGGATGCGGCGTGAGTTGCGTGCTGCTTCGCTTCGCCGTGCAGCGTTGGAGAGCAACGAGATGGCAGTCTTCAAGCTAGCGATAGATGGTGAGGTAGCGGGTCGATCGAGTAGACGGCCGATCGGATATGCAGGGACCAGTGTTGGTCGACGTCGACAAGATCGACGAAACGACGAAACGACGAAACGACGAACAACAAAGAAATGGCAATGAATGCAACCTTGAACAGTTCGAGGCTCGAGTATCATCAGCCTTGCCGAGGCCTAGGGACTAGATGCACGGACCCATTGCGGCGGCGGGGGGGGGGGGTATCAATGCAGTTCGAACGATGGTCGACGTTGACGAGTATATCCAAACTTGCTGGGATGGATGAAACGGGGGGGGGGGGTGGGTAGGCTAACTAACTCGGCTTGTTTATATACATGGATCACTGACTTGGCCGTATCTGGCTGATAGAGTGCCAAAGTGCCTGATGTGATCGAGTGGCGCCTCGGAGTGTCGCTTTTGTGGGCGTTGACTGCTCTCGTGCCTCAGTGATCACGATCGTCGGAGCACCGAGCACGGTGGCTTGTCTCGATCCTCGCGGCCCTCCCGACGACTACGGCACTTTGCCTGTGGAAATGCCAGCCAACTGAAAACTCAGCCTTGGGTGGCGGAGTCTTGGGTGGCGGAGCATCGAGTCAGTCAGTCAGTCAGTCAGAGCGAGGGAGAGAGGAAGAGAGGGAGAGAGGGTCGATGCTATATAGAGAAGCAAGCCTCCCGAATCAAGACTGCCCGTTAGGGTTAGCTGCTCATCTCCGCAGCAGACAAGAGTGCAAATGGGCAAAGCTGGTTCCTCTTTCAAGCAGCTCGACGTCGCCATCCTCGGTGGTGGCATCGGTGGCTTTGCAAGCGCCATTGCCCTTCGTCGCGCAGGCCACAGGTGTACCGTATACGAACGACGAGGCTTTGACGTCGAGGTGGGTGCTTCCATCTCTTGCGCCGCCAATGGCACACAATGGCTTCACGAGTGGCAGGTCGATGTTCAGTGCGGTCGTCCTGTCGTCTTGATGGAGCTCACCATGCGCGATTGGCAAACCGGCCAAATCCTCAACCAGTACCACCTCGACGACTACGAGGAGACGTGGGGGAACGTCTACAACATGTTCCACCGTCAAGACATGCACAGGATGCTCCTCGACGCCGCCCTCTCTACATCCGGCAAGGGGATCCCCGTCGAGATTGTCATGGACCACATTGCAGACCACGTCGACACCGAGACGAGCGTCGTCACTTTCCGTAACGGCATCCGCGTCGCTGCCGACCTGATCGTCGGTTCGGATGGTATTCGATCCAAGACGTGTGCAGCGATTGGTGTCACGCCAGAGATCGAGTCGGCGCCTCAGACTTGTTACCGATGCAACGTCACCAAGGAGCAGGTCCAACGTCTTGGCCTTACCTGGGCTGCCGATCCTGCCATCCAGTTCTGGGGCGGCTATCCGAAGGAGCATCTCAACCAGTACTACAAGATCGTCATGAGCCCATGCGCCGCCGGCGACATTGTCTCGTTCTACTGCTTCATGCCCACCCAACTCACCAAGCACCGTTCCGAAGGCTTTGTCTTTGAACAGGTCGCCCCCGAAGAGATCCTTGCTGGCGACTACTGCCAATTGGACCCGCTGTGTGTCAAGCTGATCCAGAACTCGGTGGAACGCAAGCCCTGGCGTCTTTACCTCCACCAACCTTACTCGCACTGGTACAAGAAGCAGACCTGCATCCTCGGCGATGCTGCCCATCCCATGATGCCCCACCAATCCCAAGGCGCCTGCCAAGCAATCGAAGACGCTGCTGCGCTCGGCATCATTTTCAGCAGCGAGTACAACTTTACCAGCAACATCGAGGCTGGTTTGCAGCTCTACCAGCACATTCGTAAGCCCAGGGCTACTCGAGTGCAGTACGCTTCCGCCCGTGCCTTGGAGAATCTGAACGAAAGGATTGGCTTCTCATCCTTGAGCGCCCCACATGCTGCTTTGGCAGCAAAGGAGAACAAGCTGACAGTCAACGAGATGAACACGTATGATATGAAGAAACACATTCGAGAAAGCGTCGACCCTTGCTCGTCTGCTACTACTACTACTACTACTACTACTACTACTACTACTACTACTACTACTACTACTACTACTGCTGCTGCTGCTGCTACTGCTGCTGCTACTGCTGCTCCTGGGCCTAGTTCGACTGCAATCGCTACCGGTGCATAAACACAGCATGGATCGCATCGCTCCACTTTGCTTGTATCTCGTTTTCTTGCCAAATGGCCTTTCCAACAACCTTGCCCTCGCACGTCTGTTGAGCTCTTCTGTTGCGAGTGTGGGTGCAAGTGTGGAGCGAGGTGGCAATCGACCCTTGGACTTGTTTAGTCCGCACAACGCATTGTGCTGGTGTTGTGCAAATGAGGCCATCGTGGTCCAAGCAACGGTGGTATTGCATTCACACCCACCCTCGGTTCCGCTGGGCAAGTTTGAATGCATCCTGCCATTCTGCCAGCTCAGATTGACATTGCAAAGCAATGCAACGATACAAGGAGCCTCCAAGTTGCTGCTATCTGCTCCTGCCGCAACCGTCGTCGCACCCATCTCCGGCAGCCTCTACGCTCTGCTGGGCAAGGGGGTGAGGAGGAAGAAGCTCACTAAAATGATCGCCTCCGTAGCCTAATTCTCAAACTCGGCTGAAGAGTTGCATTGCAATCCTACCCAAGTATGCTTTAACAAAACAAGCCGAGACAGTGGAGAGAGCATGTTCAGACAAGACTCTTTGGAGGAGGCAACACTGCCTCCCCTTCTGCCGTCTATCAACCGCGCGGCACGAGGATGGGAAACAAGATATGAGATGCAAAGAGCATCAGCCAACTGTACTGCATCTACGACTACCCTTTCAAAGACAAGCGGGACACTTACGACGTAAGCACGGGAGAGGCCTCCATCGACCAAAAGATCATGCCCAACCACATAGCTCGATTCATCCGTAGCCACTGCCGGCACCAAACCGGTGCGAATGCAGAAGAAAGAGATGTCAGTGTCTCCAAACTCGCAACAACAACAACAACGAGGAGGAGGAGGAGCGGGTGGCAACGCACGGAAAAGGACAGCTTTAGCCTGTTCAACCGCCTCTCCGAATCTTCCCATTGGAAGGTGGGTCATACGACGGGCGAGTTTTTCGGGTGTATCGAGAAAGTCCATCAGCAAAGGTGTTTGCAGTGGTCCGCTGTTCCATGCACCGCCCAGTAGCAACAAAGATCACAAAGCCGATCGAGAGAGATGTCAGCATCTTCAGGCCTACAGCTCTCACAATCACAGCCCAAACAGTCGAAACTTACGGACAGAGAGAATTGACTCTGATGCCTTCCCTGGCATGGACGATGGCCAACTCTCTCGACATAGCCAGTACGGCTCCCTTGGAGGCAGTGTAGGCGATCTGAGGAGTAGCTGCACCCATGACCGCTACGAAGGAAGCTGTGTTGATGATCGAGCCACCAACGTGCAGATTCTTGCTCTCATCCGTTGCGTTGTTGCGCATAGCCATGATCGCATGTTTGCAGCCATACCAAACGCCTTTGACGTTGATCGCCTGGGTGAGGTCCCAGATGTTTTCTTCCGTGTTCAAAGCGTTGTCGTCGCAAGGGTGCATGATGCCGGCGTTGTTAAACATGACATCCAGCCGACCGAATTCATCAACAGCGCGCTGGACCACTGCCGCCACCTCGTCTTCCTTGCTAACATCGCACTTGACAGCAACCGCTTTGACCGCCGGCGTACAGTGCGAGAAACGCTGCTCGACCAGATCCGCCGTTTTCTGGCATCCGTCCAGGTTGATGTCCGCGAGCACCACCGAGGCTCCTTCCGAGGCGAACAGAAGCGCACATTCTCGGCCAATACCGCTGTCGTAGTCGGAGCGAGAGAGAAAGAGAGAGAGAGAGAGAGGCAAGGCTAAGCAGAGTGAGCTTCAACGTGGCGAGCAAGAGGTATACTTACGAACCGCCGCCGGTGATGACAGCCACCTGCGATACCAACCAACGCGGCCAAGGCAAACACTGTTAGCGCCAGCCTGCGTATTCCGCGCGTTCAAGCGGCAACGGGGATGACTTACGCGATGGGCAAGACGCAAACCAGGCATTGTGGTAGATGCTTATCCAAGCGAGCCTGTCAAGATGGTGGTGGTCGAGAGGCAAGCCCCTGACACGGTCTGATCCGGTCTTACCCGGTCTTATCCGGTCTTATCTAGCCTTGCCGCGGCTCATCTCAACACACTCGGCCGACAACTGTAATGCGCGGCTGCGATACGCGCCCCCCCCCCCTTTCACGTCATGCGATACGCGCTGCTGCTGCCACTCGCACAGCCAAGAAGCTCGTCGAGTCGATCACGGATCATTCGAATGGAAACATGGATTGCAATCGTACCACAACGTATATCTTCCGAGGCGGGCATGCATCTCAAGCCTTACGCAAACGCATATGGATACTCTTGGGCTGAGTCAACTGATCGAAGGCCAAGGTGCTCAAACTGACACCCCTTCCGCTATCCTTGACACCGCTCCAGGGGAGAGCAGGGTGCAAGACATCCGCCCTGTTCAGATAAACCGTACCCGTCTCGAGCTCGGTGGCTAGCTTATCAAACGCTTCTGCCGAGCCTCTAGTCTGGATGTCGGTCCAGATGGAAGCGGTGAGGCCGTAGTGCGAATCGTTCATGAGTTGCAGTGCTTCCTCGTCGGATGCGACCTTCTGGATGCCGATAGCTGGGCCGAACGTTTCCTCCCTCATAATCTCCATCCTGTGGTCGACGTTGACGAGGACGGTGGGTGCGACGAGCGCCGTACCAGCCTTGGCTTCGGGGAAGAGGTCGGCGCGGATGAGGTTCTTGGCTCCCTTGCTGAGCGCATCCTCAATCTGCCTACGCATCCGTTCGGCAGAAGCAACGCTGACTACGGGCCCCAGAGTTGTCTCTGCTTGCCTAGGGTCTCCGAGCTTGTAGGCCTTAGCAAGTGCTACAAACTCTTGCACAAACTCGTCGAATACCGAGGCGTGCACGTAGATGCGTTCCACCGAACAGCACGACTGTCCCGAATTGAACATTGCACCATCCACCAACTCCTCTGCGGCCCATTTGATGTCCGCGTCTGGACGAACGTAGGCCGGGTCCTTACCGCCGAGCTCGAGGGCAACACCCTTGAAACCAGGTCCATCGGCAGCAGCTTTTCCAAGCGCTTTGCCACCAGCGACAGAACCAGTAAAGACGAGAAACTTGACCCGTGCGTCCGCTGCGAGCTTGGCAGTGCTCTCAAAGTCCAAGTGTACCACCTCAAGCAAGCCCTTGGGCAATCCAGCCGCCTCGAGTGTCCGCTGCAAACTCTCTGCTGTCAAAGGTGTCTGAGGCGAAGGCTTGAGCACCACGCCGTTTCCAGCAAGCAAAGCAGCCACCAGGCCGTTAACCGTGGTGAGATAAGGGTAGTTCCAAGGCGTCACCATCGCAACCACCCCCAAAGGATCCCGTCGAATGCTGAGCTTCAGATTGCCAGCTTCCCCCTCGGTCTGAGGCTTATCGGCCAAAGCATCTTTTGCCACCTTACACAGGAATCGACACCTCTCCAACGCTCCCCTGATCTCTCCGGCGCACTGACCCACCGGCCGACCCATCTGAGCAGAAAGCTCTTTCCCCAGCTCTTCCTTCTCCGCATCGAGGATGCCCATCCACTTGGCGATGATAGCAACACGCTCTTCCACACCACTCTTGGCCCACGACTTTTGAGCTGCAGCTGCAGTATCGATGGCCTTGTCGAGTTCCGATGGAGAGAGCAGCTGCTTTTCGCACACCACGCTCTGATCGTAAGGTGCGATGGTAGTTTGCACCGCCATCGTAAAGAGAGAGAGAGAGAGAGAGAGTGTGTGTGTGTGTATATCGATGGTGGACGAGGGATAGATATGATGGTGGTGGGAAGGACAAGCGAATTCGACCGCACGCAGCACATTAGCCGCGATAAGCACGATACGCGCGATACGCGCGATACGCACGAGAAAGTGAAGGCCGGTGCACGGACCATCTCCAAACAAGAAGAGGTCACGAGATTTCTTCAGCCTCGTCCTCCTTGTCGTTCTTCTTGTCGTTCTTCTTGTCCTCCTCCTTCTCTGCTTTCTCATTTTCACCGGGCGCAAGCATGTCGAAACCAAGCAGGATCGAATACCAAGACCTCGAAGAGCTTCTCAAAGATGACAACAAGGTCAAGCTCGCTGGTAAGTCTCGAGGTCCCCCGCATCACTGCAGTATCAGGATGGATGGCTGACTTTCTGCCTTGCCATATCTTGCACACCTACAACATCCTCCAGGCTTGGACGTAGATGGCATCGTCCGAGGCAAGTACGTTTCGAAATCAAAGTTCCTTTCGGCGGCTAAGCCTACCTCTGATTTCGGCTTTTGCTCTGTGATCTTTGGTTGGGATATGCACGATCTTGTCTACCCGACCGAACTTCTCGTCTCGAACAAAGCAAACGGCTATCGCGATCTTTCGGCGAGGATCGATCTGGACACCTACCGACGCATTCCGTGGGAGAACAACGTGCCTTTCTTCCTTATCCGATTCTTCAATGCCGATGGAACACCGCTTGCCGTTTGTCCACGAAACTTGTTGCGCTCAGTGGCGAGCAGAGTGGAGGAGCAGACGGGATGGAGGTGCATGGCCGGAGCTGAATTCGAGTACTTTCAGTTTAAAGAGACTGCCCAGTCACTAGCTGAGAAAGCTTTCGTCAATCTTAACACGCTTACACCAGGCAATCATGGCTATTCCATGCTCCGCACCACTCTCAACAAGGACTACTTCCTCGAGCTCTTTGATGCCGCTCAAGCTTTCAGAATCGATGTCGAGGGGCATCATACCGAGACTGGTCCAGGTGTGTACGAGACTGCATTGGCCTACACCGAAGTGACGCGCATGGCCGATATGGCGGTCCTCTACAAGCTCCTCGCCAAATCCGTAGCCATCAAGCATGGCATTGTACCAACCTTCATGGCTAAACCGCATGCGAACCATGCTGGATGTTCTGGGCATATCCATGTATCCCTCTGCGATCCCAAGACGGGCAGGAACATGTTTGCGCTAAGCAAGGAGGAGCAGATTGCACAACAAGGCAGGAAGGAAGCCAAGTACGAGGATGTCAAATACCTTAGTCAACAGGCCGAGTGGTTTCTCGCTGGAGTCATGACCGGCTTGCCGGACATCATGCCCCTACTGTGCCCAACGATCAACTCGTACAAGAGGCTAACTACAGGCCAAGCCTACTGGGCTCCCAACATCTCTTCCTATGCCTACGACTCCCGGCTGGCTTCAGTGAGGATCCTGAGTCCCCCAGACGTGCCAGACTACGCAACACGCTTCGAAGTGCGTGTACCAGGAGCCGACCTAAACGCCCCGTACGCATTCGCAGCCATCTTCGCCCTCGGACTCTACGGTATCTCGCAAAAGCTTCATCTGCCCTTCGCACCTCTGGACACCACACTGGAAGCTAAGGAGCAAAAGCTGGTTTACCTACCAACATGCTTGCAGTCAGCGACACAACGGTTCATGGCCAAAGAGAGTCTCGCACGAAAAGTGCTAGGCGATACACTTGTCGACCACTTCGGCGCAACTAGACTGCACGAGGTACACTTGTTCAACCAATCCGTCACCAATTGGGAGATGCAAAGGTACATGGAGCTTGTCTAACCCCATCCCTTCTTACCTAGTCTCACATGCACACTTAGTTCGGATTGACTTTAGCAAAAGCAACCAACCATGCTCCTTCCAAACTGCCCCAATGACGAGTCTCAGAAAGCCAACTTACCCTGAACGCTCCATCCAGCAGCAACCCTAACCCCTACTGTAAAAGCCGACTAGGATCCGTCTTGATGAGATCCATCGTATGACCTCTCTTTATAACCTCTCTTGCTGGTATAGATTGCAACCCCAACTTTGAACCAATTCCAACTAACTGCTGCAGACACTCTATCCAGTGGTAGCACAATCAAAGTCCTAATAGACTTGTCAAGCTACGCCAAACAATGGTGCAACAGCATCTGTCTTGACATGGGTGTAATCTCGACCGTCGCACAAGTGATTCGATGGATCGGTAAGCAGACCACAGTGGACAACTGCCTTAAGTGTGAGATCGAGAGGGCCGCACCACCGAGACTGCCTTTGGTATTGATGGGATAGATTGGGATCCAGGGTGTTCAGTTGATTTTAGCGATATCAACCAGAATAAGATCATGCAGTAGATCTCACCAAACTTGTCACGAGAAGAACCATCCTGTCATAGGACTGGATGGATGCACAGCAAGTGGATTCATATGAAGAGGCCTTGCGCGATAATCATGGATCGGGCAAAAGGAGAGTTCTGACAGAGTTAAGTGAGATTGGTAGGACCAATGGCTCTATGACAGAACTCCTTGAGATCAGTAGGAACAAGGCCGCTGTCATGGGCCTGAATGCTCAAGAAGCAGGAGGGTCACTGGTTCATATGGAAGGAGCACAGGTATCAGAGATCTAGTCAATAACAGTAGAGAACATGGTCATAGTGCAGTCTCCAGGGAGACCATGGACTCCTACAGACTCACATGCAAAGGAGGACTGGGCCCATATGTGAGGAGGAGCAGGCACAGCCACAAAGAGGACCAAGCTCAAAGAGCATGCAGATGGTTACCACCCAGGGGCTCAAGAGACAAGAGTCAAAGGAACCATCACCAGTCAAAGGAGAAGGAGCAGTGTATAGGAAACTGGCAAGCAGGTCCTGAGGAGGAGGAGCAGCGTTGAAGGAGTTGACACCACTCAAGAGGCACAGGGGTGCAGATAGCTCAAGGAGGACAGGAGTGGTGCTAGAGAGGTCCCCTGTTCAGTACTCGATGAAGAAGGTACTCTCTGGAGAGAGAGCAGGAGCAGTGTTGCTGGCGACACTGTGAAGAGGTATATAACCATACTTTCTCATCATCAAAGGTCAAGTGGATCCTCATCCACTCTACACACACATCATAACTAGTTATCACTTCAGCATAAGTATACATTAGTTTCAGTCAGCATAGTAGTAATCTATCAAGGTTGCTCCTCATTGTAGTGCATGTGTTGTATCACCACTACCTGACATCTGAAGGCAGCCCATAGCAGGTCAGCTGTCTGGATATAGATAGAACTGAAGGCAGTAGTCCACTGTGGTCCAGGGATCACCTCAAGCATCAGTCAACACACTGGACACTTGTGTTGATGCCACCAACCTTATCACCAACACCATCAACCTCATCATCATCAACACTCACACCAGACCTTGGTGTCATCATAACCTATGCATTGATATTGATCGTGCCAAGCTACCCCTGAATGGAGTGTCCACAGAGGTCCGCTGAAACCTATGATTGTATATACAACGAATGCCACCCACTGTCATCACACAACTTGATAGTTGCTGAGTGATGTAGCTCGCCAAGACAGATACCAAGACAATAGCTGTCACACAGTTTGATAGTCACCGAGTATCTCAACAGACCGACCTGGGTTTCAGGCGCGAGACCCCTAGCCCTAGCCGGTGTGTCTTGCTTGCGGGCAACGCACAATTGCGCTCCGCCAAATTCGAAATTCACGCGACTGCGTTGACCCCCAACGCACTCGAAATTTACACTGCTCAAGTGCCGCAACGCAAACAAATTTATTTTTGCTGGAGCAGCGCAAATTGAGCAACGCACAGCTGGAGCAACGCACTCACAGCTGGAGCAACGCACACTCTGCTGGAGCAACGCAATCTGAGCAGCGCACAGCTCAAGAGCAACACACAGCTCAAGAGCAATGCACAGCTGGAGCAACGCAATCTGAGAAGCGCAATCTCATCAGCGAACTGCTGGACAGCGCACACTCTGTCGGAGCAGCACAATTGAGAGCAGCGCAATTGAGAGGAGCGCAATCGAGAGGAGCGCAATCACGAGCAGAGCAGGAGAGAGGAGCACAATCGACAGTAGCGCAAGAGAGAGCAGAGCGAGAGAGAGGAGCGCAATTGAGAGGAGTGCAATCGAGAGGAGAGCAACCGAGAGGAGCGCAATCGGGAGCAGAGCAGCAGAGAGGAGCGCAATCGGGAGCAGAGCAGCAGAGAGGAGCGCAATCAAGAGGAGCGCTCACTCTGCTGCAGCAGCGCAATCGAGAGGAGCGCAACCAAGAGGAGCGCAACCAAGAGGACCACAATCGACAGGAGCTCACTCGAGAGCAGAGCAGGAGAGAGCAGCGCATTCGACAGGAGCACAATCGACAGGAGCACAATCAACAGGAGCACAATCAACAGGAGCACAATCGACAGGAGCACAATCGACAGGAGCACAATCGACAGGAGCACAATCAACAGGAGCACAATCAACAGGAGCACAATCGACAGGAGCACAATCGACAGGAGCGCAATCTACAGGAACGCAATCGAGAGCAGAGCAGGAGAGAGGAGGTCTATCGACAGGAGCGGAATCGACAGGAGCACAATCAGGAGGAGTGCCATTAAGAGGAGTGAAATCGAGAGGAGCTCAATCGAGAGCCGAGCAAGAGAGAGGAGCTCACTCGAGAGGAGCGCAATCGACAGCAGAGCAAGAGAGAGGAACGCAAGAGAGAGGAGCACAATCGACAGGAACTTTATCGACAGGAGCTTTATCAACAGGAGCTCATTGGAGAGGAGCGCAATTGACAGGAGCGCAATCGAGTGAAGAGCAGCAAAGAGGAGCGCAATCAAGAGGAGCGCAATTGACAGGAGTGCAATTGACAGGAGTGCAATTGACAGGAGTGCAATTGACAGGAGTGCAATCAACAGGAGCACATTCGACAGGAGCGCAATTGACAGGAGCTCACTCGAGAGCATAGGAAGAGAGAGGAGCGCAATTGATAACAGCACAGAGCTCAATCAATAGCAGCACAATGGACAGGAGCGCAATCGAGAGCAGAGCAATCGACAGGAGCGCAATCAAGAGGAGCGCAATTGACAGGAGCTCATTGGAGAGGAGCGCAATGGACAGGAGCGCAATCGAGTGAAGAGCAGCAGAGAGGAGCGCAATCACGAGCAGAGCAAGAGAGAGTAGTGCATTCAAAAGGATCGCAAGAGAGAGTAGAACAATCGAAAGGAGCGCAATCGAGAGCAGCACAATTGAGAGGAGTACAATTGAGAGGAGCTCATACTCTGCTGGAGCAGCACAATCTGGAGGGACGCTTTCGAGAGCAGAGCATTCGACAGGAGCGCTCACTCTGCTGGAGCAGCACAATCGACAGGAGCACAATCGAGAGCAGAGCAAGAGAGAGGAGTGCAATCGAAAAGAGGGCAATCAAGAGGAGCGTAATTGACAGGAGCGCAATTGACAGGAGCGCAACTGAGATCAGAGCATTCGAGAGGAGCGCTCACTCTGCTGGAGCAGAACAATCAAGAGCAGCGCAATCGAAAGGAACTCTATCAAGAGGAGCGCAATCAACAGGAGCACATTGGAGAGGAGCATAATGGAGAGGAGCGCAATCAAGAGAAGAGCAGCAGAGAGGAGCTCAATCGACAGGAGCGCAATCGAGAGGAGAGCAGGAGAGAGGAGCTATATCGACAGGAGAGCAATCTACAGGAGCGCAATCGAGAGGAGTGCAATCGACAGGAGCGCAATCAAGAGGAGCGCAATTGACAGGAGCGCAATCGAGTGAAGAGCAGCAGAGAGGAGCGCAATCAAGAGGAGCGCAATCAAGAGGATCACAATCAAGAGGAGCGCAATCAAGAGGAGTGCTATCAAGAGAAGAGCAATCGACAGTAGCGCAATCGAAAGCAGAACAATCGACAGGAGTGCCGTAGAGAGGAGCGCAATCGAGAGCAGAGGAGGAGAGAGGAGCGCTCCACTGCTGGAGCAGCACAATTCAGAGGAGCTCAATCGACAGGAGCGCAATTGAGAGGAGCGCAATTAAGAGGAGCGCAATCGAGAGACAAACAGCAGTGAGGAGCGCAATTGACAGGAGTGCTCACTCTGCTGCAGCAGCGCAATGAACAGGAGTGCAATCGACAGGAGCGCAATCAAAGCGAGTGCAATTAAGAGGATCGCAATCGACAGGAGGGCTCACTCTGCTGGAGAAGCACAATCGAAGGAGCAAACACTCTGCTAGAGCAGCGCAATTGACAGGAGCGCAAATCGAGCGCAATTAAGAGGAGCGCAATTGACAGGAGGAGTCGTGCGAATGGAACATGTGCTTGTTTCAATGGTGGGAAAAGACACGTGACCTGAGTCGTGTCACTTCATATCGCTCATCACATCTCCCGTCTCTCTCATTTGCTTCTTCTCCATCATCTTCTCTCCTCTTGCACAAGCTTTCTCCTGGCTACACTTCATCATGTTCACCCTCCCTTCCCCTCTCGACCTCCTTCAGCCTCCTGACTGTCTGGAACAGCATCATAGTCATCCCCACCACCATGACCCCTCACTTTGCTGCCACTGCCATTCTCTGCCTCCCACAAGCCTTGGCTGCAGGGCTGGGGTTTTGCTTATGCCCAATCAGAGACAGTGCCTGAGGTGCAAACACTCTCGTGGCCCTGACTCTTTTGTTGGGAAGAACGGGAGGCCTGTCAAGACCTGCTCCTCCTGCAGGAACGTAGCCTCCCACCACACCGTCAGCAGCCGATCTGCCTGCCCTATCCCTACCATCCCCTCTACTAGGTCCTGCTCTCGCTCTCCAGGCGCCATCGACCGATCCTCTTCAACCCTGGCCGCTTGCTCTCCCTGCCCTTCCTTCTCCTCTTCTGCTGACACCATCCGTGCAGGTCCTGCTTTTGCCCCTACTGCCTCTGTCATCACCCTGAGTGCTCGCATCAACGGCATTGACTCCCGCATCAGCAGACTGGAGGGCACCATCCACTCAAGCTTCGCCACCATCCTCACCCGTATTGCCTCCCTGCAGTCCTCCAGCGCTCCAGCCACTGTCCCTAGCTGACCTACCCCCCCTGGTGAGTCAGTCCCTCCCTCTTCCCTCTGCATTTTCCCCTGGGTCCTGCAGGAGGTCATCTCCCAGGTCGCAAACGACACCTTGAAGCCGGAACGCCTCATTTTACTCTGCAACCCTGAGTATCGCATTTCTAAAGAGACACCTGCTCAGGCTGGTCTTGTCTTCGCGGACAGCCAAGTCAGGATCGCCGAGGAGTCTTCTGAGCAGCGCAGCTCCAGCTTTGCTAAAGCGATCCCCAACATTCGAGCGCTGGCCCAGGTCTGGCTCGTCTACACTGCCATCCAGGTCTGATCCACTCAAGATCTCAATCTCAGCAATGCCCTGCTGGCTTATCTTGAGATCCTCATTGAGTTTGACCAAATCTACTTGTGGAAGGGAGTCACTGAGTACCACCTCGCCATCTGCTGCCAACGTTTTGGTACGGGTGTGACGCACGAGTGGGCTCACTCCGACACCACCTTACAGGGCCACACCCTCTTGACCAACATCAGGACCCCAACTGCACCTTCCTCTGGCCCTCCTGGCTCCAAGCTTGGCGCGAAGTCATCTCGACCCGGCCGCACCACCACCAACCCTCCTCCTGTTGAGATCTGCATGCGTTTCAACTCGAGTTGGGGCTGCTCTGGTTGCAATCGACCTCACATTTGTGCTAACTGTTACGAAAAACATCCTGTCCAATCCTGCCGCACTGGCAATGAGTTCAAGTCGACCCACACCAACACCACCCTGAAGGGTGCATAATGGTGAGCCCACCCCCTCACTCAGATGACTTTCCTCACCGACCTGTGGCTCGCACTGCCCTCCACCATGCCTCCCTGGTGGACAGAGCAATGTCTCCTGCCACCACTGGCCCTGGCCCAGCGGCTACATTGCTACCCGCCCCCTCTTCTCCCGGCTCCTGCCTGGTGGACCCGTTGCATTCTGCCTCCTCTCCTTCCAACCCCGGCTTGGTAGACATGTTGTTGCCTGCCTCCCTTTCTACTGGCCCTGGCCTGGCAAACATGTTGTTGGTTGCCCCCTCCTCTTCTGGCTCTGGCCTGGTGGCCCTGCTGTGGCCCACCTCCTCTTCCTTTGGCTCTGGCCTCGTGGGTAGTGAGTCTCCTGCCACACCTCTAGGCTCTGGCCTGGGGGATCAGCGGTTTTCCACCTCCCTCCCCAGCACTTCCTGTCCTCCTTCCACATGCAGCACTGTGCTTGCCCCCTCCTTGGAATTCTTTGCACCTCAGGGCATTGCCAACATGTCATCTGACTTGGCTTCCACCCTCCTCGTTTCCCTGCTCACAGGCCCGGCCCCGCCAGCTCGCCCTAACACCACCTGTGAGCTTCCCATATTTGACTATTCTGACACTCCTGCCACCGTTGGCTCTCTCAAGCTCGAATGCTGGGCCCCCTTCCTCAACCTTTACCCAGATCAAGGATTTGCTGACCAGCTGTGGGGTGCCCTCTCCCATGGCACGCTGCTTGGCTATTCTGGCCCCCTCCACGACCATGCGAGGCTAGTGGGTTCTAACCTGCCTATGGACCTGGAGGACACACTTCACTTGCATCGTGAAATCGCATCACGGGTGCTTGAGGGCCACCTCCAACTGGTTGATGATCCAGGTGCTGCTCGTTTGGTCTGCTCCCCAGTGGGAGTCGTTCCAAAGCCCCATAGCGACAAATGCCACACCATATACCACCTTTCCCACCCCCGCCAGCCGGGCATGCGCTTGCCATCTGTCAATGATGGCATCCATCCCTCCTTCGTCAGCATTCGTTACGAGACCCTCGACACCATCATTGACTTTGTTCGCGATCACCAAGGTGCCTCTCTCTGGAAGGCCGACCTCGAAGATGCCTTTCGACACATCATCATAGCAGAGAATGATGCTAGGCTCTTGGGTTTCCATTTTGATGGCCGGTACTACCAAGAATGTGCCCTTGCTTTCGGTGGCCGCTCCTCACCATTCCTCTTCAACCTCTTCGCCAAGTTTCTGCACTGGGTAACGTCCTTTGCCCTGCAATCAGCCTCGCCTTCTCCCACCTCACACTCAGAGGTTTCTCACTATCTTGACAATTTTTTTGGGGCTTCCGACCCCACCTCCAATGCATCCACCCCGATTCAGGCCCTCAGCATCGTGGCAGCTGTGCTGGGTTTCCGCCTCAGTCATAAAAAGACAGTGTGGAGCACCACTCACCTCGAGATTTTGGGTATCGAGCTTGACTCTGTTGCTCAGATGGCCTCCATCACCGACCAACACCACCAGCATATCCTCGGGCTCTGTCAACGAATCATTGATCAGGGATGGGCCTCCCTGCTTGAACTCCAGCAGATCACAGGTCATTTGCAATTTGTCACAAGGGTGGCTCCTCACGGCCGCGCCTTCCTTCGCCGCATCTATGATGCAGTCACATCACATCGCAGGGCTCCCTTTGGTCGCCGCATCAGCAGAGCCACTCGTGATGAACTGATCTGGTGGACCTCCATGCTGTCCGCGTGGGATGGCATGTCCCTTCTCCAGCCTTCACCCCTCATCATTGAGCATGTGTGGACAGATGCCTCAAAATGCTCCATCGGCAGTCACTGCGGTCACATGGAGCACCCCACCGCTGTTTTCTCCTGGGAGTTGTCTCGGTGCCATTGCCAAAAGGACATTCGCTTTCTGGAAGCCTTGGCGGTGCTCGAGGCACTTCGGCTGTTCTCACCAGCCTGGCCTGGACCTCGTCGGGTAATCCTCTATGTTGACAATGAGAATGTTGAACATGGCCTCCAAAAAGGTTCCATTCGCAACCCCATGACCCAGGTCCTCTTCAGAGAGATATTTGCCTTGTGCCTGCAGCGGCACATCAACCTCCAGGTAACCAGTGTTCGCTCAGCAGCTAACACCCTCGCTGATGCTCTCTCCCGCCGCCGCTTTGTTCTCATTCAACAGGAGTATCCTCGAGCCTTCTCCCTCCTTCAGTTCAACAGCAGGGCAACACCACCAAGCCCCCCTGCAGCTTTGTTATCACCACCAAGCTATCTGAACAAGCGGCCTTCCTCCTCTGGAATGGCCTTGCACCCACTACTCGCTCCCGCTCCACCAAGCTCTGCTTGGATTTCGCCACCCTTGCTTCCACCCTGTTTCACACCACACAACCCTTCCCAGCGACAGCCCCAGCTCTCATCGAATGGGTGGCGCACTACCACCGGCATGCAAGGACATATCAAGCAGTCCAGCGCAGTATCGCAGTACTCAGGTCCTGGCACGTCGACCTTGGCCTCTCCACCTTGGCCTTCAGCTCCGACCGCCTCGCCAGGGCCATCCGAGGCTTCAGGTGTTCCACTGGCGACCCAGCTCCAACCGCCAAGCTGCCTATTACGCTCCCTCTCCTCCACCGACTTGTCGACTCCCTGCCCTCTGTCTGCCCATCCAAGCATAACCGCCGCATGTTTCATGTGGCCTTCTGCCTGGCCTTTGCCTGCCTCCTCCGCTCTGGCGAGTTTACTTGGGAAACATCATCTTCCCCACCCCTCCTCACCATTGGCTCAGTTGCATTTGCTGAGGATGGGTCCTATGCCATGATCCTTCTCCCCTCCAGTAAGACGGACCCCTTCGGTACTGGTGTCATGCTCACCGTGCCAGCGGTCCCTCTCCCAA
Source organism: Ustilago hordei (assembly GCF_900519145.1). NCBI lineage: Eukaryota > Fungi > Basidiomycota > Ustilaginomycetes > Ustilaginales > Ustilaginaceae > Ustilago > Ustilago hordei. The sequence goes on along the minus strand of NW_024545274.1, from coordinate 2,181 downwards.
CATGTGCAGTCAAAGCCCTCCAAGTCATTTGTCGGCACCATCTGGCCCCCGAGCCCCTCTTTGCTCTCGACAGCGGCATGCCTTTTGACTGCAAGTCTTTCATCACCACCATCCATCGCTGCCTCCGGATGTGTGGCATCCCTCCCAAGGGCTACTCTGGCCACTCCTTCCAGCATGGTGCCGCCACTTGGGCTGCCGCCAACGGGATTGACTCCAGCACAATCCAGGGCCTGGGCCACTGGCGCAGCGACTGCTTCTGGCGTTATGTTGACACGTCAGCTGCCGAGCGTGCTGCGACCTCAGCTCATGCCCTAGCCCTAGCCCTAGCCGGTGTGTCTTGCTTGCGGGCAACGCACAATTGCGCTCCGCCAAATTCGAAATTCACGCGACTGCGTTGACCCCCAACGCACTCGAAATTTACACTGCTCAAGTGCTGCAACGCAAACAAATTTATTTTCGCTGGAGCAGCGCAAATTGAGCAACGCACAGCTGGAGCAACGCACACTCTGCTGGAGCAACGCAATCTGAGCAGCGCACAGCTCGAGAGCAACGCACTGTTCGAGAGCAACGCACAGCTCAAGAGCAACACACAGCTCAAGAGCAACGCACAGCTGGAGCAACGCAATCTGAGAAGCGCAATCTCATCAGCGAACTGCTGGACAGCGCACACTCTGTTGGAGCAACACAATTGAGAGCAGCACAATTGAGAGCAGCGCAATTGAGAGCAGCGCAATCGAGAGGAGCGCAATCGAGAGGAGCGCAATCGAGAGGAGCGCTCACTCTGCTGGAGCAGCACAATCAACATGAGCGCAATCAAGACGAACGCAATTGACAGGAGCGCAATCGACAAAAGTGCAATCAACAGCAGCTCAATCGACAGGAGCACAATCAAGAGGAGTGCAAGCGACAGGAGCGAGCACTCTGCTGCAGCAGCGCAATCGAGAGGAGCGCACTCACGAGCAGAGCAGGAGAGAGGAGCACAATCGACAGTAGCGCAAGAGAGAGCAGAGCGAGAGAGAGGAGCGCAATTGAGAGGAGTGCAATCGAGAGGAGCGCAATCGAGAGGAGTGCAATCGACAGGAGCTCACTCGAGAGCATAGGAAGAGAGAGGAGCGCAATTGATAACAGCACGGAGCTCAATCAAGAGCAGCACAATGGACAGGAGCGCAATCGAGAGCAGAGCAATCGACAGGAGCGCAATCTACAGGAGCGCAATCAAGAGGAGCGCAATCGACAGGATCTCATTGGAGAGGAGCGCAATTGACAGGAGCGCAATCGAGTGAAGAGCAGCAGAGAGGAGCGCAATCAAGAGGAGCGCAATCAAGAGGATCACAATTAAGAGGAGCGCAATCAAGAGGAGCGCTATCAAGAGAAGAGCAATCGACAGTAGCACAATCGAAAGCAGAACAATCGACAGGAGCGCTGTAGAGAGGAGCGCAATCGAGAGCAGAGAAGGAGAGAGGAGCGCTCCACTGCTGGAGCAGCACAATTCAGAGGAGCTCAATCGACAGGAGTGCAATTGAGAGGAGCGCAATTAAGAGGAGTGCAATGAAGAGGAGCGCAATGAAGAGGAGCGCAATCGAGAGATGAGCAGGAGTGAGGAGCGCAATCGACAGGAGTGCAATCGACAGGAGCGCAATCGACAGGAGCTCAATCAAGAGGAGCTCGATCGACAGGAGAGCAATCGAGAGAAGAGCAGCAGAGAGAAGTGCAATCGACAGGAGCTCATTGGAGAGGAGCGCAATCAACAGAAGCGCAATCAAGAGGAGTGAAAATGACAGGAGCTCAATCAACAGGAGCTCAACGAAGAGGAGTGCAAGAGAGAGGAGCGCAAACGAGAGGAGTGCTCGCTCTGCTGGAGCAGCACAATTGACAGGAGCGCAAATGAGAGGAGCGCAATTCGAAGCAGCGAACACTATGCTGGAGGAGCGCAAAAAAGAGTGCAATCGACAGGAGCTCATTCGACAAGAGCACAATCGACAGGAGCTCAATCGACTGGAGCGCTCACTCTGCTGCAGCAGCACAATCTAGAGGAGCTCGATCGAGAGCAGTGCACACTTTGCTTAGGGTTAGGGTTACAAGGGTTAGGGTTAGGGTTAGGGTTAGGGTTAGGGTTAGGGTTAGGGTTAGGGTTAGGGTTAGGGTTAGGGTTAGGGTTAGGGTTAGGGTTAGGGTTAGGGT